>NC_056744.1:1236416275-1236548775 GCF_019279795.1 Protopterus annectens
CCTTGTATTTTGGTTTATCTCCTTATTCTTGTAATTTGTATATATATATATCTATATCTATATATATATCTATATATATATATATATATATATATATATATATATATATATATATATGTATATGCACACACACACACACACACACACACACACACACACACATATATATATATATATATATATATATATATATATATATATATATCTCCTACTTTTGATCAACAGCACATTTGATCGAAACTCATTTGATCCACAGCACATTTGATCAAAAAACAGTATTCATGGCAATTAACATGGATTTCTCCCCCTCCCCAAAGTCATGCGACCCTGGAGTTGATATATAAAGGTAGGGGGGTAGGGGGCACAGCCCCCCACATTGAGGGGTGTGGGGGGCAAAGCCCCCCACCTAATTTCCTTTAAAAGAAGAAAATAAAAGAAAATGTATATATTTTAAACGAAAATAGGTGGGGGGCTTCACCCCCACACCCCCCTACCTTTATATATCAACTCCAGGATCGCACGACTTTGGGGAGGGGGACAAATCCTTGTTAATTGTCATGAATACTGGTTTTTGATCAAATGTGCTGTCGATCAAAAGTAGGAGATCCATATATATATATATATATATATATATATATATATATATATATATATATATATAGCCTTACTGTGTAGCCTTAAAATACCTCTTTAAATCATACAACCCCATGCCCTCTTGCACTATCACTATGATCATCTTATCCCATTTAGTCCTTGGCATCTTTCCTTCCTATATAATGTTTGACAGTTGCTTGAGAGTAAAGAGCTAGTATGGCAGTTGACCCTAAGTGCTGACAGTTGGTGGGGATTAAATGAACACTGTTCCATTGTATGCTTAAATGAACACTGTTCCATTGTATGTTTACTTAAATTAAAAGCTTTTGAAAGGAATAATCTGGTATAAATGGTATAAAATGATTTTAAAATGAACTAAAAGGTTAAATGCTGTGCTATTCATTTTACTATGTGTTTATGGGGATAGGTTGTTGTCCGGGAACCAATGGAAATGTTTATGGATGGTACAAAAAGGACAGGTTATTTGAATGTATCATCTGGTGAAGTTCTGTACTATTGGAATGAAAGCGCTTATTTTCTTGTGTTTTTACCCTTTGTGCTTACATTAAAACTTTGGATTTATACTCCGGACCAGTATCTGTCCATTTCTGCCATTTGTGCTTGATTTCTTTGGTGTTTTTTTATTTTTTTGCCAATTCCTTATTTAATACACTTCTACTCCCTTAATGATGGGATTATCTTTTTATTTTCCTCTCATACCTCCTTTTCTGGTACAGTAACCCGCGGTGGTGGTGCTGCGGTAGCATTGTCGCCTCACAGTAAGACGCCATCTGGTTTGATTCTCAGCTAGAGTGTCTTCTGTGTGGAGACATGCATGAATGGGCGTACCTTCGTTGAAGGTTGTGCGCCAGGGCCGGTAACTCGGCATGTAAAAATCAACTACCAATCATTAGCGGACCGGAGTTCCGCTGTGGCGACCCCTAACCGGGAAAAACCGAACGACTCAACAACAACAACAACCTCCTTTTCTGGTACAACTGAATCTTTTGAAAGCCAGAATCTTAGGTAGTTCGGCTTTTATTTTATAACTCCAAAACATTTCGAACTGGTTCAAAGTATTCCAGAAAACAGAGACATCTTATTCTGGATTTGTCAGCTATATTATTATGCTGTCCATCAACAATGGCATTCGTACTTCCACTCATAAGCATGAATATTTGCATCTCCTTCTTTCATTATAATGACTTTATACATACAGATATGAGAAACAAAGAGGATAGATGACATCCCTGCCCTCTAAACACTTTTTTTATTTATCCAATCTTCCAACACTAGAAAAAATACCTGCATTCTAAAGCAAAATGAAAAAAAGTCACTTCTTTAGGTTCATAGGTTCATAGGTTGGTACTAGGCTATCGGCCCTAGGGCCTATACAAGCCTAGCCATAACAATTCCCTGGCTATTTCTTCTCACAATATTTACTTCGCTGGCACTATCTTCTCACCCAACAGCTACATCTGCAGACATCGCAGAAACTGTACTTAGCAGCACAGCAGCAGTACTGATTTTCTGTACCATGCAATTTTTATTTTAGCCTTACATTACAAATCATATGACTCATAGCTGAAGCCTCTAACATGTTTCCACACTCCCTCCATGCAGAAACATTGTTTTGTTTAGTCCAAGTACAAAAGATTAATGCTTTCATCATTTGTGTTAATTTCATTAACAGTTTATTTATTTCTACTTATGCTACTAAACAGTTGTACTTACATTTTCATCAATCATACCATTTTTCTTTTTCCAGGTTATTTTAATTCAAGACAATAAGATGTCATTTTAGCTTCCATCCTTTCCTGTTAAATTGCAGGTGTGTATGCAGCTTTATTCAAAATAGAGCATTTTATGTCAATTTCACTGTGCACAAAGAGGGGTTTATGCAATGCAGCTCTTTTTCTTAAATTACAGGCCCACTTCTGCTTCAGTCCCCTCCTCAGATCATTCACACTCAGTCTGCCAGCACCTGGTTTGATCCTGATTATCTGTTAACTCTCCTAGTGGGTTGGTGTGCTGCCCTTTGGTTTTTCCAGCATGTTCTTTTGGAACAAAGGGAAGGATTTCACTGATATCCTCTTTCTCTTGGGTTATTGCTATTTTCAGGTGGCTTTCCAGTTGGATCTCATTTTGTAATAACATTTTGCTAGATTAATTGTTTAACTCTTTCCATCTACTGGTCAGCCTCCATAAGTACATTTGAACCCCCAGGGGAAAAAAACACTGTCCATACTGCAGGATTAAACAGTATGCACCTCAGCCCTGCTTGACGACACTTCCTCATGACTGGAATCAATTTGTGATATTTCTGCCCAGTATAACCAGATTAGGCATTCAGGGGAATGATAATTTTTACCATGTGCATGTCGCTCTGCAATGTGCACATGGGAGCGAAAAGTTTTAGATTCAGTAAACTCTGCGTAGTGGAGCGCACTCACGTAGAAATACAGAAACTTTCATGGCATGCAAATTACAGCATAAGTAGCTGAATTTTATGCTAATGACGCAAATAAACATGGTGGAGCAATTCAACAACCTGTAAAACAACTGTATAGACTCTGTCTTCATGTTGGCCGTGTATTCCAAAACTTTACGAATACAGCCACAGAAATGAGTCTACATGGAAACAAGAGCAAGTAAAAGCTGTTATATTTGTAAGGAACTGCCCTTAACATGTAACACCACACATATTTTGACTAATTATTCTGGGTGGATGCTAGAAAATCAGTGTAACAATCATAATAATGTTATTTTAAGTTCCATGACATAAATGCAGCATTTCCCTCACCCCCAAATGAAGAATATACTTGTAAGTAATGCAGGCTGCTAAAATGTGTAACCCTCTGTGATGCCCCTACACTTGCCCAGTAATCAAGGAGCTTCAGTCCTCACCACTGGCAACAGTGAGGAATGTACACACTGGGAGGATGACAAGTACACACACAGTAAAATGCAATTTGCCTTAAGAGCAGACAGATGTCACAGTCAGTCTGGGGCTGGTTTCTCCCTCTTTCTCCAGTTCCTCAATAAGACTCCCCACTGGCACAGCTATAGGGTTGAGATCTCAGCTGAGTGGCCAAACCATGATCTCCAGTACCCTCTCTGTCCAAACAGTTCTTTGTGTCCCTGCTCAAGTACACACACTCTTTGAGATTTGATTTATATACAAGCAGACACACACATACACATGGGAAGGGCTGACACAGGTTTACTAGCTATGCCCCCTTCTGCCTAGACTATAAGGTACTTCTGACTGCCACCAGCCATGCTTATCATCTACTTTAAGGCCCTTAACAAAGAGTGTCCAATCCTACTGTGTAATGGTACTATTAATCCAAATGGTAGTCTGACCAAGAGCAAGGCTATCTAAAAGTGGCCTGTACGGTATCACCAAATAGATATGCAAGTACTTAAGAGCTTAAATATTCTAAACAGACCAGCCACAATTGAAAGGTTTAAATATATTCAATAATAAATAATAGAAGAACAAGAGAATACTCAGTAAACAATTAGTTACATCAGAGTTCAAAATCACAGGAAATATTTAAAACAACATTGCAGGACAGTCTCAAATAAATAAAGAAACCATCTAAGCTTTACTTTACTGTATTCCTATCTGTATCTAAGAGAAATTACCAGACCCTAGACTTACTTACAGCAAGGCAAGTGCAGAGGGTGACGAGTGGATGTTTTTGCTAGGCCAAAGACAAAATACAAGATGCCCTCTCTCTCTCTCTCTCTCTCTCTCGCTCTCTGAAATTTCTTAAATTAATATCAAATATTACTGCTGGGTCAGTTTGGATGACATCACTTTTTTGTCACCTGACTTTAGTTCCAAAGTTAAACCCCCATTGTCAGAAACTACTCACATTTAACATCTCTGTGAAAATACATAGCCTTCAGATGTGTGTAACTACTAGAAGACATAAAACAATAAAACACTTACAAAACAACACAGAGAGTCCCCTAGTGTAGACATCCTGTCTCCTGTCAACTGAAACTGAAAGATACCTTTTATAGCACAATCGTAACACAATTTAATTTCAGCTATTTTCTAAAGTTTTGCGAGTTAACCCTCTATGTTCTAGATTCCACTATTAAAACATATACATTTACACAATTACAATAGTTTATATACATTTCTGTTCTAAGGCAGTAGGGCATGCTGTGGTTACATTTTAGCTCAGTACATAATATGCAGTTCTAACACAGTTGTAGCACAAGCATCTTACATGAAGCATGTTGGCATTCACAAATGACACATAACTACTTAGAAAATTCCAGACAGATGGGCTGGCAGCATCGCCTTCTGTCACACTTCTATATAAATCATATTAATATTCAAAAATTTTATATATATATTTTTTTACAAAATTCCAGATAGCTGGGCTGACAATATTTTCTTTTGTGACATTTCTTTCCCCCCCAAAACTCAAGCTAGTTTATCAAGTGACCCTTGAGAAACATTGCATGAGAGGGTTGCCTGTCTGAGAATACCTTACCCCATTCCCTGTGTTGAGACCCCATCTGCATTGGCATTGCTAATCCCACTGTGGGGATACACTGTCCTCTCTCATGCCTGCAACCCTAGGCTCCACGATAATAATTTGGGATTTGGCTGGCTGGCTCCCTGTAGCATAGATCCCCTTCAGATTCCTCCTGCCTTGTATTGCAAATATTTAGCTCTAGGACCTCCCTATCATGGTAAGGTTTTATCATGTAAACATGGTACAGTTTGTGTACCTGCCTCCTGCCTAGCAGTTCTACCATCTAGTTAACATTATTGACCTTCCTTATCACCATAAAAGGTCCCTCCCAAGCTGCCTGCAGCTTGTTGTGTCTGACAGGAATGAGAACCATTACCTGCTGCCTCGCAGCATATGCTCTAGCTCTAGCATTCCTGTCATAACAGACCTTTTTCTGCTGTTGGGCTTCTGCCAGGTTCTCCTGGGCCAAGCCCATGAGTTCCCTGAGCCTTGTCCTGAAGTTTATGACATATGCCACAAGAGACTCCTTGTGGGATTCACACTCACCCTCCCACTTATCATGAATCACTCTTTGCCTATACAGCAACTCAAAAGGTGAAAAACCTGTGGATTCCTGGGGCACCTCTCTGTAAGCAAACAGCAGATGGGGCAAATATTTGTTCAACTCCCTGTTGAACTGGTCTGCAAATGCATGTAACATGGACCTGAGTGTAGAGTTTAACCTCTTGACAAGGCCATTAGTCTGGAGATGGTATGGGATCATCTTTAGGTACTTCTCCCCACAGTGCTTCCACAGACAAGCCAGCAGGTCTGACATGAAATTGGCACCTCTGACAGTCAGTATTTCTTATGGGAAACCTACCCTGCTGAAAATCTCTAACAAGGCATTTTCCACATTTTCTGCCTCAATGGAGGACACAGCCACCATCTCAGGGTATCTGGTAGCATAATCTACTACCACTTGGATATACTTTTTCCCTGTGGAACTTGGGGTACTCAGAGGCCCCAGAATATACATAGCTACCCTCTAAAACAGCTCCTCAATCACAGGCAAAGGCATCAAAGGAGCTTTCACCTTGTCTACTGCCTTTTGACACTGCTCACAGGTCCTGCAGTACCCTGTTACATCTTTGGAAATCCCAGGCCAATAAAAGTTCTGCATAATATGTCTCTTTGTACTTTTTATTCCCATATGACCTGCAAAGGGAATATCATAGAAGTACCAGATGTTAGACACTGGGCACTACCTCTCACTTTCTAGCTCTCCCTCAGGGGTCTACTCTCTATCCAGTAACAGTTTGTCCCAGTATACAGAATCCGCTTTCCCTTGAGAATCAGGTGCCTCACTGGCTACCTCCATCAGACCTTGTAATGTAGAGTCTGAGAGCTGAGCCTGTCTCAAGCCTCTCTTTATAACCCTTTCCAGCTGCCCTTCCACATTAAGTCTGGTATCCTCTGACAGCCGTCCCTCAATGTCAGCCTGGGTACTACTACTACTCAATTCTGCCCTTCCAGTCACACTGTCCAAGGGAACATCAGTACCTACAAGCAGCTGTGGTTCACCTTCACCCTCACTGCTACAGGGTAGCTCCCTCCCTGAAGTAACCACCTCACCAGTCCTGGCTGCAAATGTGCTGCCTGTCTGGGTCTCCCCCAGGCTACCAAACCCACATGCTTGTCTCCAAGCCTGACTGTGTGTAACTGCATGCACACAAGCTACTGCATTATCAAAATCATTCCCTATCAGAACATCTGCAGGGATATCCTCAAACACACCTACTTGCTGGCTTCCTTTTCCACCATCCCAGTCAAGGTGAACCCTAGCTAAAGATATTTGGAATGGGATCCCTCCTAAAGCTCTGACTGGAGTAGACTGCCAAAGCAAGTAGTGCTACTCTGTAACCATTGCAGGTTTCACAATGGTTAGGTCAGAGGCAGTGTCTGTCTTAGCAGTGGCCTCTTTCCTACCCACTATGACAGGATATAACCTCTTTTAGTAGTTTGGTACCCTTGTTGTCTCAAGTTAACTTACTGCTGGCATTTTGTCATTCCCATTTACTGGCTCTCCCACCTTTTTCCCACCTTGACTCCATGGACATCTTTATGACACATGGCCCCACTGGTTGCATTTAAAACATTTAACCCTTGGTCCTGGACTTGTACCTGGACTAGTTGCTTTCCCTGCTAGTGGCAGACTCTGTTGGGGCAGGCTGGGCTGCCCACCATGGGTTCCCTTAGACCCATGACTAGCACTGGATATCCATTTCCTGTGCAGTTAAGCCCTGTTTGCTAGGTATAGGTCTCCCTTCTTCCCCAACTCATCTGCAGTATTGCATTGCCTATCAGCTAATCACATTCTCATGTCCTCAGGCAAAGGGCTAAGGGCTTGTTCCCTCACCAAAAGGTCTACCAGCCCTTCAAAAGTGGTGACCTGACATCCATATGCCCACCTATGAAAATAAGTGCTTAGTTCAGCATTATATTTACCCATGCTTTCATCTGCCTTGCGTCTATGCTCACAAATGTTTTTCCTATAAGCTTCAAGGGTTAACCTAAAACATTCTAACAAACAATTTTTGACTGTATCATAATTTAAGCAATCAGTATCAGACAATTTTAATAATAGCAGTTACAGCTTTACCATGAAGTAAGGGGGACAGGAACCATACCCAGATCCCTCAGTTAACATTATACTGTTTACATACCCTTTCAAACATATAGGTTCATAGGTTCATAGGTAGGTACTAGGCTATCTGCCCGAGGGCATTTATAAGCCTAGCCAGAGTGTGTTGTCTTTCGCCACCCCATTGATTAATTAACTAAGCCTCTGTCAAACAGAGCCAGTGAAGTGATCCCAGGGGTGTACTTTCTGTTACCCATCCACTCGTCAAGGCTTCTCTTGAAGAGTGTTAGTGAGGGGCTCTGCCTAATGTAGTTAGGAATTTTGTTCCAAAGCATGAGGAGTCTCTGTGACAGGAATTTATCCCTCCAGCATGTTCTATTTATTGTTGTGGTGAGGTTTAGCCCACTAGAGCGTGTGGCGCGCAGTGACTTGGATTTCTTTAGGTGGAGCATGTCCATCAATTCTGAGTTGGACATGGCTTTGTAAGTCAGGCAGAGATCACGTCTGAGTAAGCAATATACCACTGAGTACAGCCGGAGTTTTTTTCAGTTGGGCTGCATAGGACATATGTTTGAGGCTAGTAATCCTCTTGGTGAGGTGCTTTTGTGGTCTTTCAAGCTGTTGGAAGTGTCTTGTGAGGTACATCCCAAATGGGGCATTGTACTCTATGATGGGTCTGATGAGTAACGCGTAAAGGGGCACTATAACCTCTTTATTTCTAGATGCAAACCCCTTAGTAATTAGATGGGCCACATAGAAGGATTTCCTAACTACTTTGGCAATATGATTGTCAAAGGAGAGATTACTATCTACCTGGGTCCCCAGATATCTTATTACCTCTTCTGTATTAAGGGGGCTGCCGCCTATGTGGTAATTCGTGGGTGTTTTGTTTTTCCCAAACGGGATGATTATGCATTTTTTGGCATTTAGCTTGAGGCCATGACTTTGACACCAGGTGTCTGTCTCAGTAAGGCCTTTTTGGAGGATGTCCGTGTCAGCCGGAGAGTCAGTTATGGCTCCCAGTTTGCAGTTATCAGCAAACTTGGTTAGCCATAGTCCTCCTGTGTTTGCCTGTACTTCTGAGAAATATATGCCGAACAGTAGGGGTCCCAGAACTGAGCCTTGTGGGACACCACTTGTGACTGGTTTAGAGTCAGACCTGGAGCCCACTATTCTTACCATGTGAGTTTGGTCTGTAAGCCAGTTGGCAACCCATCTTGTGACGTAGGGGTTTATGTTCAGGCCGGTGGGTTTTTCTATAATACCGAAGTGAGGAATGGTGTTGAACGCCTTGGCAAGATCAAGGTAGGCTGTGTGAACCACCTTTCCCTCCTCTATGGCCTTGGTAACTGTCTCGAAGAAGTCAATCAGGTTTAGTAGGCATGATCTGCCCTTAACAAAGCTGAACTGGGTCAGGTCAAGTGTTTGGAGGTTCCCAATGTCTTTGTTAATGAGTTCCATGATGATGCGCTCCAAGATAGTTACCAGGGTCAGTTGTGGCTCCTCCTTTGTGGAGCGGAATAACCATTGCTATGCGCCATTCTATGGGCACGTAGCCTGTGGAGAGGCTGAGGTTGAACAGCGTGTTTAGGTGGGGGGTTAGTTCATTCTGTAGTTCATGCAAGACGCAGCCTGGGACACCATCTGGCCACATTGATGCTGTGTTTTTGGCTTTTAAAAGGGCTGTTTTCACCTGTGCTTCTGTGATTTCCGGGATGCTACACTTTTCCGGTATTGTTGTGGGCCCCCTTGAAGGTGAGAGGGAGGTGAAGTTTGCACTGAATCTATCTGCCAGTATGTTGGCAATATCAGTAGGTTCGGTATATTTTGTGATATTTTCTCAGAGCATATCTGCGAGGTGCCACTTAGATTCTTGACATAGCTAAAGAAGGCTTTGTGGTTATCTTTCGAATCCTTGGCTATTTTTCTTTCGAAGTTAGCCTTGGATGATTTTATGAGGGACCTTAATTTCTTACTGATACTGATCAGGGATGTCTTTTCTTCTTGGGATTTGCTTTTTTTCTGAACTAGTTTCCTCCTTTTGTTGTATAACCTGTTTATGGCAGGGGTTCACCAGACTGGTTTCCTTCTCTTAGGGGAGTGAGTCTTGGTTTTGCTAGGGATGGCATGATCCATGCATCCTTGTAGGTGCTCATAGAGTGCAATTGTAAAGGATTCTGCATATTGGGCAGTGTTATCCTTTAGCGTGGAGGCTGTGAAACTTACCACCTCTGCCTTAAGTAAGGTAAAGTTTGCTTTAGAAAAGTTTTTCACTGTGGTTTCCTTGGTTGGGGTGGTGGTGGGGTGTGGACATCCAGGGTGATTAGTTTATGGTCTGATCTAACCAGTGACGGGTTGACCTCCGGTACGGAGCACCTGTCGCCCATGTTGGTGATGACCAGGTCCAATATGTTGTGGCCACTGGTAGGGGAGTTTACCAGCTGATCCAGGGCATTTGAGTTGATAAATTCCAGGAAGCGCTGAGCCTGGGAGTTTGTACTCAAGTAGTTTTCCCAGTTAATGGTAGGGTAATTGAAATCTCCCAAGATCAGGGTGTTCGGTAGGATCTTCATGTTTTCCAGTGTCTCCAGAAAGGCAGAGTGGTGGTCCTGGGTCATGGAGGGTGATCTGTAGCAGGCCACAATTTGCATTGCAGATTTGCCCAATGTTAGTTGCACATGGATGATCTCAGAGGTATCATGCTGCTCCACTAACCTGGAGATGTGGGTATCCTTGATGAATATGGATACACCCCCTCCTTTTGTGTTTCGGTCTGTGTTCTGTGGCCGAAATGTGTGGTATGAGTTGTAGCCCAGTAGTGCTGGAGTGCACTCTGGAGCCTTGAACCAGGTTTCACTTACTGCACAGATGTCGACGTTTTCCATACTTAGGAGTGCTTCGAGTGCATGCATTTTGAGATTTAAACTCCTGGCGTTGAGTAGCATAACCCTCAGTTTTTTACTTGTGCTGTTTATGGAGGTGAGTTTGAATTTTGAGCCTTGCCTAAAAAAGGCACTATGGGGGCAGCAAGAGCCTTGGCCAGTATTCAAAAGCAAAGGTGTGACAGGTGCAAGCCGTCTCTTGTGAAGCAACACGGCTTGTCGAGCATGTCATCCCAGTCTGACACTGGATCCCCTTTGAATGACACCAGAAGCTTAGCCAATTGTTGAAATTGATCATTTTTTCTTTTACTGAGGTATCATTCTTGGTGAGGGCAGGATGCTATGAAACTATCAAAATTATCCCCCTCTGTAAATTGTGGAAGAAATTTACTGATCTTTGTTGCTTCTGGTGTTTGGTTACTCCCTTCTCCATTACCTCAATGACCCTGGCAAAGATTCAGCATCTCCTTTTCATGCTGCCTCTGACTGTCTTTCTCTTCAGCTTCCAGATGTCTCAGTCTCTCTGCTGCTTCTAATTCCATTTGTTTTTCCTGCCACAGTCTCTCTGCCAACTCTTTTTCTAAATGTTTAGCCGCCACTTCAAGTCTCTTTAACTCCAGATGGATTTTTAAGTCCTCTGTGGAAAGGCTGAATTGTCCATTTACTGAGAGTTGTACATCTCCTAGGCCAGCCTGGTTGTCCTCCTGATTGCTGGTCTGTGATGCAGCTGTGCCCAATGCTGCAATCATTTCTGCTTTATCCAGGTTAGCATGCAGCAGTCCATTAGCCTGGCACATCCCAGCCAACTGGCTCCTTGTCAGCTTGCCATACTCCTCTACTGACATGCTTGCCTATTGTCCCTCACTAAGCTACCAAAAAAAATAAAACAATTGTGATATGAAACTCTGGTTCTTCAGTGTGTGGCTGATTGAGAGTACAAACACTTTCTTTAGTGACCCCTGTTTACAGGCTACAAGAATTCAATATAAATATGATGCCCCTGCCCTGGCCCAGTAATCAAGGAGCCTCAGTCCTCACCACTAGCACCAGTGAGGGATGTGCACATTGGGAGGATGACAAGGACGCACACAGTAAAGTACAATTTCCCTTAAGAGCACATAGGTATCACAGCCAGTCTGGGGCTGGTTTCCCCCTCTTTGTCCAGATCCCCAATAAGACTCCCCACTGGCACAGCTATAGGGTTAAGATCTCAGCCGAGTGGTGAAGCTAAAACCTCCAGCACCCTCTCTGTCCAACCACTACTTCATGTCCCTGCCCAAGTCTGACTTAAAGTTTGTCAAACAACACTTCATAGCTGATGACATTAGCAGTGTTTGCTGAGGAGAAGATACACTCTGTAACGTCAAGCAGTGGTCTTCACACACACACACACACACACACACACACACACACACACACACACACACACACACACACACACACACACACACACACACACACTTTGAGATTTGATTTATATGCAAACACACAGATGCTCCTAGGGAAGGCTGGCACAGGTTTACTAGCTATGCCCCTTTCTGCCCAGACTATATGGTAGTACCAGCTGCCACCAACCACTCTTACTTATCAGATACTATAAGGCCCTTCCCAAAGGGTGACCAATTCTACTGTCTAATGTTACTGTAATCCAAATGGTAAGTGTGACCAAGACTTTAAGGCTATTGGAGTGGCCCATACAGTGTCACCAAATACATGTGTAAGTACTCTAAGAACTTAAATATCTCTAAACAAACCAGCCACAATTTAAACATTTAAATATAATTAATGATAAGTAATAAAAGAACAAGACAATAGTTAGTAACTCAATACAGTAGCAACAGAGTTCAGAATCACAGGAAATATTTTAAAACAACAATGCACGACAGTCTCACATAAATACAGAAAACAGCTAAACTAATGTTACTATATTCGTATCTATCTCTAAGAGAAACTATGTTCTAAATAACTTGCTTACAGAGCAAAGCAAATGCAGTTGAGAAGTGCTGAAGATGGATGTTTCAGGTCCAAAGACAAGATACAAAATGCACAAACTCACTCTCTGAGATAGTTCATAAGTTACTATCTAACATTACTGCTGGGTTATCTCAGAATACATCATTCTTTGTCACCTCTGCCTTCAGTTCCCATGCTATCAGAAACTTAAAAATGTAGCACCTCTGTGTCAAAAATACTTATCTCTCAGAAGTTTGCCTAGATCTGGAAGTCTTAAAACAGTTAAAAACTTTTACATTTGAAACCTGTAATTGTTTCTGTTTCCAGACAATAGAAAGAACTCCTAGCTGTAGACATTCTGTCTCCTAGCTGAGATAAACACCACTGTAAAACTTTTTGCTTTTCTTTAGGGTTTGCAAGTTAACTCTGTATGTTCCAGCCTTTACCACCAAAACATACATTTGTATAGGCATATCGTTTATACACATTTCTGCTCTTTTCCAGCAGGGTACACTGTGGTTACATTCTTGAAGCTCAGTACAAACATACAGTTCACCACACACTTCTGCACCAGTAGTTTAATATACACATAACATATAGTTTTCTTACATTTGTAAGACAAGCATACAAATCATATTACTATTCACAAATGACATAGAATTATTTACAAAATTCCAGCTAGCTGGGCTGGCAGCCTTCATAATCCACACCACCGAATCTTCATATGTCGGTATCCCACCACTGCAAGACAAGTAATAGGTGATGTGGCTATCCCACCACTGCCAACCAATTAATATGTGATGCCCCTGCACTGGCTGGCGCATTAATCAAGGAGCCTCAATCCTCATCACTGGCAACAGTGGGGAACATACACACTGAGAGGATGACAAGTACACATACAGTAAAGTGCAATTTCCCTTAAGAGCACACAGAGATCACAGTTAGTCTGAGGATGGTTTCTCCCTCTTTCTGCAAATCCCCAGTAAGACTCCCCACTGGCACAGCTACAGGGTTGAGATCTCAGATGAGTCTCCAAACCAAGATCTCCAGTACCCTGTCTGGCCAACCAGTGCTTTGTGTTCCTGCCCAAGTAGCTGACACACACATTCTTTGAGATTTGATTTATATACAAACACACACACTCCTGGGAAGGGATGGCACAGGTTTACTAGTTATGCTCCCTTCTGCCCCAGCTAATCTTATCAGCTACTTTAAGGCCCTTAACAAAGGGTGTCTAATCCTACTGTGTAATGTTACTATTAATCCAAATTGTAGTCTGACCAAGAGCATGGCTATTTAGGAGTGGCCTGTACTGTGTCACCAAATAGATATGCAAGCATGCTAAGAGCTTAAATATCTTTAAACAGACCAACCACAATTGAAAGGTTTAAATATATTTAATAATAAATAATAGAAGAACAAGAAAATACTCAGTAAGTAATCAGTTACATGAGTTCAAAATCACAGGAAATATTTAAAACAACATTGCAGGACAGTTCTAAATTAATAAAGAAAACATCCAAGCTATACTTTTCTATATTCCTATCTGTATCTAAGAGACATTACTGTACACTAGACGTACTTACAGCAAGGCAAGTGCAGAAGGTGATGAGTGGATATTCTTGCTAGGGCAAAGACAAAATATAAAATGCTCTCTCTCTCTCCCTCTCTCTCTCTCTCTCTCTCTCTCTCTCTCTGTCTCTCTCTCTCTGAGAGTTCTTAAATTAATATCAAATACTACTGTTGGTTTTGCTTGGATGACATCACTTTTTTGTCATCCAACTTTAGTTCCCAAGCTAAACCCCCATTATCAGAAACTACCCACATTTAACATCTCTCTATGAAAATACATAGCCAGATGTTTGTAACTGCTAGAAGACATAAAACAATAAAACACTTACAAAACAACAGAGTCCCCTAGTGTAGACATCCTGTCTCCTGGTGACTGAAACTGAAAGATAACTTTTATAGCACAATCATAAAACGATTTTATTTCATCTATTTTCTTTAAGTTTTGCATGTTAACCCTTTATGTTTTAGTTTCCACTGTTAAAACATATACATGTACACAATTACAATATGTTATAAATATTTCTGTTCTAAGCCAGCAGGGCATGCTGTGGTTCCATTTTGCTCGGTACATAACATACAGTTCTAACACAGTTTTAGTATAAGCACCTTACATGAAGCGTGTTGGCATTCACAAATGACAAATAGCCAATTACAAAATTCCAGATAGCTGGGCTGGCAGTATCTCCTTCTGTCACACTTCTATATAAATTATATTAATATTCACAAATGACATATAATCTTTTTACAAAATTCCAGATAGCTGCACTGGCAATCTTTCCTTTTGTGACAACCTCCATGAAGCAGTATTATACTGTAACATAAGCATATGCAGGATGTTGCTGATGGGTTACAGTATTCCACTGTTACAGCATTGTTCTTCCATGCAATTTCCTTGCCTACACAGTTACTAACCATGTAGATTCCAGACTGTCAGCACAGTGAAGATGTAAATGAGGTCAAAACTCATTAGAATTCTTGAATCACAAAAAAAGAGTAACCATGTAGGGATGTTTGGTTCGTGTAGGCACTTCCACAGTGTTTGTGTTGAATGTATGGCAACAGTGAATGCTGACATCTGTGAGGGGGAGGGTGTCAGGTTACACTTGCAGAGGTGAACATGGAAGGCTGTGAAGGGTGAAAGTGCATGTAAGCAGTGCACATTTCCTAAGTTCTGTGTCATCCTCTATATTGTTTGTTAAAATGTATTGAATATGTCCTCATTAATTTAAAATAATTTTTTTTTAATTTTCATCCTTGTTTGCCCATGAGAAAAGAGGAATGAATGGTAGCTTTCTCTGTATTGTTATGTAACTATTCCTGTGGTAGCACATGTATGTGTTAGGGATGGAATATAGATGGTCCTTGGTTCGACTACTGGGTGTGCAACCTTTCCTTCAGTTTTTATGTTCCATGTTTGCACGATATCCTGAGAACGGACAAAATATTAAATTTGCCTAAACTTATTTTATTTATGTGAAGGTGCACAGAAGTGCACAGAGATGCACGGAGCTGCATATATCTGCACATAGCACACTAATGAGCAAGCAACAGGTTGTGTAATAGATGCTATTTATAGCATAATCAGGTGAATTGCATGTTAATCAACCAATACAACACTGTGGAGCTGTTCAACAATGTATAAAATATCCATGTAGCCTCCATTCTGGTTTTTCCTTTATCCTTCAGTACCATTGCAGTAGAGACAAGGAAATTTTAACTGACACAATGCTAGGGGCAGCTACAGTTATTCTACGTCTGCATGCGCTAGAGGCTGAAGCTAGTACTGCTGCTGCTGCTGTTGACAGTAAGCTTAGGCCGAGGCGGAGAAGACTGTTCAGGCCCAGGGTAACTTTTTAGGTGCTGCATGAGCTGGAGATTGTAGAGCTCTAGAGGCTAGACAGGGACACATTACAAGAACTCTGTGAGCTCTGACACCTTCAACTCATTGCCAGCACCAGTTGAGGGGTGCACATCCCAGTGGAAACTAAGGTATGTGTACCCCTTAGATTATTAGCTACTGGCACCTTTCAAAGACCAACTGGGGACATGATGTGTGTCACAGGCATCAGGCTCCAGGATCCTCCACCAATTTCTGTATGCTATGCTAATACATGCTAGTGAAAACATATGCTTCCCCATACTTCTGTAGAGAGGGACAGTAATATGGAACTGTTTTACCATGTAGCACACTACTTTGAATTACTGAGTGTCATAGATTGCACTCATGTACACATTAAGGCACCACCTTATGAGCAGGGTAGAATCTACATTAGCAGCAAGAGATACCACTCCATCAACTGCCAAGTCATGTTTAATGCCCAGGGAATTATCTTGAATCTGTGTGCTGGCAACCCTGGCAGTTATGATGACTCCCATATCTGCCACACTTCACAGGTGTACCAGATGCTTCCTAGGGGGATATTCCACAGGGGAATTTACTAGGGAATGCTGGCTATGCCCTGGAACCATGTCAGATGACACCCATCAGAGGTGCACAGACACCCATGGAAGAATGCCATAATGAGGCACACGCTTAAACTAGAAACATCATAGAGCATGTGTTTGGGTTTCTGAAGTCATGATTCACAGTATGTGCTATGCTCCACAATCTGATCCTGCGGAAACAGCTGCAGAAGGATCAGCAAGGGGAAGGGACACACATCCCCCCACCAATGCTAAGTCACCACAGCCACAGTCAGAGGAGGACTCAGAGGAGGAATCCCCAACTGTTCTCCCTGTAGGCAGATGTAGGTGTTCTCAGTATGCCCTTGCTTTGGCTAAGAAATAACGTATAGCACATTCACTGACCATGTAGAGACCTAATACCTTTCTCTTACTCACATACATATAGTAAAATTGATGCTAGGCAACTCACACAACCTTTACCTCCCCATGTATTGGTTGTGTACTGCTTGCATCAGACAGAGTCAGTCCTGAAATAAAGGTGTGTCAGCTGCTGCATTTGCAAGGTAAGTCCTGAACCTAGAGTGTATTCTTTAATAGTATTATGGCATATCCTTATATTTCCTAACTTGGTACAGTACGCAAGTAAATAGTAGTGAATTTGTATAGAAAGTACCTTACCATGTGACATCAGACACTTATATTACTTATATTTGTCCATTAGTAATTAGTAGGCCTCAGACATGAAAACTTCACGCAGCCATACCTCTGAAGAATTCTGATGTTCCCTGCATAGCCTCAGTTTAGCACTATACCATTGTACTGGTAAATCATTGAAGACAGAAGTTAGAAAGTGATGATACACATTGCAGTTTTAGACTTCAGACTTGTTTGTGTCATAACAGTAAATGGGATTTGTAAAAATCCATCCTTCCTCAACCCCTTTTCCCATTTTACACATGGGATCGGGGTGTCACTTCAACAGTGACAATCATCTCAAACCAAGGTTTACACCACCAGGTGGCTAGCCCTGCTGTGATAGTTTATCCATACCACTCACTCACACACACACTCACCTACAGTCAATTTAGAATGTCCAGTTCAACTAATGCATGTCTTTGGAATGTGGGAGGTAATCATAGCACCTAGAGGAAACCCATGCGACTGCAGGGAGGACATGCAGACTGCACACAGAAGGCACTCCAGCTGAGAATCAAACTGGAGAACCTCTTGGTGTGAGGTGATAATCCTAACAGCTCCATAGCCACCCCAACTGAGCTTTGTCCCCACCCCAAAAAAAAAAGGAGTGTACCTTTGTTCCTGCCATAACAGAAACTCAGCAAAGCTACCCCCAAAAGAACAATATATCTATGTTTGTGCCATCCAACCTGGACTTCATTTATTGGCAAATGCATATCATGTTACTCTCAGTTAATATCCGCTGAAATGTTAAGGCCAATGATATAGAAAAACTTACAAATTGCATGTGTCAGATAGTTGATAAATGATCAAGAAACACAGAAAGGTAACACAGAGCTGTATATTTGTAAGCATAATTATGTCCAAATACAGTAAAGAAAATTAAATGTGCAAATCCCAGCTGATAGTTTGATAGCGGTGCACAATCTGATGCACTTGGTTGTGTGAAGAATGACGTTCCATTTCATTGATGCAAAACTGTTTGTGTGACCAGGAGGACTAAGGCATCCTGCCTATTTTCTGAAGCTGTATTGGTGTGATGGTTCAGATCCTGACATATGTAGACATTTTGATCTGTAATATCAAGTTTTATTGTGCTTGTACAGATTTTGAATATGTGTTCTTTAGTTTTAGTATGTTTTCCTATTTGTCTTCTTTCAGTTCTAGTTTTGTGTAATGTGTCATGTCCCGAAAAAATGTTTAGCTAAGCTTAATTTGTTAGTGCGATGTACAATATTGTGGAAATGGGAAACAACGATTTCCTAGAAAGTAGACACCCAAAAATAAAAAACAGATGCATTCAACTAATGATCTTAGCCATCGTGAAAAGCCAGCCTGGTGTACAGATGGGGCCAGGGTATACTAGCAAGCATTAGCAATGTTTTTTGCACACTGCTTTCGTGTACACAAATCATGCCTAGCTCACATGCATGTACACTTTGTTAACCATTGCGCAAATCCAATGCTCATTGCACTATGGAATTGTATATATGATATTTTATTATTGCTGTTTATTGTCCAGTTCCTGTGTATGACATCAGACTACATGTGGAAACATTGCAAACTAAGGGCATAATATAATATATTGTAATATAATATAATATAATATAATATAATATAATATAATATAATATAATATAATATAATATAATATACTATAGTATAATGTTGTTGTTGTTTGTCTTTCAGCTTTTCCCGGTTAGGGATCGCCACAGCGGAACTCCGGTCCGCTAATGATTGGCAGTTGGTTTTTATAGTGTCAAGTTGTCAGCCCGATGCCCAACCTTCAACGAAGGCATGCCCATTCAACGCATGTCTTTTGAACGCCCAATCGACTGTGGGGAGGACATGCAGACTCCACACAGAAGGCACTCCCAACCCAAGCCGAGAATCAAACGGGAGAACCTCTTGCTGTGAGACAACAACGCTACCGCTGCACCACCGCGGAAGTCTATACTATAGTATAATGTAATATAATATAATATATTGATATATATTATATAATATAATAGTAGTAATATATGTTACTTAAAATACAATCATTTATCTCCCCCAAACCACCCCAAACAAGCACTACAAACCTAGAGTCTCATTAACTTTTCCACACATATATCAACCACGGACAGGGCCACTTGGTGGTGCTCACAGCCTTGCTCTACAAAACGCAAACAGCCAAGCATGTTCAGTAAGGACACTTGTGTTGTTACACAGCTAGGCTTCCAAACAGCCTACTGCTATTAGGCTACTAGCCTCAGATGACACTATGAAGCAATGTACCTATGCAGGCCTCCCAACCTCTTGTCTCCTACATGGCCTGTTGATGTCATCTACTATAAGTTTACCTGCAGTCATGACAAAATCAGACTTGTGTTGTGGTGTGTGCAATAAGTACTGTATTCTGTATTTGTGTCCTTAGATTGGTAGGGGTTCTATTCTCACTGCAGTCAAGTAGATTTATGTGTGTCGACGCAGAAGTATGTATCCCATAGTTACTTCTCTAATAGCATGGCTTTCCAGTTTTTGGAGACTTGGAGAAGTCTACACATCAATTTCATGCAGTCCTCTCAACCACTTGTGTCCCACATGATCTGCCGGTGGCATCTAGTATAAGTTCACCTACAGTCCTGACAAACACAGAGTTGAACCATGGCACATGCAATAAGTATTGTGTTCTCTAGTCTGTGTACTTAGGCATTCTGACTACAGTCAAATGTATCTGTGTGTGTGAGTGTGTGAGTGTGTGTGTGTGTGTGTGTGTGTGTGTGTGTGTGTGTGTGTGTGTGTGTGTGTGTGTGTGTGTGTGTGTGTGTGTGTGTGTGTGTGTGTGTCTTCACAGAAAAACAGAAGTATTTGTCCCACAGTTACCTCTCTGATGGCATGGCTTCACAGGTTGTTGAGACTTGCACAAGCCTACACAGCCTTTTCATACAGGCCTCCTAACTTCTTGTCTCCCACATGGCAACAGACACTGCTGATGTCAACATTTATAAAGTGATGTCTGACACACTGCAAGTTGGACTTGAGACATGGTGATTGCATTAAGTGCTTTCTTCTGTAGTATGTGTACTTAGGTAGTGGTTATATTCTCACTGCAGTCAAATTAGTGCATTGGTTTCTATGTGTGTGAGCTGTTGCTGGACTTTACAGTGAGCTTTTTACAGCACTTGTGTTTTTACAAAACTAGGCTTCTACACACATAAGGCACACTGTACAGTTAGGCTACTGGCCTCATATGTACACTTGAATCTGTGTGCCTATGCAGGCCTCTCAAGCTGTTGCCCACCACATTGTCTGCTCATGTCTACCATAAGTTCACCTGCAGACATGTAAAAGTCAGACTTGTGCAGCAGTGCATGCATAAAGTATTGAGTTCTATAGTCTGTATACTTAGGAAGGGGTTCTGGCTCACTGCAGTCAAGTGTGTGTGTGTGTGTGTGTGTGTGTGTGTGTGTGTGTGTGTGTGTGTGTGTGTGTGTCTTTACTCAGCAGAGTAGATGTGTTATCCTACAGTTACTTCTCAACTGGCACAGCTTGCTAGTCTTTTTACAGAAGCCTACACATCCATTTCATACAGCCTCCCCAACATCTTGTCTCCCACATGGCCTGCTGATGTCATCCAGTATAAGATGACCTGCAGACATGTAAAAGTCAGACATATGATGTGGCACTTGTGTATAGTACTGTGTTCTGTAGTCTGTATACCTTAGATAGGTAGGGGTTCTGTTCTCACTGCAGTCAACAGTGAGTGTAACAAATGTCACTTGATATTACAGAGATCTTTTTACATCAGCATAGCAGAAGCTGTTATCACCATATGATGAACAGAAAATGATGATGTAATCAGCCCTATCAGATAATTGCATATCCAAACATCCCACCAGGTAATGATCAAACACTGGCCTGGAGCCCAGGAAGACATCATGCTAGGTTCATAGGAAGTTACTAGGTAGAGGACTTGTGTCAGGTATACTTTGGGGTATGTCTGGTGGGGACAGGGGGTGATGTTTGCCCCAAACTGTCTGGTAACAGGTTGGCAATGTCCTCAGGCTCAGTATGAGTGGTACCATCCTCTACTAGTTCAGCACAAAGCTGGGACTTCACTTTTAGATGTCTGACATAGTTAAATAATGCCTCTTGATTATCTTTAGCTAGATATGCTACTTTAGGTTTGTATGTGGCTTTAGATGACTTTTCAAGATCTAAATTCCATGTTCAAGCTGTGAAGGGTGTCCTTCCTCTGCTGAGTCGGTTCCCTCTTGTTCTTAGACATTACTTTCTTCCACTTGTATATATGCTTGATGACCACTAGGGTGGCTTGTTTTCTGTGAGGAACTTGTTTTGATCTTTCACGTTCAGCCAACTCTATACATTTGTATAGATGTTTATACAGGCTATTTGTGTACACCTCTGTATAACAGTCATTTTTTACAGTGTTAGAGGGTTTGCAACTCTTTATGTCATCGATTAGGAGCCTATAGTTTGCTTTGGATAAGTGCTTCATCCTTTCTGCTTTTCAGGGGGTGTCAGATATGATTGTGAATATGAATGAGACTGAATTGTGATCTGACCTCACCAGGGTGGCCAGCACACAGGGGTTAGTACAAAGAACCACTATGTTGGTCTGTACTAAGTCTAGGACATTCAAGTCCCTTGTGGGGATGCAGACTATCTGTTACACAGCATGTGTTTTAACAAAGTCCAGAAACCTTAGGGTGAGTGTGTTTGTGCACATATATGACTCCAAATCAATGTAAGGATAGCTGAAATTACACATGATCGGGGTGTTTGGCTGTCTAGTGAGTGATTAAATTAGGTCCAAGTAGGCAGAGTGATCCTTGTGGCTCAGGGTTGGGGAACCTGTAGCTATCAATGATATGGAAGGGGGTTTTACATACAGTTGGGCTTAGGAGTAGCATGACAGAGTTGTACTCCTTTCCCAGTCTTACTGTGTATTTGTCTTTAATGAAGATGTATACACCTCCACCTTTGGATCACTCATGCTCATTTTGATTTGTAAATGTGTGGAGGGCATTGTACCCCTGCATGGCCAGGGTGCTCTTTGCAGACTTGAACCACATCCAGACAGAGGCATCTTCCAAGCTAACAAGTTCTTCCAGTGAGTGCAGTTTCTGATCTATACTCCATGCATTAAACAACATAATCTTCAGTTTGTCTGTGGCATAGTCTTTTATGTTGGGACTTTACTTCTGACATTGCCTAAAAAGGTCACTATGGGGGAGGTAAGCACCTTCAATGAGTACATTGAGGTATTTCTCCAGTGATTCACTGCATCATGGACTATGGCAGAATTATTACGGTACTTGTTGGGAGACTTTAGTGCTTGCATGATGTGATGAACACTGGCACCTGTCAGGCAGCTGACTGTGACATTTTCCTTGTCCAGCCTAGTGAGGGGGACATCTGTGTGTCTCACTATGGAATCACTTATGAGCAAGACATTTGTTTTTGAGCTGCTTTATCTGAAAGGATTATTAGCTGAGACACTGGTGTGTGTATTATTATGTGTAGTGGAATCTGTTGGGTCTGCACTGTGTGCAGTAGGTTGGCACCTGGGAGGTTCTGATCTTTAGTTAGGTTTCTAGCAAGTACCTCTGTGTATGTGTGTTTATGTGTTGTGAGCTTATGTGCAACAGGTGAATTGTGTGTGCTGACATGTTTGATATCTGGTTTGTTGTTATGTGGCAATTTATTCCAAATTCATAGTATAGATATAGCTCTCACATGTTGTATTAGTTTGTTTTAACAGTAACTGGTTGTCAATGTACATGAAACAATTGCTCTGTTGGCACAGGATGCCCATCTCAATCAGGATGCCTAGAGACATGGTGGGAAACTGTCCATCCATTATGGGAGGTATATACTGCAGTAACTAGTGGGGAGTGGGCTAGATGGACTGGGTTTTGGTGTAAGGCTAACAAAAGTGTCTATTCTATGGAGGACTAGGGTTACAAAAATGTGTCAATGTTTCACAATGCACACATGAGTTGCTTGCAGGGAAGCATTACAAGCTCTGAACAGCTATGGCAAACTGAGTACAAACAACACAAAACACAATGCTAGAATACAAGTGATGTTGAACTATTTTAAACAAGTAAAACAAGGGAAAGGCTAACAGTGAGCCTTAATCCAGCAATCCCCAAGTAAGATGGGTTCTTGGCTGCACAGTTCTGCACAAGGGTGCGGGGGTGGGCTTCTTAAGGTAAGAGAACTGATTTTAATGCTCCAATGATACCATACAGTCCTCTGCAAGCCTGAATCGAGCCTAAGCTATAAAATGAAGATGTCCTAGAAATTCAAACTTCAGAAAATCACAATCACAACAGAAGAACAAACATTTTAAATAAAGCAGAAATCCAGTACAATACTTCAACAAGAGTGTGGACAACAAACCTTCCTAGTGTGAAATAAGTGGTCCGGAATACAAGTGCTTAAATCAGAACTAAGACACTTTCTGAATAACAGACACAATAAGCCTTCAACCAGCATTATTCAGCTTAGAAGGGTGTAGGCTATACTTTCCTGCCACAAGAGTTAACCTTCCTAATGCAAAATAACTGGTTTGGAGGCCAAGTGCTTAAACCATAAAAAAGAGACTTAGAACAACAGCCACAATAAGCATTCAACCAGCAATTCCCAGATCAGAAGGGCAGAGGCTACTTTCTCCTCCCACCAGAGTGTAGGTTACAAACTTTCTTAGTGTAAGACAACTGGCCTGAAGGCCAAGTGCTTAAACCAAAATTAATAGGCTTAGAGTCACATTTACAGTGTAATGCGACACCAGACAGATGACAGTGATATGTCTGTTAATCTACCCATGTACATCACGTAGTGGTTAGCCAGCCCTTTGTTATGTTGATGAGAAAACCTCATGGTCTGTCCAGCTGCTGCATGTGTCTGGTGAAGTTTCTGCAAAGGGAAGCATTATACTGTATTATTGTTCTGATGAATTTGACTACAATGCTGTCATACAGTCATGCGATTTGCATGTGATGTGGTGTCTTATGGTGTGTACCATATGTATGTAATGGAAAACATTATAGAGAAAGGTTATAAAGTAATGGCACACATTGCAGCTCCTGACTTCACAACTCTTACAAGGGAATACACTAGAAGGTACTGGCATGCTATACACTGTATCATTTGGCAAGGCAAATATAACTGGCAGGTACAATTATCAGTTCAACAACACAAATGCAGATATACTAGGCACTAATGTAGCTATGCACTGTATGGATCGGATACAAAGTTTTTGTATCCCTGAATCCAAAAGAGAGAAAACAAGGATATGGCACTGTTATCATAATTTGCACAGGGTGCTGGGGGAGGGGGGGCAGGAAGCCTAGGCTGACACAAAAGGTTGGTGAGTACCATGAAGGAGGAAGTGAAGAAGGCAGGCTGTGTTTGTGAATGTAGGGGCCCTCCTTGTGAATGTGGTATGTGAGTCTGCATGAACACAGCCAAGCTCAGTACTGGCTCTATGTCTTGGTATATTGGACAGGTATAAGCCTTGCATGGTAGAGGTGGCAGTTCATAGTTGTTGCCCCAAACCATGAGAACAGGCTCTGCCAGGAGTTACACTAGCACCTCCATGCCCAAGGTCAGATGGAGTGCTACTACCTGAGCATGACCAATGTCTGCTGGATGTGCTCCCTTTGCGGGAATGCCCAGAACCACAACCCCATGGCTTGCCACATCTGGGTTTGGACAGTACACTCCCCAATGAAACAACGGGCGTACTGCTGCTATAGGAGCATGATCAGGAACGGCCACATTGACTCCCAGCAGATATTGTGGCTGACCTACACCCATGAGGATGCTGTTCCCCTCCCAGCAGGCATTCCATCACAGACACTGCTCATTCCATGACAGACACCCCTTGATCCATCACAGACACCCCTCTTTCCATGTCATTCATCTGATTCAGGGAATTGGTGACATGGTGGAGGCAGTCACCCATGTCAAACTGTGCCACATTCACAACTCTGAGCATTTGTCTGGATTGCCTCCATGATAGCCCTAAACATATGTTGAGTGACACAGGAAGAGACACCAGCAGCAATTGAAGGAGGGACAGCAAGCCCCCTCCAAGCACCCCTATCAACCCTCCTGCATAGCACCTCACCAACATTTTAGCTACGGCCAGGCTCAACAGGCACTGAAACCGCAGAAGCCACACTTCCCTGCTCAATGTCATTGCCCTCCACCTGTCCTGTATCTGTGGGCTCAGTAGACTGGATAGGTGTAGGCCTACTGGCTATGTCCAGGGAAAAAGAAGGGGTGGCTGAATGTCAACCTCTGTGTCAGATTCAACTTGTGCACCCCCAGACTGTGCCTCAGTTTTACCACCATCATCATCAGGGTCTGATGAGACACTGATATCAGGTGTCACAGCATCCACACTTCCGCTGTCATAATCACCTGTGATAAAAAGGGAGAAACACAGGCATACATTAATACCTGTACTACTATGTTGCAATATACCCTAAACAAGTAACAGTGATACCACTATTACCGACAGTACACAATATACACAACAGCCCTAAAATGACACATTAGATTACTAGAAATTGATCTGCAGTACTGAAATAACTTGATTTGGCTTACCACCTGCAGGAGGCCTACAGTGCTGGATTCCTGATGTTCCTGAATGAAATTAAGCAATAAGACCAACATCATCACATTTAACAGTAGGACTGACATGTACTTATTTCAATCAGCATGATATTTTACTTTAACAAGTACGTGGCTGACAACTCCAAACTGAGCTTATCACTGTACTTATATTCAGTCCTCCCAAAAAACACAAGTGACACAGAAGCAACTTTTATTTCAATAGTTTTACTATACAACAGTATTGGATGAGTTATATAACAAAGCCTATCTAGAAGCTGTTCCTGAAGCTGACAAGGAGTTGCAGCCACATCAAGGACATATAGTGGCACTCTGTTGTGAGTTATCCTGTGTCAGAAGATTCATCTGGAATTCCTCATTGGGGTGAGAGGTGATTCTGCAGCAGGCTCACTCGTGGTTACCTGCTGGTCTCAGGCAACAACAGCTGCACACCTCTGTGCAGATGATTGCATGTCAGTGGCCCTCTGACACACCTGCTCATAAGTGCATCCATGGCCACCCATAGCATTTATGTTATCAGTGATTTGCTGCCATATCCCTAGCCTCTCTGGCATATTGGAATGACCTGTCCCAAGAAAGAAAGCACCATGTTGATGTGCCACATCCACTATTATGGTATTTTCTGCCTCACTGAAGGAGGGTCTGTATCACAATGACATTTTCAGTCCTAAAACACAAGAGAGTGATAATGCACATTGTGATGTTATGAGGTACTGCCATCTGTGCAAGGGAGAGTAGGGCAGTACATGTGTACATATCCCAGCATAGCTAGCTGGAGTTTTGTACAGAATTTTATATTATTTGACTATCACACTAATTTGTGCAGATGTCTGAGTTAAAAATATATTTGTAAAGTTACTTGTGTTAAAAATGCATCAACAATAAGTCCTGCTGGACAGAAAGAATGTATGCATATATATTAGGTTGTATTGTTGTAACTGATCAAATGTATATGTTTATCAGAGAATCCTGGAAGGGTGGAAAGTTTGAAATTGTGTTATAGCTTTCAGATGCTGCTATCGATCTTAGCAAAGTTCTGTGTGTATTCTACCAGAGTTAGGTGACCAGAAGTGATGTTATCCTCTACCCAGCATCTGGTTTCTTTGGAACCCTCACAGCAGCACTTTGGAACCTGACAGGAAAGATTACTGACGGGATATATATCTCACACAGGTCTATATCACATCATTCAATACATGAATATTGAATGCTCACATGAGCAAATATTGACATACACAAAGTTTATGAATTTTTTTTGCGGTACAGTCAAGTTCGAGATTTTTTCCCTTTCTTCACTGTAGTGCAATCTCATAGTAGGAATATATATTTAGTGGGGGGTGTTGGGGGCGCAGCCCACCACAATACCATTTTCGAGTACATGAATATTCGATCATCTGAGCGTTTGATATTCACGTATTCATTGATGTGATATAGACGCATCTCACACATCCACGCAGACAAAGAGAGACATTAGCTGGCTTTTGCTGTGGTTAGAAACTGAGCACACATCAGCTTGCCTTGCTTTAGTAAAATAGTCAGGAAACAGTAATTCTTTAATTAGACAGGGACATTTAGTGAGAATAGTTTAATATTGTTTTCTGTATCCGTGAGAAACTATCCAACTGTATTATTTTTTATATCTCTGTGGTTGAAACTATGTTGTTTAATTGTATTCAGCATTCACCTGTTTTCTGTGTTATTTATCATTAAATATTTTAATACCTTTCATTGTGGCTGGTCTTTAGAGATTACTTTTAACATCTTGATAGTACTTATGCTTGTTTTAGTGACACTGTGGCCACTCATGAAAGCCTTGCTGCTTTGGTCACACTCTACCATTTGTGTTAGTATTAAATTTACACAGTATAATTGAACACCGTTTGTAAGAGCCTTGGGGTAGCTAACTGGTGGCAGAATGGTTACCTCGGAGTCTGGGCAGAAAGAGGCACAGATAGTAAATCTGTGCCGGCTTTTCTCAGTTTTGTGTGTGTGTGTGTGTTTGTGTGTGTGTGTGTGTGTGTGTGTGTGTGTGTGTGTGTGTGTGTGTGTATGTGTGTGTATATGTGTGTGTGTGTGTGTGTGTGTGTGTGTGTGTGTGTGTGAGAGACTCAGATATTTATGTGTGTGTGTCAGCTACTGGAAACCATGACACACATCTCAAAAGTGGTCAGTGTGGAGATTTGTGTGAGTCTGGAGAGAGAAAGAGAGTCCAGCCCCAGGTCTGGAGTGTGCTCCCTGTGTGCCGTTAAGGGAAATTGTGCTTGGTGCAGGGAGGTGCATCTGAAAATACTGTGTGAATCCATCTTTGATCTTAATGAATGCCCCTCACTGAAGTCAGTGGTGAGGACTGAGTCTCCTTGATTGCTGGCCTGGAATAGGGCCACTCACATATTGGAGGCAGCTGGGTGGAATATTAATTGAACTTCAGTAACCAGTGGTCAGTTATCACTGAAGGTATATGTAGTATCAGCAGCCACAAGGTAAGCATACAGAGTTTCATTTTCACAACACTTTTATTTATTTTTGTTAGTTTAGTTTAGTTAGCGAAAGCAGTCAAGGATGTCAGCAGAGGATTATAGCAAGCTGACAAAGAGCCAGTTGGCCAAGGTGTGCAAAGCCAAAGGACTGGTGCATGCTAACCTGACTAAAGAGGAAATTATTTCAGCCTTGGTCACAACTGCAGCACAGGCCTGTAGCACAGAAGACAAAAAGTCTGGTGATGGGGGTGTGCATTCTTCAGAAACAGGACAGTTCACCTCTTCCTCAAAGGACTTTAAAATCTCTGAAGTTAAAGAGACTTGAACTGAAGGCCAAACATTTGGAAGTAGAATTAGCAGAGAGACTTTGGCATTTAGAGGTCAAAGACAATGAGAGACTATGGAGCTTAGAGGCTGAAGAAAAGAAGAAACATCACGAAGATGAAAGGGAGCTGCTGACTCTTCAGCAGGGTCATGGAGGTAATGGAGAAGGGAAACCCCAGAAGCAATAAAGGTCAGTAAATGTCTTCCACAGTTTACAGAGGGTGATGATTCTGATAGTTTTGTTCATGTATTTGAAAGGGTATGTAAACAGTATAATGCTGTCCAAGGGCTGTGGGTACAGTTCTTGACACCCCCCTTACTCCACAGTAAAGTTGTAACCACTGTTTCTAAATTGTCTGATATGGACTGTTTAAACTATGATAAAGTAAATCAATGCTAGAATGTTTTATGTTAAAACCTGAAACTTACAGGAAAAAGTTTTGTGAGTATAGATGCAAGACAGATGAAAGTGTATGTGATTATATTGCTGTGTTAAGCATCTATTTTCATAGGTGGGTGAGCGGGTGTCAGGTCACCACTTTTGAAAGGCTAGCAGACCTTTTGATGAGGGAACAAGCCCTTAGCACTATGCCTGAGGACATGAGAATCTGGTTGGCAGACCGCGAGTGTAACTCTGCAGATGAGCTGGTTAGAAAATGGGATCTCTACTTAGCAAGCAGGGCATCACTGCACAAGAAGGGGATACCCAGTGATGCACATGGTTATAGGGAAACCCATGGTGGGCAGCCTAAACCACCCCAACAGAGTATACTAGTAACAGGGGAAGCCACTAGTTCAGGTACACGGCCAGAACCAAGGGTTAGATGTTTTAAATGTAACGGATATGTAGCATACAAATGACTACAGAAGCAAGGTGAGGAACAAAAGTTGAAGGAATCAGCAAATGGGAATAACAGCATGCCAGTCGTAACTTGTCTGGAGACAACAGGAATGCCAAGTTATCACTGAAGTTTATATCCAATTTTAGTGGATGAAAGACAGGCCACTGCTAAGAGAAACATAGTCTCTGACATAACCACTGTGAAGCCTAAAGAGGAGCAGTACTTGCTTGGGCAGTCCACACCAGTCAGAGCTTTGGGAGAAACCCCATTCCAAATACCTTTGGCCAATGTTCACCTTGACTGGGAAGGTGGAAAAGAGAGAAAGCAGGTAGGTGTGTTTGAGGATATCCCTGCAGATGTCTTGATAGGGAATGATTTTCATAGTGCCCTAACTTGTGTGCGTGAAGTTACATGCAGTCAAACTTGGAGACAGGCATGTGGGTTAGGTAGCCTGGGAGAGACCTGGATAGACCCCACACCTGAAGCTGGGGATGGTGAGGTAGCTATTTCAGGGTGGGAGCTACCCTGTAGCAGTGAGCTTGAATGTGAGCCACAGATGTTGGTAGGGACTGATGTTCCCATGGACAGGGAGACTGCAAGGGCAGAGGTGAGTGGTATTACACAGGCTGACAGTGGAGCACCTCTGTCAGAAGAGACTGGGCTTGTGGTGGAAAGGGAGCTAAGAAGGGCCACAAAAGTAGAATTTAGACAAGCTTGGCTTTTGGACCCTACATTACGAGGCTTGAGGGAGGTAGCTAAGGAGACATCTGATTCTCAAGGAAAAGGTGAGACTGTATACTGGAACAACAAAGGGTTACTGTACAGAGAGTGGACTCCTGAGGGAGGGCTAGAGGGTGAAGTAATACAGCAGTTTGTAGTGCCCAGAGCTGACCATCAGGCACTTCTACCCATAGCCCATGACATTCTTTTTGCAAGTCATATGGACATAAAACATACCAAGAGACATATTATGCAGAATGTTTGTTGGCCTTGGATTGAAAGGGATGTAACAGGGTACTGCAGCATTTGTGAGCAGTGCCAAATTGTAGGCAAGGCAGATGACAAGGTTAAGGCTCCTTTGATGTCTTTGCCTTTGTTTGAGGAGCCATTTCAGAGGGTAACTATGGATATTGCAGGGTCTCTGAGTACCCCAAGTTCCACAGGGAAGAAGTATATCCGGGTGGTAGTAGATTACGCTACTAGACACCCTGAGGTGATGGCGCTGTCCTCTATCAAGGCGAGAGAAGGTAGCAAATGCTTTGTTAGCAATTTTCAGCAGGGTAGGTTTCCTGAGAGAAATACTGACTGACAGGGGTGCCAATTTCATGTCAGACCTGCTGGTTTGTCTGTGGAAGCACTGTGGGGTGAAACACCTAAAAAGCACTCCCTAACACCCCCAGAATAATGGTTTTGTGGAGAGGATTAACTCTACATTACAGACCATGGTATGGTCATTTACAGACCAGTTTAAGAGTGAGTGGGACAAATATTTGCCCCATCTGCTGTTTGCATACAAGTATGAATGCCAGGAATCCACAGGTGTTTCACCCTTTGAGTTGCTGTATGAGCATAGGGTAAGTGGGCCTTTAGATTTGATTTGTGATGACTGGGAGGGCGAATACCACACGGAATCTATTGTGGCATATGTCCTAAACTTCAGGACAAAGCTTAGGGAGTTCATGGGCTTGGCCCAGGAGAACCTGTCAGGAGTCCAACAGCAGAAAAAGGTCTGGTATTACAGGAATGCTCAAACCCGAGAGTATGCTGTGGTACAGCAGGTTATGGTGCTCATTCCTGTCAAACACAATAAGCTGCAGGCAGCTTGGGAGGGACTCTTCAAAGTGGTAAGGAAGGTCAGTGATGGTAATTACATGGTAAACCTGCTAGGCAGGAGGTAGGGGCACAAATTCTACCATGTTAACGTAATGAAGCCTTACCATGATAGGGAGGCCATGGAGCTGAGTATTTGCAGTGGATGGCAGGAGGAGTCTGAGGGTGATCTGATGATTACAGACCTGATGAGGAAAAACAGGCCAGATAGGGTAGTGTGGAACCTAGCCCATGAGCAGGTATTCCAAAAGCTTAAACGGGCTTTGGGAAGACACCCTGTGTTAGCCAGTAAAGATTACAGCAAAGAATTTTTTGTGCACATGAATATTTTAAACCATGGGGTGGAGGCTGTACTCAGCCAGGTTTTCTCAGAGGGAGAAGAGCACCCAGTTGTATATCTCAGCTGTAGACTCCAACACAGGGAGAAATGGTATGCAGCTGTAGAAAAAAAAACATATCTAGCCATAGTATGGGCACTGCAAAAACTTTGGATGAACCTGTATGGAAGGAAATTCACTGTGGTTACAACCCACAATACCTTAACATGGCTACATCAAGCCAGCCAGAAGAATGCCAATTTATTAAAATGGAGCCTAGGGTTGCAGGCATACAACTTGATAGTGTAGCACCATAGTGTGGTCAGCCATGCCAATGCAGGTGGGCTCCCAAGACAGAGTGTAGGTTAATGTGTTCCCAGACAGGCACATTTCTCTCAAGCAATGTTTTTCCAGGGTCACTTGAAAACCTAGCTTGAGTTTTCAAAGTGGGGAGCAATGTCATGTTATGAGGTAGTGCCATGTGTCCTAGGGAGATTAGGCAGTACATGTGTACATATGGCAGCATAGCTAGCTAGAGTTTTGTAAAAACTGTTATGTTATTTGACTATCATACTGATTTGTACAGATGTCTGAGGTGAAAATATATTTGTAAAGTTACTTGTGTTAAAAATGCATCAACAGTAGTTCCCACTGGACAGAAAGAATGTACTAAGTTGTATTGTTGTAACTGATCAAATGTGTATGTTTATCAGAGAATCCTGAATGGGTGGAAAGTTTGAAATTGTGTTATAGTTTTCAGATGCTGCTACAGATCTTAGGAAAGCTCTGTTTGTGTGTATTGTACCAGTGTCAGTTGACCATGGATGATGCCATCCTCTAACTAGCATCGGGTTTCTTTGTAACTCTTGCAGCAGCAGTTTGGAACCTGACAGGAAAGATTTCTGACAGGATGTATATCTCACACATCTACACAGACAAAGAGAGTCATCTTCTGGCTTTTGTTGTGGTAAGACACAGCACACACCAGCTTGTCTTGCTTTATTAAATAGTCAGGGAACAGTAATTCTTTAGTTAGTCAGAGATGTTTAGTGAGAATAGTTTATTGTTGTTTTCTGCATCTGTGAGAAACTATCCAGCTGTATTATTTTTATATCTCTATGGTTTAAATTCTGTCATTTAATTGTATTCAGTATTCTCCTGTTTTCTCCTTTGTTACTTATCATTGAATATTTTAATACCTTTCACTGGACAGTCCTTTAGAGAATACTTTTACCTTCTTGAGAGTACTTATACTTGTTTTAGTAACACTATGGCCACTCCTGAAAGCTTTGCTGCTTTGGTCATGCTCTACCAATTGTGTTAGTATTAATTTTGCACAGTATAATTGGGTGCTTTTTATTAGAGCCTTAGGATAGCTGACTGGTGGCAGTGTGATTATGTCAGAGTCTGGGCAGAAAGGGGCACAGCTAGTAAACCTGTGCCAGCTTTTCCAAGGTGTGCATGTGTGTGTGTGTGTGTGTGTGTGTGTGTGTGTGTGTGTGTGTGTGTGTGTGTGTGCGCGCATGCACGTGTGTGTGTGTGTGTGTGTGTGTGTGTGTGTGTGTGTGTGTGTGTGTGTGTGTGTGTGTGTGTGTGTGTGTGTGTGTGTGTGTGTGTGTGTGTGTGTGTGTGGGTCTACTTCATTTGCCCTAACTTCCGATTGACCGACACCCATTTGCCCGACACCAAATGACCGAAATTTCATTTGACCGAGACTTCATTTGACCGACACTTCATTTGACTGACAAGTATTATTGGCAAGAAAATGGGATATGCCCCCTTCCCCACTGTAGTGCGACCCTGGAGTTAGAATATATAGTTAGGGGGGGTGTGGGGGGCACATATATTATATTTTTTAGATTTGCTTTAATATTGCTTAGTAAAACAAAAGTAAGTGGGGGGCTTCGCCCACCACACCCCCCATTATGGGGGGCTGTGCACCCACACACCCCCAACTATATATGTGTATTGTTAATCATTTGTCTCTCTGAAATGGCTGGACATACACGGCAATGCCATCAGTACACTTCTCACCAATGCATACAGATAACAGTGTAAAAGGCTTTGCTTCATTAGTCATTAATATATTATAGTATATGCATTATGCAGGTAAAACAATGACAGCTTACGTGCTGGAGTTCAATACTCCTCTGTAAGGATAACTTGGAAAATAGTTTGCTTTGCTGAACATGTAGCAAGTATCTTCACCATCAGTTTGACTAACTACACATTTGCCTTTTTATAATGGAGTAAATTATTAATGGACTGCATCTGTCTAGGCTTTGTTTGAGAGATGCTAATTACAACATAAGCAGCTGAACTGATGCTAATCAAACAATCTGTTAGAGCTATCCACAAAGTTATAAAACAACCATTTAGACCCCATGCTGGTTTCTCCTGTGGATTTCAATAGTAGTGCAGTACAGACACAGAAAGTCTACACAGACAGAATGTTAGGAGCTGCTGCTGATGCTTAACTCCATTGTATGCACTATAGGCTGCAAACCATGCTGCTGCTGCTGCTGCTGTCAATAGGCCTAGGCTGAGACAGAGAAGAGTTTTCTGGCCACATTTCACTTATCACAACATACATGACATGGACATTGTAGAGTGCTACAGGGTGGACAAGAACACAGTACAGGAACCCTGTGAACTCTCCAGCCTCAGCTCAGAGCCACAGCCTTTATTTCCCCATGTATTGGCTTAGTACTGCTTGCATCACAGTCAGCCCTGAACTAACACTGTGTCAACTGCTGTATTTACAAGATAAGTCCTGAACATGTTCTGTATTGTATAATAATATTATGGCATGTCCTTGTGTTTCATCATTTGGAACAGTAAGCAACTACAAAGTGGGAGATTTGTACAGAAATTAATGTTACATGTGACAGCAGAGACTTATTTGACTTGTATGTGTCCATTAGCAAGTAGTAGGCCTCAGGCCTCAAAGATTCACACATTGATACATTCCCAAAGTAATGATGATCACTGCATGCCCTCAGTTTAGTAAAATATGTTGGAAATGGGAAATCATAACAGAGAAGTTTGAAAGTAATTAGACACATAGCAGTTTCCAGCTTCATCACCCTCACAAGATTAAACCTGCAGGATTCAAAACAATGAGAGTAACAAGAGCAACATAGCCTTGTTTGTGCCATAACAGTAGCTCAGCCTGGGTCCACCACCCTTGAATGAACATTATACCCTTGCATGTTCCATGACAGGAACCCACCTTTGCTCCTCACCCCAAAACAGCAGTCTTTGCTTGTTTGTGGCATTCAACCTTCCATTAATTTGATGGTGACTGCATATCATATTGTCTGCATGAATATCCTCACACATTTTAAGGTAAATTATATAGACTAGCTTATATACTGTATGTCTCTGAGTACTGGTCAGATAACTGATGAATGACTAAGGAACAAAGAAAGGTAGGACACAGCTGTATATTTGCAAGGAGTAATCATAGCAGGTTGTGTGACCAATAAGTTCACCATATCCAAATATATTACATAGAATACATTTACAAATATCAGGCCATGCCTTGATTTCAGTGTACATTCAGTTGCACTTAGTTGTGTGAGGAATTATGTCATGTATTTGCTGCAAAGGTTTTTGTGAGGCAAAAATGTATAAGTCCTCCTGTTTTGTGATAGTTCATTCCAGTGAGAGTCGGGATCCAGACCTATGAAGTCATACCTCATGTGTACTAACAGCTTCTACTGTGTATATCATAGATTGATTTTCCCTATTTCAACTAATTCTCCATTTTTTTCTGTCTACTTGTCAGAGTTAAAAGTTGGAGTTGGATTATTTTTTTGGGCCACTGTTTACAAGAGGTGCCTCTTAATACAAATGGCTTTGGCTATGTGCATTTCATTTGCATGTAGAGCAGCAGTACAGAATGTGGACGAATGGAAAAACCCTGTAGTAGACAGGAGTCTATATTATGGCATCAAAACTCCATAACAGCGAATACGAAAAGACCTTCAAGTATTCAATCCATTTCCACGATTTACTGAAAACTTGTTGGGCAAACAAATACTTGCCCTGCAACTCAACAAAACTTATTTTACCTAAAACAAAACCCATCCATGTGGGGGCTTTGCCCCCACACCCCCCTAACTACATATACTAACTCCGAGATCACACTACAGTGGAGAAAAGGGCAAAATTGTGTAGTTGGCCAACTACATCTTTGCCCTGTGAGAATTCAGCAAGTTGCGTAAATGGATTTTGCTGAATATGTGTTGTTCTTTTTGTATTCATTGTTACGGCATTTCGACACCATAATATAGACCCAGCAGACAAGATTCAGACAGCCACACACATACACCGAATAAATTCAGTACTATTGACCATTGCACAAATACATTTCCTAGCAGTACGCACCCCTGCGCAATGTGTTTGCGTGATGGTAAGCAATGAGCAATACTTTCAAATGTTGCAAATCCAGAAAATGCACACTCCCAGTAAGTTTGATACCTACAATTGGTGGGAAAATATCATTCTACATTGGTCTTGATCTGTGATAGGCATGGTGGATGCTCCTGGAGAGTTTTTGAGTTTCTGTGCTCAAAGATGGGGTGTCCAGGAGTCCAAAGTATTTGTTGGACTCCTAGTTAATGAACATGGGTCCAGGCTGTTGCAAAGAGATTATTGTAGCTCGGATTACAAGGCAGAGGCATGGAATAGTCTAGCCCAGGCTCTGACTAGTGCTATCAGTATCCCCCGCACTGGTGAACAATGTCGGAACCACTACAGAGACCTCAGTATGAGGAAGAGGGATGCCCTCGACCACTGGATCAAGGAGTGTAGGATTGGAGGCACCCCACAGATGTGTATGTATCACTAACAGAGACTACTTGTCAGAGTTAAAAGTTGGATTTGATCAGGATTGGTATGCTAAATGGTATTCTGTTCTGTTCTGTTTTTTTCCACAGCCATCACAAACTAGTCACTGAATGTGCGAACCCATGCTGATAGATTGGCACAGATGCGATACGCATGTGGTGTGTATGCATCCCAGCAGTGGGGTTATTTTAGCATTAGAAGTTATGAAGCATTTTTTGTTACTTGTACAGTTAATTCAAATTTACCATTCATTTCTTAACTGTAATAATAGGGAAGTATGCATGCATTACTCTGGAGGGCAAAACAACAGCTCATTATTACAAAGTAGTCATAGGTTGTGTCTATATTATCCACACTTCCCAAATATATTAAATTATATTAAATATGTTAAGGTTTCATTGATATTGCAATGTAACATCAGAGCTGTAAAGCTGTGTCAACACTGGCTATCTGTAAACTGTAATCAGTATATTTGGACCATGCATATGTGCAATGTATGCAATCATCAAGGATTGCTTACTGCAATCTGTAGTATATTGTGCATCTGTTAGAAGCTGAGTGGTCTAAACAGTAAACAAAACTATTTGTTAGAAGTTTGCAGTGTTAAAAGTAAAGGTAACAGAATACAGTAAAATAATTGTTTTGCTGCTTTGAATATCACATTTGAAGTTGCTAATGTTCTCCTGTTTTCTGTCTCACCCTAACCCTTTTAATTTTTTTTATTTTTTTATTGGGAGGGTTATTATTATTATTATTATTATTATTATTTTTGTGCTAACTTTTTTTATTTTTGTTTTTCCCACAGCACAGCAGGGTTGGACTGTCCCACAGGATCCACCTGCCCCTCTCCACTGGGTACAGCACCACTGGCCAGCACGTCTGGTGCAGAACCTGATAGCAATCCCTCCACTACCCCTACACTACTCAGCCCCTCAGGTAGTTCTGCCCTGGAGGCTAGGCCTGTGGCTCCCTCTGAGCACAGTGGCAGAGGGGTTGAGTTTATCACCCATGACAAACTGCCAGGGATGGTGCATAGGACTGTGCTCCACACTGTTGTTGTATGTCTACACCAGCTGGAGGTACTGCTGTCCATTGTTGTATTACATAACACAAGGAGATGCAGATGTCAGACACTGAAGCCATTGGTGCAAAGAGGTGACAGTGATGACAGTTTAGTGGTTGAGGACCATGGGTTTATGATATCCCCACCCTCACTCTATCCATGCTGTTCAACCACCTCATGTGTTCATCACTATCCCTGCCTCTTATCTTGTCTTTTCTGTCTGCAATTGGTTCCTCACCTGACAACTTACCTCACCCAGACATTCCTACAGCCCTTCCTAAAGATTCCTCTCTCTCTCAAAAAAAAAAAAATGGGCAGCTGTCCCACAAAAACAATATCATCCCATACATAGCTCTGCATTCACACACATGTCTTCACGACACACATGATTCTGTCCAATTCTCTATACAACAGATTGTGTTGTGGTCACTCCTCTTTCTGGCAGTGACAGTCCAAATTCAGCCAAATTTGTATATTTTATTCTGGAAGAAATGGATAGCTATGGCTCTTTCCTTCATCTTTCCTGCACATGCACATTCCTGCCTTGTTTTCACTTGGTGTATTCCCATGCTTGCTCCCTTTTTCACCCTTTTCCTGGCTTCCCCATTTCTTTTCTTTAAAGAAATATTGTGCGATGGTGCACATTGCACATTAACACATGGCTACAGCAAAACCATTTCTATGAATGATATAGTTCAATTGCAAACCAGTACCATCTAGCCATATTTTATACATTCCATAACAACTATCACATTTCAGAATTGGATTTACATGTGTAAAATTATTTTGCACTGTTAAAATACACCTAGATTCAAACCAAGTTCCATCTAAACAAAAAATACATGCATTACTGCATGAACAGGTGGTGCTACAGACTCAGTTGATTAGCCGGTGCATTTTAGAGACTGTATAGCAAATGGCAGACTTAACTGCTGCTGTATACACCTGCTAGTTAACTGAAACTCTGGCTGGAGGAATTAATGCACTTAATCCAGTCATAAGTTCCTTTTAAGGGCAAATGGTTTAGCTATAGGTAATACATTAAAGTATTTTATTAGTAGCGCTTATTATCGATGCTGCTAGATGTGCAGCATCAAGCAACACCGCTCACTACTGCTGTACAAAACTAAAAGAGTAACACACAATAATGCTTTATAAAACATTACAGGGGATCGTGCAATGTTGCTTCATAGAAATTTAATGAAGAAGATAAGACATTAGTGATATGGAGAGCAAGCACGGGGAAGTACTAAGAGAAATCTTTTCTAAACTGTTTCACTTACTATTGAATGTATTAAATACATCTATCTAATTGATTCTGTGGCAGCAAATGTTAATGCATTGCTGCTGGAAGCAGATGGTACTGGGTTTGAATATGGGTAGAAGTAATAATTTTACAAGCGTGTATGGTACTTTAAATATATTTACTTACATTGCTACCTTTTTACTTTAAAGAATACCAGAGCCTAACAGATCCACTCTATACTACATACTAAAGAGTGTAGGAAGCACTCCTTTACATGTGCATATACTGCACATATATATGTTCCAGTTTATACAGATTACAGTTTATAGCAGGGCATGTGTGCCACTGCTATAGAGCTTTTACTTTAAACCATTAAGTTACACATAATTGAAGAAGTAACAGTATTGTATATTTGGGAAGTATGGTATTTGAACCCACAACCTCTGACTAAAGTCTAATATTGTACCCTTGGTTTGTGCTACAGACTAATGCATGCATACTTGCTTTTACAGTTGAGATATGCATGCTCCTTTTGATACAATTCTATAAAATACCAAAATAGCTATCATTAGCTTTAAATGCTACAATAACACTACTCTTCTGCTGCATATATACCACACGCCTATGTCATCCTCATCAATTTAGTGTCATGAGTGCTAACATTGAACTCCCTTTCCCATGGCAGCTGTGGAAAAACAGAACAGAATACCATTATAAATACCAGTCTTGCCTATATTCAGCTTTTAAGCCTTACAAGTCTTTGTAGTTGATACTTGCACATCTGTGGGATGTCTACAGTCCTATATTCCCTGATCCAAGCATCGAGGGTATCCATCTTCCTGTGACATAGGTCAATAAAGTGGTGCCTACATTGGTCACCACTGTGCAGGATACCAGTGGCACTGGATACAGCCTGGGCCAAACTATCCCAAGCTTCCAACTTATACTAGGAGCCAGAATAGTCCCCATGCAGTGGCTTGGCACTGTGATGTTTCACGAGGAGTCCAATAAGAATCTTGAACTCCTGAACACCCCATCTCTGTGCCCTAAATCTCAAACCCACTGCATGAACACCTGCCATGTCTAACCCAGATCAAGAGCAATGGAGACTGATGGTTTCACACCAATTCCAGTTATCACATTTACTGCAACTGTGCACGCTTTTGAAAATGTTGGACACCATTTACCATTGAGCAAACACAGTGCTCGGCAGTGTGCACCGCCAAGCCCCTTGTTTGAGTGATGGTAAGAGGTGAGCAACAATAGCAAGCAGTGAAAAATTACATAACTGCAGTTGCAATTATGTCAGTTATTGGATGTATAGGCAGTTGTTTATATGTGTTAGGAAAATGTGAAGGCCATGCCAGTACAGATAGCAGAAATATACTTACAGGAATATAGTACACAGTATACCCACAGTCATACATTTAATAATAGTGTGATAATACAGAATGGGAATTGAAACAAAAGTAAAACTGTATAAAATATACTGTATTCGAACTGAGGACCATGTGTATGGCAGTCCTACACTTACACCTGTTGCCACAAGAAGGTTGAGAAAACACTTGTCTGTGTCTCCCACATGGCCTGCTGATGTCATCTACTAGAAGTTCACCTGGACTCCTGTATAAGTCAAATGTGTGCTGCGGCACTTACATTAAGTACTGTTCTGTAGTCTGTGTACTTGGGTAAGGGTTCTGTTCTCAGTGCAGTCAACTGTGTGTATGTGCGTGTGTGTGTGTGTGTGTGTGTGTGTGTGTGTGTGTGTGTGTGTGTGTGTGTGTGTGCGTGTGTCTGTGTGTGTGTGCGTGTGCATGTACCAGAAGACTGTTGCTTGACTTTACAGAGTGCATCTTCTCCTCAGCTATGAAGTGTTGTCTGACACACTCTAAGTCAGACTTGAACTGTGGAACTTGCATAAAATACTGTATTCTGTGGTCTGTATACTTAGGTAGGGGTTCTGTGGAACAAAGTGTGTGTTGTAATTTTAAGAATCATTTCCAAGTGAAGGCACATGCATATATATAGTGAGCAAGTGCAGGCAGCAGTGCCATTTTGAGAGAACAGCCAAATAGCTAACATGTATGAATGTAGTAGTCAGTCTGTTTATAAATTTATTTAAGTTTAAGTTACTAATGTTTTTGTGTGTAATAAAGCTGCTTGAACTGAACCCACAACTGTTCGTCTGTTTTATCCTGACTGGATGAGCGACATGGTGTCAGAACTGGGATTGAGAGTGCAACTTCTTCAAGCCATGCAGTGCAGAGTTGACGGTGAAGATATATTGAGCAGGTTGGGTGATACAGTGCTCAAATGATTAAAAAGGGCCAGAAACAAACTTCAGGTCATCAAAACCTGCATGAATTATTTATTTTGCAAAGAAAATGTTATGGAGCATTTGTAAAGCACAAAACACATTATTAATCAAATGAAAACACATTATTATTTGGGTATATATTAGATGAACGAACAATCAAAATGTCAAATACAACATGCTCGACACACTTTGATCGAATGTTCAGCTAATCGAACCCTTAAAATAATGAAAACTGGAGTTCTGAAAAGTTTTGTTTGTCCCACACCTTCCCTACACTAACATGCAACACACACACATACAACTAATACATATAAACCCATACATTTTCACGATTCAACAACTTTCAAACCTAAACACACTCTTCTACTTTTAAAAGAAAGTGCGGGGCTTTGCCCCCCCCACCCCCTCTGATGTGGGGGGCTGTGCCCCCACACCCCCACTAACTATATATACCAACTCCGAGATTGCTCTACATTAGGGAAAGGGCAATTACCTGGTAATCGCAACATACACACACAAGTACGGAATTCACTTACCTAGCCATTCCAGGCAGTGTAGCATCCTTATGTCACAAGCTACACTCACCACCATGGCCAACTAAAACTTTTCAGAACTCCGTTTTTCGTCTTTTTCAGTATTCGATTAGATGAACACTTGATCAAAGTGTGTCGAGCATGTTGTACTCGACATTTTGATCGTTCATTCATCTAATAGGAACCCTATTATTCAAATGAAAGGCAAAAAACACATTCCCCGGATTCACTAATCTTCCATGCAGGACTAGCATGGTCCTGCATGGAAGCACCTGTGTAGGAGGAGAACGGCAGCGAGCCATGCATATTAATGAAGGAGTGCTGCCTGACCTCCCAGGCTTACACAGAGCGTGTACGAGTTCAGGGGGCATGTCTGATACCAGAGCTCTCAAAATAAACACACCCCTGCAATGTAGAACAGCAGAAAGTGGAAATAAATGAGTGAGACCACTCATAGGTGTCCACATATCCCCACCAACAGTCCCCCATGTGTGGAACAGCAAGAGTACATGTAAATAAACTGAATAAACCCCTTTATAGTTATTAAGAATTCGAGTACAGCTAACAGTAGGTGTGCGGGTGTGCCCAGTGCTTAGCTACGGTTAAAGCAGCTTAAAAGGCTGAAGAGGATAACAAGGAAGATATATGCAAATGAAGCAGCACAGCAATAGTGTAGTGGGTAGAGCATTCGCCTAACGAGCAGGCATTCCTGGTTCGAGTCCCACTGCAGCACAGTCTATTTTACATGGCAAAGCGTGGTATAACCAATATTTTTATTGCAAAACCCACTAAATAACATATATTTATGAACTGGAATACTGCTGGAAATTCACATGTGAAGAGTCAGTGTCATAATGAATAAGGCAGTAGTAAGGAGGTGTAAGCACAGATAAGTAGTAGTAAGCATATGTAGGCACTAGTAAGCATGTTTAAGTGTGTTTGCATAGGGGAAATCATTGCCTACACAGATTAAGCAAAGTAGAAGCTAACCGAGTGTAAGAAACTATAACCTGAAATAAGCAGTGCTTACCAATGCACAAACCCGCTTTAAAGTGCCTTAATCACTCTGTATCCAACGGGCTTTTGTCTGCCCAGCAAAAAATTAAACAGCCATGCAGGTGTCGAACCCAGGATCCTATACACCATAGTCCCAGTAGCTATCCACCAAGCCATTACAGAAGTACGGAAGAATGAGGTAGTAGTAAACATGTCCTCACCATATTATAACCAAACTGAACCTGTGAAAGGCATCAGTGTACAGTCATATGTGCCATAACTGACTATGTAACATAAATATGTGAACTAGAGTGCAGCAGTAAGCTAAGAAGTGAGGTGTACTTGTAATAGAGTCTCAAAGTCCCCAATAAAACACAAGGACCCCACAGAGTGTACATACCCATCAATCAAGGATACTAGGCATACATATAAGGTGTATTGAATAATAACACAATGCCAAAAAGGTATTATAATGAATGTCTACTGTAGGCAACACCAAGCATTACACAGGCCAGCTTAGGAGGTGTGAGCAATGTGTAGACCAGCTAACTCTTTGTGCCCAGTGGTATACCCCATTAAACAATGCCAACTTTAGGTAAGCAGGTTTGCCCATAGCTTAGCCTTTTCAAAACTGGCCAATCATGGAAAAGTGTGGGATATCGGCCTTACGTAAACCCAAGAGGCGGGAATACAGCTCATAACTGGTTGTAGCTTCCCCTTCCAGGCACTATGGCAGTAAGGGGAGAAGGAGTGCACTTCTGGGCACAGTGCTGGTGCATTCAGGAGTCCAGGGTCATGGCTGGACTCCTAGTTAAAGACCATGCACAGAGACTGCTGCAGGGCCAGTACCAGGTCTCCCAATATAAGGTAGAGGCCTGGGACCATCTCACCCACGACCTCACCAGTGCCAGTGGCATACCCCGAACTGGTGGGCAGGTTAGGCACCACTATGCTGACCTGAAGCAGTGAAAGGGGGACCTCTTGGAGGAGTGGCTCCAAGAGGCTAGAGCATCAGGAGATGTCCCAGTCATGTGTAATTATCAGTCCACTACCTATTTAATAATTGCCAGCTTAGGTATATCATGGATAGGTATGGCTAAATATTTCTCTTATGTCCCCCACAGCTGCAATGGAGCAGGCCGAGAACCAGGAGGCCCACATCTGCTGCCTGGCGCAGTTGTGACGTGAGGCAGGTTAGTAATACTGATGCTTTTACTGTCATAGGAAATAAAAATAAAAGTAGTAGTAAAGTAGTTGCTAGTATAGAACATGTATTGTTCAAGGCAAGTACTGCATACACTAGAGAGTATGGCAGGAAGAGTCTCATATTGTTAGTATGGCAATAAAAGTGTAATACCCTGACAAAGCAGGTCTAACTGCTGGACTGTATGTGTACATTCTGGTATTATATGGTAATGTAGATTTGCAATCATGTAATAGCACCTGTAGTATAAAGCACTGTTACCCACACCATGCACCATAACATGAATGTGTAGGAATGCCTGTATATGATAGGTGTAATCCCCAGAGGCCATTTAGTACAACTGAGAGACACATAGACAGTAATCAGGGGAAATGTAAACAACAAAACCTGAATAGCACTTGCAACTGAGATGTGAACTGTTGTTTTATTAGCACACACAACCACGGTTTGAATCCTGCCAGTGGTAGTAGGCTCCATACAGAATTATATACCACAACTATGCAGATATGTCCAGACTGTCTATTAAAGTGGCCCATATCTAATGCCTATCAACCTGTCCCCCTAGGAAATCAGTGGGATGATCCCAGATGTATAGGCAGCAAACAGGAAATACAACTGATTGACACACATCTATGACAACAAACCTGGCACACTAGCAACTCCCCAATACCTTATGTGACTAAGAAGCCACATATGTCCCATTTACACCCCAACCTGTTAAGTTGCGGTCAGAGTGTGTACAGTAACAGAGTGAGATGCATGTGCATAATACTAATTGTGTAATCTGGAACCTTGTGTGACAACAGTCAGGGAGTGCTAACAAACATTGCTCCCACAGGTACGTTGGATACGAAGACTGTGCTGTGAAATACAGACCAATATAACCTGTACTGGTACCATCCACCCTAGTATTGTAGGGGATTGTGAGTGCTGCAGTTTGTCTGAATAATAAAGTATCACTGGTCACTGTCACCCACACTGTGTTACATAATATAACTGTGTAGGAAAGCATGTATATGTGTGTGTCAGTCACTAAAGGTGGAAGAGGGCAATATTCTAGATATGTCCAGGCATACCAGCATGTGGTCAACACATGGCCAGAGTCTGTGCAGAAAGAGTTGGATAGCATAGTGCAAAACATCAACCTGGAATCCGGCCGTATGTGTACAGTTAGTCAGTGTTGACAAACATTCCCTCCACAGGTATACCAGGCAAGAGGTGTATACTGCAGGTGAAACCGGTTCATGTGTAATGATGTTGACAGCCATATCAGTGTCCAATATAGGTGTATAGGGTAATGTAGTAAGACTTGTAAGGTTCATATAACAGCACTGACAAGGAAAGCAATGTAGAGTACAAGAATACACTACTTGTTAACTGACATCTTTCTCTCCCCCCACATTATCTCCAACAGTAATCAACATACCCACCCCAACTGGTATGTACTGACTCTGATAATGGCCAATCATTTGACAAATATTCTAATGGTTCCCGTGCATGTGCCATATTGAATTATTCCAACATTATTGGCATGGTGCCATCAACATACCTGCATGCTGTTCTTATTACCACTGTGGTCCCATATATGCACGTGTTCTGTTTGCTATGCAACTGTTCCGTATCTGGTGTCTGGGTTAATGGGAATATCTATGCATGCTGTTATACCTATCCCTGGAATGTGTTGACTATTACTAACCCATATATGATGTTGAAATCTAAACACTATAACATGCTTGGGAAGGCCGGTCCCAGCAGACCCACCAATCCTGCCTCAGCTGGCCGAGGCACCTGGCACCAGCATGTCTGGGGCCAAACCCCACACCTCCCTGTCTGTTGATACTGCACCACCTTTGGGTGGAACTACCTCAGGGGATGGGGCTCACCCCCCCAGGAGTGGGTGTGAACAGGCACCTGTCACCCATTGCCAGGTCGGAGTCATGGTGCGTAGAGTGATCAATGACCAGGTCGGTGTTCTTCCATGCCAGCTTAAGGGCCGCATGTCATGATTAAAGAGTCAGCCTGGTTCAGTGGTTTAGCCCCAGCACAGCCACCGTCAGGGCTGTAAAGGTGCAGTGGTGACTGCCCATGGGTGGGGACCTCAGTCCCACTGTTACCACTAGGGGGTTTGTGGGCATCTGATAGCCCAAGACCCCTCCCCATCAAGGTGTTTACCACCCGCATGTGTCATATACTGCCCCTGTATGCAGCTTGTGTGTCTTGTCTGTTAAACTATCCAACCTACCTCCACAAATATACCTACTACCCCTCCCCAACATCCCACTCCCACCTGAAAAAAAAGAAGGGTAATCTGTTCCCGCAAAAAAATCTCGCCCCATACATAGCTGTCCATTTCACACACGTGTCCACTGGACACATGTAATCTGGTCTAATTGGCATCACAATGAATTGTTGTCGTCACCCCTCTCCCAGGGGTTTGAGTGTCCAAACCTACCTCCAAATGCAGTGTGTATGCACAGCTGTTGCTGTAGAAGAAATGGGCAGCTATGGACCTTCCCTACATCCTTCCTAGCTATTTTCCCTACTGTCTTTCCCTCTTTGTGCCCCTTTTTCACCACTTTCCTATCAACCCTTTTTTTTCTTTTAAAAAAATTAGCACGGGGTAAGCGTGAGTAAGCAGTTTTAAGCAGCAGTAAGCAGGTTTAAGCCTGTTTGTGCAGGGGTAAGAACTACCCACACAGGTTAAGCAATGTAGAAGCTAACTGAGTATAAGAAACTGTAACCAGAAGTTAGCAGTGCTTACCTCTGCACAAACCCACGCAAGCCCGCTTACAACTGCTTAAAAGTGCCTTAATCACTCTGTATCCAACAGACCATGTTCTGCCCAGCAACAAAATAAACAGCTCCTGCAAGGCTAGAACTCAGGACCCTGCACACCATAGACAAAGTGATTTACCACTAAGCCATGCCAGATACAAATAAATCCCATATTTTCAGGAACATATCATCCAGTCCAGTCATGCAACAGTACAGAGAATGTATACCAACATCTAGATGTATGTGTGTGTAAATATATTAATATCTAAGCAGGTACTACATATCTATATATGTAAATATATATATATATATATATATATATATATATATATATATATATATATATATTTCTAAAACTATATTAATCTATATGAACATATGTACATGCAAATGCCTACATCGAGACATATATGTGTCTACACCTATTTGTCTACATATACATAGCAAGTTACATATGTGTATGCAGATATATATCTATGTAGGTATGTACGGACATAGGTATATATATATATATATATATATATATATATATATATATATATATATATATATATATATATAAGCAGATATATATATCTATATAGGTATATATGGCCATACATCTGTAGATAGCAATGGCAGATTAACAAAAGAACATATGTTCACATGCACCATTAGTGGGGCTGAGAGGCCCCACACACTATAGGTCTTGTACGAATAGGCATCCCACCCCCCACAGTCAAACACATCTGCCCTGCAATACACTACCAAGTGTTGCAGATCCCATAACCAGAACCTGACATAGGCACAAGATATTAACAGTACTACATCCCACCTGTATGTGACTACACATACGTATGCAGGTATATGTACAGTAAAATACATATGTAGAAGATGCACACAATATGGAACAGCCACTACGCCTACAGTTAACACCTGAACAACTGGACACTGTATGGGCCACCCACAGAAATGACAATCGTTGCGTGCAACATATACCCACAGAGAGGTCATAGGGAAAACACCACACACAGGTTTGCAGAAATGGAATACATTTAATTGTGTACTATTAGAGTTCTATATGCCATGTCATATAGCTGTTCAGACACTGAAATCCATATAAACAGAGTAATGCAATTGTGAAACAGTTATACTAATACAGTGGTCTGGAAAGGTTCACAACTGTTGCTGTCCAGGCCAAGCCCTTCCAATTGTACAATAGTGAGGACAGACTGGGCCACAAATACCAAACAATAAACAGAATGTAATGCAGGTGTATAGTTCAGCAGCCTCTATCTACACTTTGTACAAAACCACTAGGTGGTAAAGACATCATGTGACCAAATGAGTTGTAACTGTTACATAACAAGGCATAACTGACACCATCACATGCACACTGACAAGCAGAACAGTCTGTATGGCAGGAGGCAGTAGGCTTGGATTAACCCAATTTATGTACGTAATGTAAATATAGGTGAAATATATGGTACTGTACATCCAGATACCTTAAGGCAGCTCACCCCAATACCCCCACATGTTTTAACAGCCTAGGTCATTTATGGTGCTCCCCCCCAGACTCAATAATACAAGGCCATATACCACTGTTACATACACTGGCCTCTGGAGTGCATAAGAGAACACATGTATTGTGTAGGTTATGCCCACACATATATGGCCCCAGCCCCACCGTATGTGCGGGGGGGGGGATACAACAGCAGTGGACTGATGGCAGCAATGGCAGTGTGATATACTCACAGTCCACTACAGAACAACCCCTGACAGCATATCATATGTGCAAAGCTTGGTATGTAGGTGGAGGACAGAGGCTGGAACACAGGCACAAATGTGGGGAACTGTTGCCATACACTAAGCAAGTTGATGGTGTTACAGGATAGTCTGCAACATACCCTTAGTCAGGGAATTGAGGTTAGAAACAGAAATGGATGTAGCCATGTACTGATAGCACTCAACACAAACTGCCAGTGAAATATCTGACACAGGACCTGTGTGGTGGACAGACAACACATGATAGGCACACCTCTTGCCACCAAGAGGATAGGCCCACAGTTGAGAGCTATGCAGGCAGACTGCAGTCCAAGGTAAAGTAGTATGTATACACACACCCTGTAACACCAGTACTATACAAAGCATAACACAACTCTACTCACACTCTGTCTGTAGTTCCTCAACATCCTACAAATATGTAGCTGCTTGGAGTGTGCCATTTCCCCTGTAAGAGGTATGGCTACCTGCTGTCTATAACACTGATGCTCACACACAGGCAATGCAAAGGGACCATGCCCACATGATGTAGGGGGTTAGAGTAGGTGGTTGCCATGACAATGGTGATTGGAAGTACAACACATTTGTAATCATATCTATATGGCTATCAGGATAATAATATGTACATATATTTCTACCATATGTCCTGGACATGGAGTGTAGCCCAACCCCAGCCTCTATAGTCCCATAGTCATAGTGCAAGGGAATGTCAGGTATGTATAGCAGGTATATTAGTAGACTATTCCTACTGTCATTGGGATTGTCTTCACAGACATGGTGTGTGTTGGAGTTCACATCTACTTATAACATGTGTGGCATTGGCTACTGACAGACATCCTAAGGTCATCATAGTAAAGTACTGCTGCTAGCACATAATGCCCCTGTGGACTGCAGCAGAGATATTGGCCAATATATGTGGACATTCTGACACATTCTGTATAGTCCAGAGGTGTATACATAACCCCCTAGTGCTAAACATGTGTACCATGCCTGACAATATGGATGTAGACAGCCATGTAGATGGGTATAACACATAACGACTGGAATACATTTGCCACCATATGTTATGCATTCACACACCCCTGTCTGGCCTGACACATAATAAAGGCTGGTACAGGGGTACCATAGCCACATACCACCCACTAGATATTGACATACATTTGCACAGCATCCCACTGCTCTGTCTGACATACATGACTGTTAAGGGAGGCCCAGCAGCAATAAATCTGGCAAGTATCTGCACATGACATCTCACTGGGTAAGTACACTAAGCTGCTAGGCATGTAACAATGCACTGTGCAGGCTACAGGCACACAGGCTCAACACTGGCCTACATCTCTTATGGGGGAATGCACATGTACCTACATATATAGCAGGCTCTACAGGCATGTCACAGCACAGGGTAAGATACACCTGTGTGAAAGTGCTTAACCACAACCAATGTGAACACAGCCACAGCCACATATGTTAAGCTAGCATAATATAACAGTATATGGACTATCTTTTCGACACCATCCTCATATGTGCCACTCACAGACTGACCCTACATATACTGGGCTGCTACACAGTTTGGTCTGATGGCTGTCTGTGGTATGGGACATGTGTGTGTATGGACCTACAAACATGTACACCAATACGGTACCATACAGTGAAGCAGCATGTAACATCAGATAGGACAGGACCTAGAACAATGACATCTACCACAGTCTGTACACAGGCTAAAGTACATATTAACAATACACACACTGTCGACATTCACCATAAGTACACAAACCTCAGTACTGTACAACCATCCACAGAATGTCCAGGTTATGTCATCAAATATAACCCCTACTGTACATAACATGTAGCAGTCTTATATTTCACTGGCTTGTTGTCAGATATGATGACACTAATTATGGTGTACAGCACATATGCACCACTTCATGCATGACATATGTACACAGGTTGACAGAGTTGTGGCTGGAAGCACATACACAGGGCCAGTAATGACATGTTGCTGTGATAAACTCATACATTTACTGTTGTAACAGGGTTTGTTGCAACATATTTCCTATGAGGGATAAGAAGCCAGTAACTTTCATGGCTTTCACCATCTACAGACTGCAATCCTCACACTACCTTCTGCAGTCCACAGATAGATGCTCCATTGGTAACACATGAAACTAAAGGTACAACATACTGCCCTGTCTGCAGATGACCCTGCAGATGGGGATTCCTCATAAACATGGAAATGACATGGCAGGTATTGAGACATGTAGGACAGTCATATCCACACACACACACACTGTTAAACGAATAGTACTCCAAATGCAGAATAGCAGCGCTTACAGTCTGTAGTCAGGTCAGGCACATCCCCCTCCTGTGTGTTGCCCTGTTTCCATAGTGTATGTTGTTAAAGGTAAATCCCCAATTCATCTGAGATGCTGTTTGCCAAACCACAGATTTAGTTCCTGCTCACAGTGACTATAAAGGGCCAACACCAACATGATGTTCCTAGTTATTGGAGTGTGTTTTCATGCAGTTGGCTACGGGAATGTTACCACAGCTGTTCCACATGCAATCAGCTAGGGGAGGTCTGCAATTCGTGCAGAGGCCATCATCTGATCATGAGCATCACTTAAAATACAAATGCTGCTGCCAAGCAAAGCAGGTGTAGGTCTCCACATCCACCAGAGAGGGAGTGGGAGAGGCAGACAGAGGCAAAGACAAGTCAGGGAGTGGTAGGAGAGTAAAACTTAAGCATGTTTGTGTCACACACCTACCAGCACAGGGCATCAAACCCCTGATGACTAAGTAGTGCTATCACAGTTCTATGCAGTTTTTGGATGCGCCACATGGGTTACCTGTTGTGGTGCCCTCAGAACACATATATGTGATGGTGGCTGACATCTGCAACAGGGATATGGTAGCTATATGGTAGGTGATGTACACGTGCCTGTCCATATGAACAGGTGCCAGCATCAACACAGCCACACTATCACAGGGGCGCACACACATTGATACACTTGGCAGGGCCAGGATTACAACTCATCAGTAGTGGGATTGCCACAACACATCACTGTGCATGTATCACATGCACCACACGGGTCATACAGGGGTTGTATGGGCAAAGGGTATGGGGAGATGTCTGACATCAGACAGCATGCTTCAGTATGCCCATGGGGGTTGTAAGGAGTGTGGATGTGGACATACGCACCATACAACACACACTCAAGCACACAGGGTGCCAGTACTGACATGCATGGGTGTGTGGTGGTCGACTGTGCCAGACGGCTGTACAAGGCAAGGTGATGGGTATACCTTGGCATCAGGCCACATGACGATGGTCTGCATTGTGGCTCAGGGATGCAGTGTCTGCATTTGCCCATACAGGTGGGTATTGTATCCCCCATCCAGTCACCTGGATGACTATTGTGTGTGACCAATGCTGTGCATCGCTTGCAATGTATGTGTTCCTTAGTCCATGACATGGATGGTGTCTGGGATGTGCACACCTCCCACATGCATGTACAGTGACATGTGGAACTGTATCTGGAGTGTCTGACCCATGTTGTGAACACAGATTATCATCAGATGTGCCAGTCTTGCCCACATGTGGCTGGAACTGTTAATGGGCAGCAGGTTTACCCTGTACCTAAACTGGAAACATGCTAACAGCATTCCTTGGTGTCAGTGGCATCTGTCAATACAGGGCATGTTGTCAGGCATGGTATGTCCTTTGTGGGTCACATGTGATGGCACCACAGGTGTTTTAGGTGTCCATTGGAGAACACGGGGAAGGTGCACTGTCTGAATGTACGTGCATATTGGACAGATGGACAGGGAGCCATGCCCTCTGTAGCCCGCAGCTATCACCCCATAGTTACTACCACTGTCCAGTATGCATTGTACTACCTAAATATTGGCTGTTGCCTAGGCATGTTTGTGTGTATGAGACATGGGTTGAGAGTGTGGTCTGGGTAATACTGGGGTTGCTAACTGTGATTGCTTGGCCTTGATGTAACATGTATGGGTATGGCTTTGCACACCAGCCTTTCAGCTATTTCACATCTGTTATCCCTGTACGGTGGACATTGTGATATATAGTAGGGCCACCATATAGGAAATATGCAAAACCCACTCCACATTGGCCACTAGTGTCACACACTCACAAGCACCTCCACACAGGATATTTGTTACAAACACACACGAACATGTCATGTCTGGGAGAAGAATCCCTACCTAACTAGTTTATTACACTACAGCACTACGCAGTTATAGTATGAGCCATGGAGATTACTGGAGTACTCCTTCCCCAAAGGTGTAGCTCACATTGGATGACATCATCAGGATTGCCAAAGTAGGACATTCGAATTGTAGTGAGTGTGACTAGCCTAAAATGCATTGCTCCCTACACAGACAGTGACACACACACAAAACATCCACAACTGACATGTGTGGGTATAGAACCCCTAACAGAAGTCTATATCACACTATAGTTTGGAGTTGATATAGGATGCACCACAGGGATTACTAGGGAGCTCCTTCCCCAAAGGTGTATTTCACAATGTATGACATCAGCAGGATTAGGACGACAAGGAGACATGATGGTGGAATGAGGAAGTGCAGGAGAGTATACAGAGAAAGAGGTTGGCAAAGAAGAAGTGGGATTGTCAGAGAGATGAAGAAAGTAGACAGGAGTATAAGGAGATGAGGTGCATGGCAAAGAGAGAGGTGGTGAAGGCTAAGGATAAGGCATATGAAGAGTTGTATGTAAGGTTGGACACTAAGGAGGAAGAAAAGGACCTGTACCGATTGGCTAGACAGAGGGACAGAGCTAGGAAAGATGTGCAGCAGGTAAAGGTGATAAAGGATAATGAGGGAAACATACTCACAAGCGAGGAGAGTGTGTTGAGGAGATGGAAAGAGTACTTTGAGGGGTTGATGAATGAAGAGAATGAGAGGGAGAGAAGATTGGATGATGTAGGGATAGTAAATCATGAAGTACAATCGATTAGCAAGGAGGAAGTAAGGATAGCTATGAAGAGAATAAAGAATGGAAAGGCTGTTGGCCCATGGAAGCATGGAGGTGTTTAGGTGAAATGGCAGTGGAGTTTTTAACCAGATTGTTTAATGAAATTTTGGAAAGTGAGAGGATGCCTGAGGAATGGAGAAAAAGTGTTTTGGTACCGATTTTTAAGAATAAGGGTGACGTGCAGAGCTGTATTAACTACAGAGGGATAAAACTGATCAGTCATAGCATGAAGTTATGGGAAAGAGCAGTGGAAGCAAGGTTAAGAAGGGACGTGATGATTAGTGATCAGCAGTATGGTTTCATGCCAGGAAAGAGTACTACAGATGCGATCTTTGCTCTGAGAGTGTTGATGGAGAAGTACAGAGAATGTCGGAAGGAGTTGCATTGTGTTTTTGTAGACTTAGAGAAAGCTTATGACAGGGTGCCTAGAGAGGAGTTGTGGTATTGTATGAGGAAGTCAGGAGTGTCAGTAAAGTATGTAAGAGTGGTACAGGATATGTACGAGGGTAGTGTGACAGCGGTGAGGTCTGTGGTGGGAGTGACGGATGCGTTTAAGGTGGCGGTGGGGTTACATCAAGGATCAGCTCTGAGCCCTTTCTTATTTGCAATGGTGATGGACAGGTTGACAGACGAGATCAGACAGGAGTCCCCGTGGACTATGGTGTTTGCAGATGACATTGTGATCTGTAGTGAGAGTAGGGAACAGGTGGAGGAGACCCTGGAGAGATGGAGATATGCTCTAGAGAGAAGAGGAACGAAGGTCAGCAGGACTAAGACAGAATATATGTGTACGAATGAGAGGGAGGATAGAGGAATGGTGAGGATGCAAGGAGTAGAGGTGGCGAAGGTGGATGAGTTTAAATACTTGGGGTCAATAGTTCAGAGTAACGGTGAGTGTGGAAGAGAGGTGAAGAAGAGAGTACAGGCAGGATGGAGTGGGTGGAGAAGAGGTCAGGAGTGATTTGTGACAGACGAGTACCTGTAAGAGTGAAAGGGAAGGTCTACAAGAGGGTAGTGAGACCAGCTATGTTATATGGGCTGGAGACAGTAGCATTGACAAAAAGGTAGGAGTTTGAGCTGGATGTGGCAGAATTAAAGATGTTAAGATTTGCACTGGGTGTGACGAGGGTGGACAGGATTAGGAATAAGTATATTAGAGGGTCAGCCCAGGTTGGAAGGTTTGGAGACAAAGCCAGAGAGGCACGATTATGTTGGTTTGGATATGTGCTGAGGAGAGATGCTGAGTATGTTGGGAAAAAGATGCTAAGGATGAAGCTACCAGGTAAAAGGAAAAGAGGAAGGCCTAAGATAAGGTTTATGGATGTGGTGAGAGAGGACATGCAGGTGGTTGGTGTGACAGAGCAAGATACAGAGGACAGGAAGAAATGGAAACAGGTGATCTGCTGTGGCGACCCCTAATGGGAACAGCCGAAAGAAGATGATGATGATGATGACATCAGCAGGATTGTCAAAGTAGGCCATTTGACATGTGCTGTGTGTGACTAGTCTAAAATGCATTGCTCCCTACACAGACAGTGAAACACACACAAAACATCCACAACAGACATGTGTGGGTATAGAACCCCTAACAGAGGTCTATATCACACTACAGAATGGAGCTGTTATAGGACGCACCATGGGGATTACTAGAGAACTCCTTCCCCAAAGGTGTATTTCACAATGAATGACATCAGCAGGATTGCCAATGTAGGCCATTTGAAATGTACTGTGTGTGACTAGCCTAAAATGCATAGTTCCCTACACAGACAGTGAGACACACACAAAACATCCACAACCGACATGTGTGGGTATAGAACCCCTAACAGAGGTCTATATCACACTATAGCATGGAACAGTTGTAGGACGCACCACGGGGATTACTAGCGAACTCCTTCCCCAAAGGTGTATTTCACAATGAATGACATCAGTAGGATTGCCAAAGTAGGCCATTTGAAATGTAGTTAGTGTGACTAGCCTATAATGCATTGCTCCATACACAGACATTGAAATACACACAAAACATCCAGAACTGCCATGGGTGGGGGATGGTACCCTACCAAAGTTCTACATCATACTACAGCAGTACGCAGTTACAGGACATACTACAGTGTTCACTGGGCTACAACCTTCCCAGAGATGTATTTCTAGATGGGTGACATCAGCAGCCTTGCCAGAGTTGAGTATATGAATTGTAAGGAGGGTGAGTACCCTAAAAAGCATTGCTCTTTACAAAGACAGGGTCAGACAGACACGCACACAAATGCACACACACACTCACTTGCCAAGTCTGGGGTTAGAACTCCTACCTAACTACTTTAGCACACTACAGCAGTATGCAGTTACAGGACATGCTATGGAGATTACTGGGCTACAACCATCCCAGAGGTGTATTTCTAGGTGGGTGACATCAGCAGCCTTGCCAAAGTTGAGTATATGAATTTAAGGAGTGGGAGTACCCTAAAAAGCATTGCTCTCTACACAGTCAGTGACAGACAGACATGCACACAAACACACACACAGACACACACTCACACAGTTGCCAATTCTGGGGTTAGAACTCCTACCTAACTACTTTATCACATTACAGCAGTATGCAGTTACAGAACATGCTATGGAGATTACTGGGCTACAACCTTCCCAAAGGTGCATTTCTAGGTGGGTGACATCAGCAGCCTTGCCAAAGTTGAGTATATGAAGTGTAAGGAGTGTGAATACCCTAAAAGGCATTGCTTTCTGCACAGTCAGACATGCACACAAAGTCTCACACACACACACACACACACACACACACACACACACACACACACACACACACACACACACACACTTGCCAAGTCTGGGATTAAAATTCCTACCTAACTACTTTATCACACTACAGCTGTACACAGTTAAAGGATGCACTACAGAGATTACTGGGCTACTGTCAAAGGAAAAAACTTCAAAGACCAATTCACGTTAGGTTCAAGCAAGGCACCCTTTATTACTTGCAGCAAGGAGACAAAGCATGTAGGCACAAGGTCTGTCTGAATTACTGGTGATTAGTATGTTATTCTTATACAGTTCTCTTCCTGTCACACAGAAAATGTTACTATTCTATTGCTGACGTAGTTAGACACAGCTTTCTGTATGTTCTACAGAAAATGTTACTAGCCTTATTGCTAGCTAAGTTAGATTATCTGCTGTTTTGCAAAACATTTTGAGAAAAACAACCTGGCCTTGGGCTTATTTTAGCCCATTTTAACTTTTCAATTCTTCAGTTGTACTGTTCTAATACATGTGTTACATTTTGTCTAGATTCAAGGTACATTTCTAGCTTTGGTACAAGTAATGCTGACTATGGTTTAAACTTTCAGGCATCTATTGTTTTCTTTATCAATGCTTCTAGCAGCTGCATACTTTCTCATAGCATAAGCAGAAATGAATATCTCTTTGTTAAGTTTCATGACATTAGCAGAAATGAAATGTTATTTTCATGACATTAGCAGAAATTAAATGCTTCTTGTTAAGTTTCTAATAGCTGTGCAGATTCATGCAGTGTGAACAGAATAAATGTATTAACACTTTTAAACCTCGAATGCACTAAGCATGCATATTACTATTACACATTTTTCTAACAGCTACAACCTTCCCAGAGGTTTATTTCTAGGTGGGTGACATCAGCAGCTTTGCCAGGGTTGAGTATATGAATTGTAAGGAGTGTGAGTACCCTAAAAAGCATTGCTCTCTACACAGTCCAAGACAGACAGACACACACACAAACACACACACACACAGACACAAACCCACACAGTTGCCAAGTCTGGGGTTAGAACTCCTACCTAACTAGTTTAACACACTACAGCAGTACACAGTTATGGGAGGTGCCATGGAGATTACTGTGCTACAACTCTCCCAAAGGTGCATTTCACATTGAATGACCTCAGCAGGCTTGTCATAGTAGGGCTAGAAGGAGGGCGGTGTGTGCATTCATCTAGGAGTTGACATGCCACAAGCGGGCACACACTGGGTCATATGTACTGGTACATGTATACAGCTGCTAGATGACTACTTCTTTGTACAGTCATGTTGCACAGCTGGCACGTGCACCACATAGTCTGTAATGCTGACAGATACTAGTGGCTAGTATCTGCAGTGAGTGACATCTGCATCTCATGTGTTTGGGGCCTTTTGGCTGTGTGCTTGGTGGGACAGGCCTGGATGGCTACTTGTCACAGTCACCCTCTTCCACACATCTATGTATATCTACCTTTGGCTTATTATACTGTGTTGTCCTGACATATATGTCTGTATTCTTATCCACTGTGTGTGCAAGCCATGAATGGTGCATACTGACAAGTGTCTGCACTAACCACTGCAACTGCCAGATATGTCTGGTCCACTGGTGTTTGCAGTCATGGCCTTCATGTGTTTAAGGTTGTGAGCATGCCCAGTATGACCTTTCAGTATGTTGACTGACATTGCCTTCATTTCTCTAAGTGTGTGACCATGCCCAGTATGGCCGTCTGTATTGAATGTGTGGATTGTGTCCAGGTAGTTTGTGCTGCAGTGCTGACCTTTGTGTTGTACACCGACATTTAGCATGCTGTCTCTGCAGGGTATCCATCGATCATTTGGCTTTGACTGTTACTACATTTATGCATAGCAGGGGGGCACACCTGACTGTTTCTACATTTCTACACAGGAGTGGGGGGGGCAATCCTGACTGGTATTACATTACTATGTAAGATGGGGGGCACACCTGACTGTTTCTACATTTCTACACAGGGTTGGGGGCACACCTGACTGTTATTACATTACTATGTAGAATGGGGGGGGACACACCAGACTATTTCTACATTTCTACACAGGGTTGGGGGGCCACACCTGACTGTTATTACATTACTATGTAGGATTTGGGGGGCACACGTGAAACTTGTACACATATCCTATTACTGTACTGGTATGTCAGGTATTCCATTTCATTCTGTATTGCTAACTATCATGCTGACTAGAGGCATATCAGTGTACTACATATCGTGACTTTGGGTGCCCTACATATTATTGTCTGACTTCCTCCCTTCAGAACTTAAATCCCACTGCCTGCCCTGCTGTGGTCTGTCTGTGTAGGCCTGGGGGGGTTTAACCATAGCCATCATTCTGGGACCATGGCACATGCTCTGTTTGGGTTTGTCTACACATGTCCTGCTGGCTGGGTATGTGAACCATCCTGGTATGTGTGTGTCATATGGACACACAAGTCACTCAGCACATTTTCTGCAGCGGGTTTTGTCACCCTGTGTAGTGCTGGCTACTATGGTGACTCCAGTATGTGTTACAGATGTCATGGTGCCCCTATGGGTGTCTACTGTCTGCTGCCATAACATTCAGCCACCCAATTCTCTTGCATGCTCACATCCATACCATAGCTACAGGTAACAACACATTCTACAACATTTGGCAATTGGTAGGTTGATTGACTTACCTTGAGGGTGTGCCAGACTTGCAGATGGTGCTGGAGGGCTGCCTAAGTCGGATGCACATAGTACACTCCCTATACATGGTTGAGCACAGGTAGTGTCATATTTGGCATCCCTTTTACTGTATGTGCGAGTCAGAGAGTGGTGTCATTCCCTGGGTCCCTACTGTGTCAGTGCATGTGCTATGCGTTGCCTCTTTGCCAAGGCCAGGGCATGCTGGGCACACCTCCTTCTGCCTACTGGGGCAGGCTCAGGTTGTTCCTCCTCTGGATCACTCTGTGCCTGTGCAGGCCTTGGCATTGGTGGGAGGCTGTGTAGCCCTGCCCCATGATCCTCCTGCTGCAGCTGTTTCCACAGGATCATATTGTGTAGCATAGCACATACCATAACAATTTGGGTATATGTAGCTGGTGAATACTGCAAGGCTCCACCGGATGTGTCCAGACACTGGAACCGTGACCTGAGCATCCCAAACACATGCTCTATTGTATGTCTGGCCTGTGCGTGTGCCCCATTATGGCGTTGTTGTTCAGGTGTGTGTGCATTTCTGAGGGGTGTCATCAGCCTTGGCTCCAATGTGTACCCAGCATCCCCCACTAGGTGACCACAGGGGAAGTCCCCTTTGGCAAATCTCTGGTACAGCTGTGTCAGATGCCATATGTGGGAATCGTCATAGCTTCCAGGGCAGCCAGCACACACATTCATTATAATGCCCTGTGCATCACATATGACTTGGCAGTTGATGGAGGGGATGCCCCTGCAGTTGATGTAGGCACTACCCTGCTCACCAGGTGGTGCTTTGATGCATATGTGCGTGCAGTCTATAGCGCCCACTACTCCAGGGTATTCTGCTATTTGGCGGAAGAGACGCATATTGCTGATCAACAGCTCACGGGTGTTGAGGAAATATACGTGCTCACTGGCATGTGCTGACATGGCATCCAGGAACTGGTGGAATACTCTGGATGCTGATGCCTGTGAGATCCCCATGATATCCCCAGTTGTGCTTTGGGAGGTACCTGTGGCTAGTATACCTAGGCCTACACATACCTTGGTATCTACTGGGATGGGTTCAGTTTGGTGTGTCAGGTGTGGCCGGCACAGCTCAACAATTTGCTGTAGAAGATCTCTGTCCACCCTATAGCGCTCCACTATCTCCAGCTCATGTAGCCCCTGGTAGGTTACCCTGGGTCTGTACACTCTTCTCCGTCTCTTCACTTTGGGTTGTTCAGCAGCATTCACATCCTCACCACCCTCAGAACATGTTGTTCTATGTTGCCTGCTGCAGCCCTTCTCATTTTGTAGGTTTGTTTGTTAAAATTTCCCCATTTGTATACGCCAGTGGTGTAAAGTGTGGGCATAACCAGAGGGGAAGGTGTTTGCTTAGTTTATAGTAGTGTTCTGGGCTGGTCTGCTGCCTGTGTAATTGGCTAATTCTGATACATTTTACCTGCCAGCTACACTAGTTCTCCTTGAATACCTTCCTACTGCTGTTTTCCCTTCCCATTGCCTCCCTGTTTAAGCCCGTGTGTGCGCCGTGCAAACAGAGTGCTCAAATGTGCACACTGCTGCTATTTCCTGGTTTAACTTCTTTTTTCTTCCTGTAAAACCCAGTGTGTATCAGTCACACCTGCTTACACTTTGTAACGAGTGTCAGGCAGGTTTAGACACACCCCCTAGCTTAGCTGTGCTAAGCTAGGAGCAAACCCGAGCCACAGGGCTCCAATCCGCTTACAGTATTCCTGACACAGCCATCCATGATGTCACCTTCCTCCTAGTCTTGCACCCAGCTCTTTATATTCTTACACTGTTGGGACCTGCCTGACATGCTGGGAAAAACTGGGATTCACTATCTTCCCCTCATTTGCATAGGATTGCCTGCTGATGCATAGTTACATGTGTCACACTGAGCCTCCCCCCTTAGCAACCACTACTCATTGGCCAGGTTTTCTTCTGCTGCCATTGACTTGCATGGCAGAATACTGATTTTAGTTAGAATGCTTATTTTCTTATCCCCACCCCCAATTCCATTCGCGTGCTGCTGCCCTATGCTTAAATAGCCGAGATCGGTGAAAAAAAATAAAAGTTGATTTTTTAAATTTTTTGTATTGTTTGCAATGCCAATGGCCTTATACTTCCTCAATGATATGCAGCCTTTATTTGGGGATGTCATAGCTCCATTTTGGATTTTGCAGAAATGTACTTGGTTACTAACCGAGTGCATTTCTGCAGATAGCACTAGTCTTGCACAGACTGTTGCAAGCTTCCTGTATTGAAAAATCACCTAATTTGCATGGATTTCACCTGCAAATGGGGTGATTTGCATACCAGGTCTTAGTCTGTGCAAGATTAGTGCAGGAGTGCTCGTGCACACCCCTGCAGGCTGTTCCTGGATCGCACGGCAGACATATTGCCTGCGTGGGCTCCTGCACCAATCTTGTACTCCATGCAAGCTTTTATGAATCTGGAGGTCTATTAATTAAACAAAGTGTTTGAAACCATGATATCTGATTAAACTGTCAGAAATACTTATAATGGGGTTCAGAACTACCTCCGGTTTTCATAACGAGCATGTTTAAAGTAAAACAAGCACAAGTATAATGAGCATGATAAGAGGTTAAATGGGCATAACAATTATAATAAAAGGGCAAAATAAACTTAAAAAGCAAGACAACTGCATGTCTTTAGTAAACGACTGTGTTTTGGCATAAACTACTATTTTGCATTGACCAAAGCCATTCAAAGCATAACTAGAGTTGTTCGAAGTATCTCACAGTGTGCAAAGTATTTGCAGAGTGTGTGTTCTTTATTACAGTGCAATTATTTCTAACAGTTTGCTGTGTGCAAAGTGCAGTTATTTTGCAAGGTGCAAAGTACAGCCATTTTGAAAAATTTTTTGTGCTGTGTATATTTATTCGCAGAGTGCCACAATTTCAAACTTTCTTATACTGTACAGAGTTATTTTGCAAAGTACAGCCATTTTGAAAAGTGCTTGTGCTGTATACAGTTCATTTGCAAAGTGCATTCATTTCGAAGTGTTTCTTACTCTGAGCTTCTTGTGTTGTGTGCAGTTCATTCGCAAAGTACAGTCATTTTGAAGTATTTCTTACACTGATAAAGGGTAGTTTCACAAAGTACAGTGATTTTAAAGTGTTCTTGTGCAACGGAGACTTATTTGGCAAAGTGCAGTTATTTCAAAGAGTCTGTTATGCTATTGGGCATAATTGCAAGTTCTGGCATTATGTTTTGGCAAATACTTATGTGTGTATGTTCATACATAATTTCAACCACCTTCGCTACTGTGTGTTGATATGGCAAAGGCATTTTGCCGACCCAGTCCACTTGTGTTTGATCATAATATTGCAGAGAATTGGAGAGCATCTGAGCAGGAATATGATATTTTCATACAAGCAGCTTTTTCTGACAAAGATGCACATACAAGGGCATTTATTTTGCTTAACTTAGCGGGGTCAGAAGCCATTGAAAGAGACCATTAATTTGTGTATGTACCAGCAGTATATGCAAGAGGAGGGGAAACCACCATATTGTTGTACCAGCTGAATCAAGAGAGGACACTGAGTGCTTGAAATGTAAATGTAGAGAAATGTGCAACCCCCAGACAAATGTTAGATTAGAGAGGCATCTATTTTATACAAGAGACCAAAAGCCAGGTGAAAATCACTGACTTGAGAAATAAAGCTAAAACATGCAGATTTGGTGATTTGAAAGACAAGTTAATAAAGGACAGGCTTGTGTGTGGTGTTAATAATGCTGCAGTGAGAAAGATTTTGCTTCGTGATAGTGATTTAATGTTGAGCAAAGCTATAGAGATTTGTCAATTTCATGAGCTTATAGAAAGGCATACAAGTATGCTTGCAGTGATAAGACCATGGTTTCAGCAGCCTCTAGAGCAAGTGGTGACAGCATGCAGTATGTAGCTAGCAGAATCAGGCCTAAGCACATGGCAGCTGCAGTTCCTGCAGGTTTTCCTGGGAGGACCTGTAACTTTCCAGCAAGTTCCAAGACTAGCCCAGCAAAATGGACATAGTCAGTGCAGTATAAGGCTGAGTTAGCAAAACCCAAGTCAAGTCTTATTGTTAACTGTCATAATTGTGGTGCTATTCATGAGTCTAAAAGAGAGACGTGCTTAGTATTTGGTTGGCAGTGCCACAAGTGTAAAAAATGGAACCACTTTCAAAAGTTTTGTAGATCAAGCAAGCCTCATTCAATTATTAAGAAAGGTCAATCAAAAAAGCAAGTTGATCATGTAGAAAGCTGCAACCCTACTTTCTATGTAGATGGTGTATCAGTTGTTGGTGAAAAGGTTAATGCAGTAGATTTATTGGCAAAGAACGAAGTGTTTTGTACTGTCCTGATCAATGGTAAACCCATGGACCTCAAAGTAGACACTGGTTTAAAGTGTAATGTAATGTCAGCAGAAATATTTACTAGAGTGAGAGCTGGTGAGCAACTTAATCTGGCTAATTGTGCGAAGCATGTTGTTTATGGAGGTGAAGAGATTCAAACCAAAGACTCAGTAGTGCTTTCATGCTATTCAGCTGGGAGCAGTTGCAGCTTGCAATTCTATGTAGTCAGAAGACCTGTGCAGTCATTATTATATCTCAGAGATAGTTTAAGAATGAAACTTCTTTCTTTTATGAAAGAAGTCCATCATGTAAGCACATGTCCCAGTTCCAACTTCAGTGATACCATTTTCTCAGAGTATGCTGATGTTTTCAACAACAAGCTAGGCAAACATCCAGTTGTGTACTCCATCAAAGTAGACCCAGATGTCAGTCCAGTGGTCAGACCAGTGAGGAGAGTTCCAATAGCTATGCAGGACAAAGTTAAAGTCCAGTTAGCTAAGATGGTGCAGCAAGGTCTGATTTGTCCAGTCACAGAACCAACAGAGTGGTTGTCTTCCATTGTAGTTGTTCATAAGAAAAGTCTGGATGAAATCAGAATATGTATTGACCCAAGGATTTGAACAAAGCATTAAAGAGACCTCATTATCCTATGCGTACAGTCAAGGAGGTTGCCAATCTCATGCCAAGTGCCACTGATATTTCTGTGTTGGATGCAAAGAGCTCATTTTGGCAAGTAATGCTTGATTGCAAATCTTCATTGCTGACTACATTCAGCACACCATTTGGTAGATACAGATTCCTCAGAATGCCTTTTGGAATAAATTCTGCCAGTGAAGTCTTTCACTGTGCAATGGAGCAAATTTTTCGGGCTATCTGTGTGCTATATTAGTGGATGATTTACTGGTTGGAGGTAATGGAGAAGTAGAGCATGACAGAAACCACAGGAAAGTTCCAGACAGAGCACATAAGTGAACTTGAAGCTCAATCATCTGAAATGTAAATTCAGGCTACCAAAAGTTACATACATAGGTCATTTATTTACCAGTACAGCCTTATGACCATACCCTTCCAAACAAGCAGCCATTCTCAAAATGCCAACTCCAGACAATATCCAAGCCCTACAGCTTTTCCTTGGTATAGTTAACTATTTGGGCAAATTTATCCCTGACTTTAGTGAGTTATCAGCTCCTTTAAGAGAGCTGACTTGCAAAAATGTTGCCTGGTCATGGTTGAAACAACACCAGAGAGCATTTGTTAATCTCAAACAGCAAATTGCCAACCCGCCTATACTGAGATACTATTATGCTCATAAACCAGTAGTTCTTTTCTGTGATGTTTCAAAGTTCGGTCTTGGTGCAGTTATTCTTCAAAAGGCAGACGAGTTACCTGTGCATCTAGAACCCTTACCTGAACTGAAATGCAGTATGCTCAAATTGAGAAGGAACTTTTGGCAATTGTGTTCACATGTTCAAAGTTCTATGATTATATTTATGGCCGAGCTGTTCCAAGTAAAAACTGATCATCAACCTCTATTCACTGTTTTAAAGAAGCCTATGCATACAGCTCCAGCAAGACTGCAAAGAGTGATGCTCAGATTACAAAAATACAACTTCAAGATGATCTATACAAAAGGCAAACTTCTTTATCTGGCTGATACCTTATCCAGATCACCCAGAAATATCACAGAACAGTTTGATGCAGAGAATTTTGAATTCGAAGTCATGGAAGTGCATAATTCTTCTACCACGAAACTTGAGCTGAGAGATCATGCAAAGATGATCCAATTTTGCAGAAGCTCAACCACTTCATAAATGCTGGATGGCCTTCAAAGCAGTCTTGTGTACCTCCAAAAGTACAACCTTATTTTCCATATAGATATGAGATTCTGATGGAAGATGGTATAATTTTAAAAGGTCCTAAAGTTATTGTTCCTTCTTCCTAACAACATGAATACATTCAGATTTTGCATTGTGGCAACCCAGGTTCCGAAGCTACCAAAAGAAGGGCCTGAGGATTAGTATTTTGGCCTTCTCTGTCAAAGGACATTGATAAAGTACTTTTATCTTGTTCAGTATGCAATAGTTCTAAACTACATTTGCAAAAAGAACCACTTCAGCTAAGCCAGATTCCTGAACTACCTTGGTCAGCAGTAGCCACTGACATATTTGAGTGGAACAATCAGCATTACTTAGTGTTGGTAGACTCTTATTTGAGCTGGTTTGAGATCAGTTTGCTACCTAACCTAATGTCCATTGCTGTTATTACTAAGTTGAAACATCATTTCTCAGTCCATGGTAGTCCACACAAAGTTATTTCTGACAACGGTACCCAGTTTACCAGTCCACTGTTTCAGAGGTTTGCAAAAGAGTGGGACTTTATCCATGTTACTAGTAGTCCTGAATCCCCACAGTCAAACGGCCTTGCTGAAAGTGGAGTACAGAGTGCAAAGCAATTACTAGAGAGAGCAGTGTGACAATAACAATATCTTCTTGAATTTACTTAATCTCAGAAATATACCCCCATGACAATCTACTTGGCTCACCTGCTTAAAGACTTTTATCTAGGCAAACCAGAACAACCTTGCCTATCAGTTCTAGTTTGTTCATGCCTAATGCTAAAAACAACAGAGCAATCAAAGCCCAACTCTTTAAGAAGCATTCATTTCAGAAGTCCAGCTATGATAAAACAAGCAGATTTCTTCATCCGTTAAAAGAAGGAGAGACAGTGAGGATGCAAACGGCGAAAGGCTTCGATTGAATTGGTCAAGTGAGAGGCATATGTGCCGAGCCAAGATCCTACTTAGTGGAATCTGAGGGTATAGTACACCAAAGAAATTGCAGGCATCTTCTTCCTGTGTCTGAATCGATATTGCAGTATTGTAGCTGTGATACAGACTCTAGATCTCAGAGCAACCCTGACAATGTTCATACTGAATATACACAGCAACCTGGACATGATTGTTGTATATGTGTTTAATTTTGTATGATTGCATGTCAAAAAATTAGTTCTGTATAATTGTATGCCATAGGATCATTTCTGCGTAATTGCATGTCAGTGAATACTGTCATTTGGTGTATGATCTATTTTTCAAAAAGGGAGGATGTAGAACAGAGCATGTTTTGTTACTTTAAGAAGCATTTCATGTGTAGACACGTGCATATAAATAGTGAGCATGTGCAAACAGCAGTTCCATTTTGAGAGAACAGCTAGAGTGTTAACATGTATGAGTAGATTGGTTAGTCTGTTTATAAGTTATTTAAGTTTAAGTTGCTAAGCCTCAAGCCTGATATGTTTGTGTGTAATAAAGCTGCTTGAATTGAACCCATAACTGTTCATCTGTTTCATCCTGATGGGATGAATGACAGGTTCTATTCTCACTGCAGTCAACTGTGTGTGTGTGTGTGTGTGTGTGTGTGTGTGTGTGTGTGTGTGTGTGTGTGTGTGTGTGTGTGTGTGTGTGTGTGTGAGAAAGAGAAAGCTCTTTCTTGACATTACAGAGAGCATTTTACAGTAGCATGTGTGACACTCTTATCTTCCCCTCAACAGACACTGCTGATATCATTAGCTATAAAGTGTTGTCTGACACATTCCAAGTGTGTGTGTGTGTGTGTGTGTGTGTGTGTGTCTGTGTGTGTGTGTGTGTGTATGTGTGTGTGTGTGTGTGTGTGTGTGTGTGTGTGTGTGTGTGTGTGTGTGTGTGTGTGTGTGTGTGTGTGTGAACTGACATTACAGACAGCATTTTACACAAGCATGTGGGACACTATCTTCTCCTCAACAGATGCTGCAGATGTCATCAGCTATAAAGTGTGTCTGACACACTCCAAATCAGACTGTGGTGCTTACATAAGGTACTGTGTTCTATAGTTTGTGTACTTAGGTATGGGTTCTATTCTCACTGCAGTTAATGGTGTGTGGTGTGTGTGTGTGTGTGTGTGTGTGTGTGTGTGTGTGTGTGTGTGTGTGTGAGTTGTTGCTTAACATTACAGAGCTATTTGTACACCAGCATGTGGGACACTGTTATCCTTTTCTCAAGAGATTTTGCTGAAGTCATCAGCTATATTACATAGGCTTTCAATAGTAGTGTGGACACTTGATGGTCAAAGTTCAGATTGCTATCTAAATGTGTTCCTAGTGCTTGCATCACTGAGTTTCTGCATAGCAGGACTGTTGTCAGTGCTGTGATTAACGTGGAACTCCACTTTTCACACAGACAGGATTACAAACACACATTTCTGCATTTATTTGTACATTGTGTGCCTTTGTCACCATTCAGTTGTGTGTGTGAGCTCCTCCTGTACTCTGTTGTCACCATTGGTGGACTCAGTGATTGCACACAATATGCAAGAATCAGCATACTTAGTAAGCCAAAGGCCATATACTTTAGCCTGAACTGTCGAGAAATACAGTTCAAACAGTGAAAGGCCAAGCACAGATTCCTGGGGTTTGGCAATGGTTACAGCTCTACTGGTATAGGCTGATTCACCAACTTTCATATGATTTGTTCTGTCAGTGAGCCAACTGTTTACCCATCAAGAGATGTAAGGTTTAATCCACAGCTTGGGGGTTTTCTCAATGATACCTGCATGTGTGATTGTGTCAGAACCCTAGGCCATATCACAGTAGTTAGTATTCACTGTCTTATCTTCATCCAGGCCTATCACATGGACTCATTGTGCTCTGGCAACATCACAGATCACCTATGACATGACCCAGCACATACACATTCCTGATATGGTTGGTTACACAGTTCAACACACCCTCTACATGGCCTATGTTCTCATACAAGGGTGTACATCAACATGCATCCACCTGAGTTGGGATGACAGCACCTGATGTATGCATGTATAGAGACACCCTGACTCTCCTCAACTGCAAAGTAGATCACCAAGTCATCATGGACCTTTTCTACATGTGCACTAGTAATATTGCAGTTGTGTGCAGTAGACTTCATGAGTTGTTACTGCTACATCAGGTCCGTTATATCTGATTGCTGTCCTCAAAGAGGTCATTGAGAACATGCATGATGACAACAATATCATCTTGTCGAACTTTAACAGGTGAAGACATTTGACACAAAGCCACATTGAGGTATTCAATCAACACTATGTGTGACTATAAACAGCCATATCACCAAATGGGTAGACCAGTGTATGACATGTATGGCATCTCAGTATGTTGAAATATGTGACGTGACATATACCTTATGTCCAGTTATCAGGTCAGTACATCAGGGGTGTCTACTAGGCCCTTTCCTGCCTATTAATTAAGTGATGGACATCACAGATGACATACACATGCTGTGTCTAAACAGCTGCTTGAAGGACTACAGCTTGTGGGCAATCATTGACTCTAGCTGTGATATTAGTATAACACAGACAGTATCAACACATGCCAGAGACTGCTGCTACAGCCATGGCACCACCTGCACTGATGAAACACATGGAGGGATTTGTTGAATCAGGAAACAGACACACTACACATGTATAATGTGGACATCACACCCAACAATCAGGCCAGTAAGTATGTGACCTGTGTCCTGGGGTAGACAGTAAGTGGTACATCCACCAGCATGTGGTCGCAGTGCTGACTACTCCCTTGAATGTAATACAAGTACTGGGTATGTGAAGGACATGCACAGCAGAGGCCATAATAATGTCTTGGTTCCCAGCCGCCATCACACCAATAACTGTGTACTTTGCACCCTTCTTAATGTACCTCCCTACACATCTTCCAGTAATGTGTAATGGAAGTGTACCACCTTTGTCACAATGCACTGTCACACAGCTTACTGGCCATGCCTAGGTATTCTTTCTGTGGAATATACATGACTGTGTGATGGTGCAGAACAGCATTCAACTTTACACCAGATGCATGTATGCTACCTGTTCAGCTTATGCACACACTGCATACTTAGGTGTTTGATGACATTAATAGCATGTGTATCATTTGTGACATTATGGATTGTGTCATAGATATATGCTATGCACACAAGACAATTAGCCTATATTGCCCATACTGTCACATACAGTATAGCACTGTCCCTCCTAACACCTCCTGCAGGTTTTACAGTGCCAGGACAGTGTGCATGGTTACCCTCATAGAGTGTGGATGAATCATAATAGTTGTTCAAGTGTGTGTGAGCAGGCTCATCTCTTATCACTCCACATCACATATGTTATGTCAGAGGTATGGGATTAGTAGTGGTATTATTCTGATATTGTCCACAGTTGTGGTTGGCTCTTGTAATGATTTCCATGATCCTTTATCTGTGGCTACCTTGCTGGAGACCTCTGCTGTGGGTACACTCATATTCAGGTATATCAGTTTGCACAGCTTCCCAATATGCAACCTACCCCAACTGTATGTCTGATTCCTGATAGCTGTTCTCTACATTATTCATGTAAGGATGCTTATCTCACACACACATCCTCCCCAGTGTTATGTCACCTTGTGTGACAGTCACAGACAATGCATTCTCAATATACAGTCCTTACTGTACCATATAGATATGTGCTTGGTGTTGCTGCCAAAAACCATCTTCCACTGACATGCCCTCATCTGCTGTATACGAGTTTCACCTGTCCTCTTTCCCTGTGTTCATTCCTATAATTCATCTGTGTGTCCCTATTCAATATAAACACTTCCCCTGAGTGATCATTTTACATGGCAGTCCCATGTCCTTTTACAGATCATTAACACATGTTTGGTACAGAATGCCGTGAATGGGATATCACAATACTCTGCACTGCAGGTACACTGTCCTGTACAGTGTTTGGAACATATACTTCATATTCATACCTCTCAGCTGTCCAGATATTCCCAAGATCTCCAGATGTTTTCCTTATCAAATATGTGGCTTTCTGCCATATCACTGGGATGATCTCTGGACAGATGTGACTGGTGTTCCGTATGTCATTCTCTGTATGTCATTTTCACAAAGAGTAATAAAAGCATTTGCTGGATTCCTGCTCCTCATAGTTCTATTGTTTTGGGTTGTGGAACATATACTCCCTCTCAGAATCCAGCAATTTGATTTTCAATATTTCTTCATACATTTTGACTCCTGACCAGGTAACTTTATTGAAAAAAGAGCTATCTTTTATACCTGCCAAGAGAGCAGATGTTGTAGATGTAATTATTGATTTAAAACTGTTTGCCAGAAATGGATCACTGAACTTAATGTTTCCTGAACAAGAAGTGTCTGTGAACAATGATTTAAGAAACTGAGTTTGTTCACACCTGACATGCATCTGTTTTTAAACACTTTTATTACTGTTTGTGAGAATGACGTACAGAAGACCTTGCATGATAAACATTATATATCTTTTTATAATTTGATTCCTGGTGAACGTGAAGCCCTCAGAGTGTTATGTGAAATTCCTTATTTAGAGGTTTGTCCAGCAGATAAAGGTGGTTTTATCACTTTCATGAACAGACATCATTATTTGAAAAAAATGCTGGAAATGTTGAGTGATGATACCACCTATATGCGTTTGCATAAATATCAGGTTGATGAGTCTATGAATAGTTATTTTTTTTGTTTATGATATGTATATGACAGGATTGATTACCAAGGAGCTATATAATTATTTTTCTACTGAATCTCCATTGATACCGATTTTGTATGGATTACCAAAGGTGCACAAGGACATGGCAGATCTACCGATGCGTCCTATAGTGCCCAGCCATGATTGGATGACAGAACCACTTTCTATATATGTTGAGAAAACCTTACGTCTTGTCTTGAATGATGTCCCCAGTGTCTTCAAGGACACTAAGAACGTTTTACATGATCAATTTTCTGATACAAGGACCTATCAGACAGACATGATTTGGTTTTGTAACTTTAGACATTAATTTGCTCTTTACCGTTATAATTAACAAGGTAGGAGTAGAAAATGTTAGGCTTTTTCTTACAAGACAGAGTAGTTTCTCCAATAGCAAAGTTACTTTGGTTTGTATTTTGGAAAATAATGTTTTCATTTTTGACAATGTGTATTATTTGCAATGTGTCAGCATTGCAATGTTGGTCTGTGTGAATTCATATGCTAATGTGTTAACACAATGAGTATGTACACAATAACAATTCATTTATGCATTTTTTTGAATTATTATAAACATTTTGTTGATGATATATATTTTAGTATGGATAGATACTGTAAATGATTTGGATGATTTTATAGATTATTTATATCACACCACCACGTTTCTGAAGTTCAGCCACAATTAGTCGGACACCAGTATTGACTTCTTAGATGTTTCTGTGAGTAGGAATAGGCTAGGTGAAGTAGATATGAAGATTTATAGGAAACCTTGCAAGCGTAATAATATTCTACATAAAACTAGTGTGCACCCTAAGCACTTTACGAAAAAAGTGTTTAAAGGTCAACTGTTTAGGACAATATGTTACATAATAAGGATGGGCTTGCAGAAATGCACTGAAGTTGGTAACCAAACAGAAGGCACCCCAGCCGAGAATCAAACCAGAGGTGAGAAGTCTATAGCTGCACCACTGCACCATTCAGTGAGTCTGATCATTGCCTTTTTAAATGACATTTATATATGGCAGGCAAATAATGGGTATCCAAACTAATATTGTTGCCAGGTAGGCATTAAGTACTATAAATGTGCTGCAACATGTGATGATTCTTTCATAACTCACAAAGCTCACAATCAGGCTGTGGCTCATGGGAAACAGAGACTCACTGCACATGGTGTGGGATAACTTCAGTGAGCAGACAATTGGCACTAGTCCAAAATGGGAGTAAGACCAATGGCCAAGATATCTCTCCCCAAATGACATTAGTCTATTATTAAGTAACACAATCATGGAAGTTGAGTGCAGAAACAGAGCAGTATGTTTACACCATGATACTAGTTCTACCTCAATGTGTGAAAAGATTGTACCCAATGGCAGAAATAACATCTTGAGCAAATCTCCATAATCTCCAAGAGCTCCATGACAAGTCCACATGACTAGGCATTAGTCCAGACATTAAACCCTCTGACAATGCACTATATAAGACAGCCAGGAACTGAGCTCATGAAGAAATTAGTGAACTCATTTAGGAAGCCTTAAGATGACCGGGTAGGTATAAAATTAAGAGAAATGATGAGCTTGCTCCTTCCACTAGGACATACTGAAAGGAATTGATTAACCCAGTATCTATCTAGGCATCTCCAGCCTACATCTAAAAAACATGACCACTGATACTGTCTTATCTATGACTCTGAAACATCAGAACCCCAGATGGTACGATAGCAGTAAGATGAGAACTAAAGCTTCTATCATGTCCAGAACCCCCTGAGTCCCTTAAACCAGTTATCACAAACAAATGTACTGAAGGTGCTTTCTAAGGCCATAAATACTTCTTCAACTGGGCCTTGATACCCAGTACTAACCATGCTGTGACACAGCCACTCCTCCCATTGTTTAACCTGAGTTTGACTACAGGTGGTGGTGCCACTTCACAAGGGTGACCCTACCACTGACCCCGGGGATTAGAGATCCAATAGTCTGACAAGCCTCATCTGAAACTCCATGAAATATATTATAACTACCCTTATAAAGTATGTTATCAAAAATCTCATTAGAGTTGACCCACAGCAGTTTGGCTTTGTCAAGCGAAAATTCCACCTAAGAAATGTGGTTAACTTCTTTGAGAGGGTTACACAGGCTGTTTTGAGAAGCCATCCTCCTCACATGGCATATCTTAACCTGTCCAAGGTGTTTGACATATACCCCATGCTGGCATTTAACACTTTAAAATCAGACCCCTTTATGATAAGATGGATAGCAAATTGGATAAGAGACAGAATACACACAGTGTGAGTGGGGGTACTTCATCAGAAATTATGAAAATAATCAGTAGTATCCCACAGGGGCTTAGTCTTGGGACTCTTCCCTTTCAAAATTTATTCTTCATATCAACAGACTGGAAACCGAGGTCACTGAGAGTTATTTCCAGGCCTCTTTTGGCACTGTAAGCCTTCATCAAGAATTTACACATGTGAATAACTGGTGCTGTGAAAATGGGCTCTAATTAATTAAAAAAGTAAAACATTGTTACATTTCATAGACATCCTTTCCCATCAGCATACAGCACAGACAATACCAAACTCCAAAATGAAAATGTTATTAGAAGCCTAGGATCATGGGCTGATAATTTGTTCTCTTTTGATTATCAGGTGAGAAGAGTAGTCGGGAAATCCTTCTACTAAGAGCAGCTACATTCCAAGGTGCATATCATCCAGATCTGAAGATGCCCTTTCTCCATCTTGTTCTACATTGATTAGGTCAATTATTGAATATAATGTCCCCTTTAGGATGTGCCTGATTAGACATATTAAATGACTTGAAAGACCCCAGACGTTCCTGACTAAGATCATCATGGCTTAAGGACCCTGAGCTACCAAGAGATACTGGAAGCACTGCCTTGTTATTCAGTACCTTATATACCTTTGAAGGGAGATATATGTCTTGACTTCCATTACATTGGAGTCCAAGTTGTCCTAGTTCTCCTGTATGGCCACAAGTCTAATATTTCCACAAATACTAAAACTGGGACCCAGCATCACACATCTCCTCTTCAAGCTTTGGAACAAACTGCTCCTGCAGATTACACAGTGTGAATCACTATCGTCCTTCAGACAAAACCTAAGTAATTGGATGGGCTCGTACAAATTCACCACAAACTTGACTAGCCTAACCATACTAGAAAAAAGGTTGTGAGTACTGGCAAGGTGTAAATGGTCATTAGCCTCAGTCAACTTGAAATTCTTATGAATCCTATGGAAAACCTAGTTTTGGTGGTTAATGCCAGATCCACATCCAGCAGCAAATTGTAGATAATTCATTTTTTTTAATTGTTACTATTTTTGAAGAAGACTCAATTCATTGTGAGATGAAAGTGCTAAAGTTAATTAATAAAGTTCTTAATTGAATTAATAAGGATAGTATCTCATAGTTTTGCTCATGCCATGCATATCTTTGATAGAGTATAATTCCAAGTGTGCTGCAGATTGATCTGGTGCTGCATAGCAGAGCATCACACAAGGTTGAAGTCTCTGCAGGTTCTCTGAACTGGTCATTCTATATTATGTAGCGGACTGTGAAGTTTGTGAAGATAGTACAAAATCCTATGCCATACCGACTCCCACCCAGAACACCACATGATCAGCCTAATGGAGATTTATCCAACCCTGCCATTACAGGCTAGTGATCCAGTCTTACCACCCCAAGATCTATGAAAAGTGGCTGTTCTCGAACAGTAACACATTAAAGAATAGTCACATGGTCAACAAGTCCAATCAAAAGGCACAAGGCAGTAAGGAGGCCCTTGTCATATATAAACTTTGGTTCACATCACAGCATCAAAGCCCTCACCATTAAATCTCAAACAAATGTAAAAAAGGCACTTGAAAACATGCAAATGTATGACATAATCAGTTTAATTGAAAAGACATTAAAAAATAAAAAAGTATCCTCCCTCCCCTTTACTTAAAAATATTAACTCCACTATTGCACAACAGTGAAAATAATGTGAAAAAACACATCTAGACTGCACCCACTTCCTGTCTGCAGAATTGCAATACCTAAAACACAAAAATAGAATGGAAACTACAATACACATCGGCCCTAACAATGCACAAATCTTGCAAAGTATACTGTTTCACAAATAATAAACTGACAGTTTCAAACAAAAATAATAAAAAATAATCATGCACTGAAACTTTCATTTGATTTATTTTGCAGCTACAAAAAAATGCTGCTAAAACAGTCATTGATGGAAAACACATGTACCCAATAAAAGCCATGGTAAGATTAGAGCACAATTAATAAATCAAGAAAAATGACACCGGCCCACAGGATACGGATCCACAAATGATCTCCTGCCAAGCAATTTTGGTACTAAAAACTGGTTTAATACAGGCTTCGTCTCAAAAATTCATAAAACACAATGTGAACACAATAAAGTTAAGCGCTTTCACCCAGTCCAAATACCAGGCTTCATCAGAACCCATAGCATTGTGTTCAATCAGTTTAAATAACATAATTGCAACATGTGACAACTCTTCCCCACCAATGAATTAAGTACGTACATCCCATTTTTTAAAATGGTACAATTAAAACATTTGTTACATTTGTTTGTTTAAAACCCAAATGAAATACAATAGTGCACTTCTGATTGTACTCATATCAACCACTGTGCAGATTAAATACATATGAATGTATAAACAGTGTGTATAATATGTACATAAAGACAATGAAAATGTTTACGATGTATAATCTAGCAGTCCTTAATTTTAAAACACTGCCAATACTAATGTTGTCATTGAGTCCCGGGGCTCTCCCAGAGTATAATTTCAGTTGCCAAAGCAACTCTTTATACTCCAACCTGGATTCCCAACTTCCACCCCGGGGATCCATACACACCTGTTCAATACAAAAAACTTTATATCCATATTTTTACAGGTTTGAGAATGTTTGTAAAATGTTTGTAAAATGCATTTGTATCTTTCCCTTTACTAACCTCATACATGTGTTCGTAAATTCTCCTATTCAAATGCTCTTCCGTTTTCCCTACATAAAAACTTGAGCATTTAATACACATGCCCAAATATACTACTCCCTTGGTCCTACAATTAAAGTATTGAGAAGCTTGAATGTTAAATCTCCTCAACGGGATATATAGAGAAATCTGGTTCAGCATATAGCAGCATTGATGACAGGTACCACACCTGTAAGTACCTTTCTTAATTCTACCTCATCCACCCTGCACTTCTGCCACTCTTTCATATCTCTCTTCCTTATAAAATGGGGATGGGCAGGTAAAAAAACGGAAATATCATCATTCACTGTTAACACTGGCCAATATTTTATAATAATTCTTTCCACTTTAGGTGAAGTCAACGAAAAGGTGTGTAAAAAAGCACCCTCCTTTTTAGGAATAGGAGAATTTACGAACACATGTACGAGGTTAGTAGAGGGAAAGATACAAATGCCTTTTACAAACATTCTCAAACCTGTAAAAATATGGATATAAAGTTTTTTGTATTGGAACAGGTGTGTATGGACCCCTGGGGTGGTAGTTGGGAATCCAGATTGGAGTATAAAGAGTTGCTTTGGCTACTGAGATTAGACTCTGGGAGAGCCCCGGGACTCAATGACAACATTAGTATTGGCAGTGTTTTAAAATTAAGGGCTGCCAGATTACAAAATTGTAAACATTTTCATTGTTTTTATGTACATATTATACACACTGTTTATACATTCATATGTATTTAATCTGCACAGTGGTTGATATGAGTATGATCAGAAGTGTACTATTGTATTTCATTTGGTTTTTAAACAAACAAATGTAACAAATGTTTTAATTGTACCATTTTAAAAAACAGAGGATGTACGTACTTAATTCATTGGTGGGGAAGAGTTGTCACATGTTGCAATTATGTTATTTAAACTGATTGAACACAATGCTATAGGTTCTGATGAAGCCTGGTATTTGGACTGGGTGAAAGCGCTTAACTTTATTGTGTTCACATTGTGTTTTATGAATTTTTGAAGCAATGCCTGTATTAAACCAGTTTTTAGTACCAAAATTGCTTGGCTGGAGATCATTTGTGGATCCATATCCTGTGTGCCGGTGTCATTTTTATTGGTTTTTGTGCTTGAACAATTAATAAATCCTACCCACAATGCTAGAGTACCAGTTATTCCATCTCTTTGCCTACAGACAGTGCCAGATTAATAGTTCAGTAGTTTCCAGCCTCAGTCCTTTCCCTCATTTAACAGTTCAGTAGTTTCCAGCCTCACTCCTATCCCGTACCTTTGATGAGGAGTCATTACATCTACAGTCTTTCTATCACTAAGAATTTTGCCCTCCCTGAGTGATACTTATTTAATGGTATTATTCTGTAAGAATTTCTCATTTGAATCATGTCATTATATCAGACATCACTGGTTTGCTCACATTCAGTTCTTCTTCCCTGCACATTAATCACCTCCCACCATTCCCCATAATTAGGGCTGCCACTTTTTCAAATGCCCAAAGGAGAATTATTTGTAGAAACATGAGATATGTTCAAAACAAAACATACCCGTGGCCAGTGCAATCAGGAGCGGCCTTAGGTCAACTGGTGCCCTACGCAAAAGGGCTCCATGGCACCCCCCACCACACTACATGGTGCCCCCATCCTGGTCTACCTATACCAAATAAATACTGGAAAAGTGCCCCTACCAGAGCGGCACCCTAGGCAGCCACCTAGTTGGCCTATGCCTAAGGCCGGCCATGAGTGCAATGGACAGAACTTTACTTTTTGCCCAAATAAAAGCTAATTCTTGTAGTATTTGAGATGCTTATACTGCCTCATATAACATTTAGGTGTTTCAGATACATAATAACTGCTTTATGCAACTCTTAAAGAAAAATTAGGACGTATTTTTGTTCTAAAATCTCAGGATATTTGCCATTTTTCGGTTTGTTTCGCAGTACACAACTGCCCAAAGAGGTAACTTACCCATAATAGGCAAGCTGCCATAAGCTAATCATTCTCACTCCCTTCCCCCTTCCTACCTGTCTTCTCACGCCATTTTGTTCACGATCATTCTCTTGTTATTATTTTTTTTTTTTTGTGGTTCTTTTCCTCTGTGAATTGATTGGAAATACACCTTTGTCCTGCTAATTGCATCTTTTTTGTGTCCTTTTTACTGGGCAAAAGGATTCATATGGCATTTCTTTTTGTCATACTTTTTCTGCTCATCCCTGTCTACTTCCAAACTCATGGCCTTATTAGCTTCCTTACGTGTATCCGAAAGACTTTTGCGCCAGTCTTGATGGTACAGGCTATCTTTATTGTTTTGTGCAGGCTTGTACTTTCTGACATGCCTGTGTTCTTCTGTTTTAACTTGCCCTTTATCTGTTTCATTATAGTCCCTAAATGTTATATTTCTAACTCCTCCTCTATTACATATTGCTTTAGAGCTCTATTTTCCTTCTTCAGTTGTAGTTGCATATTACTTTCATACAAAGAAGTGTTGCTTGAAAATTGTCTGTAGGTTAGTACCCTACATCCATGCCTGTCAGTTAGAGATTTGCTGGAGCACTGCACCATTTTATCAATATCATCCAAAAACTGAACTGTTCATTTCTACTTTTTCCTGAAATCTGCTTAGTGCAATGGGCAGTATTTGTTCTTTTCTGACGCTGTTCCATGGTTTATATAAATAATCATTTAGATTAGATGGTTTGAGGAGTGAGCCAACATTTTTTTCATTTTTAACACACCACTTTCATATCTTCATATGAGCTGCCAAAAAAAAATCCATCAACTTTAAGATAATTTCCTTAACCACAGTTTTCCTGCTTACAGCCCATGCATTACATGGGTAATTACTGCTTGTGAATTTGCAGCATAAATAGCCTTTTGTTATGGTTGGTGTTAGAGGCTGAGTAAAGATTATATGTAGAGACAACTATTAGCTGTAATACAGTACATGAGATGACAGTCTGCTACAGAATAATTATTAGTGGGTCCTGTGGTCCTTTACAACAAAACAAAAAATGTATATTTTCTCTAATGTTTAAATTCTTCACATTTCTTCACAGCAGTGAAAGTGACTCAGCAGATAGCACACTCACCTTTGATGATGACAAAAAAGAAGTCTGTGGGTTTTGTTCCCACACCAGGTACCTCAATTCATGTTTTAATACTGATGTTCTACTTACTATACTGTATCATAGTGGGATGGACTGCAATCCGCAAGTGTCATTAGCAGAAAAGATCTTAAACTGAGGTATCATCTGCCTCAAGTACTTGCAACTTAGGTGAGTATTAAAGATTTCTTAGCATTTATCAAAAAAAAAAGTTTATCAGATCTCCGCTGAAGAAAAATGGTGGGCTTATATGATTCTAATTTGCAATGAGATCTTCAAAGGGTCTGCAACACTTGCTCATGGGTTCATAGATTAGTGCTAGGCTAACTGCCCTTGTGGGCCATTTTAAGCCTAGCCAATTACCCCATATGAGAAACCCTGAACCCTGAATATGTAAGGTAAACACTGTAGCCATTATGGCAACCACCCAACCCCCAAAATGTTGTTACAAATGGTATCTTGACCCTCCTCTGTAAAAGTATCTGTTAACTAAATTTGAACTCTGCTTCAGATGTTGTCATTCTTTGAAATCACCACAATTATACCTTGCACTACAGGAAAAGTTAATTTATATATCCATAGGGCAATACTAGGCTAACTGAAAGGCCATTTTGAGCCTATCCAATAATCCAAGCTCACAATCAAACCATGTACCTTCTGCTTTTGAGGCAAATTCCTAACTATTATGCCAAACCCACCCTTGTGTAAGTACTAGGTGTACTGCCTTTGCAGGTCATTTAAGTCTAACCAATTTCCCTTTCAAGGGTGAGAATCAAACCCTGTACCGTGGGTCAGGGAGCTAAACACCTTAACCATTATGCTTACCCCAACCTCTTCTTGACAGAACTATAGTCAAATAAAAAATCTAATAATTACAACTCTCTACTGCTGAGAGGTTTTATTTGTGATTTCTTGTCAAAAGATATATTTTTACTGATGGGTAAAGAATGTGCATATCTCTGCTGTGCACTGTGAATTAACACAGGCATTGATGTAACTGTTAATCATTTAAAAGTGGTATATATGTATAAGTGATTTATTAATACATATATAAATAAATATTTACAAAACTATGGTGCTTCATATATAAGCTACCATTAGGAAATAAGAGCTCCATGCTGTAGCCAGTGTTTTATTCATGCTTTGTAAACACACATTGCTTGTCATAATCTTTCAATAGCTTTATCCTTTACCATCTGCTCCCAACTCCGCTGCATGAATTCTAAACATACCAGGTCATATAAATAATCGCAGTCTGCACACTTATTTAGTGGTTCCAGAATCCTCTGTTGCATCACTAAAAATGAAATATTTGCAAGAAACTAAATTACATCCCTTCTTGAGAGGAATATAACTCTCAGGGAAAGTTTCATCCAAACTGATAGCAAGCCAGGTTGAATACAGCTGTGATGGATGTTACTCTGAAGTCTAAATTCCTTTATTAAAGTCGTGTATATCTTGACAAACGTATCAGCGGTAGACTCATGCTCATGACTTAGCCTGCCATTTTTCTAATCCCCTTATTTAGAGAAATGACATTACTGCAGCATATATTTTCTAAGGAGGATTGCTGCTTTTGTTAGAGTGGAAAGGGACAAACAATTGGAGGTCAAGTCATGTGCTTGTCAAAGGGGGACCCTGTATGCTGCTAGCATGCACATATGTAGGAAATGGAAGCATGTCTTTGAGTGCATTAGTCAGACCAGTGGAGTTAGACATGACCTCTGCTTCTTTCCAGTGTACCCTGAATGGATTTATTGCACTATTCCCCAGCAGTTTCCTTTATTGCATTTTTTCTACTATCCTTTACTTTGAGATATCTTTCTAAGCAATATGCGTACTGTAGTAGCGTATCCCAGGTTTGAGGACACAAGTGCGATCTGTATGGCACTGTTCGCTGTTCTACCATCAATAGGTAGAGTCAGCCATCCATCTATAAGAGTATATGGAATTACAGAATAAATGCTTGTGGTCATTTGGTTCTGTGACTTGCTTTACAGATCAAACAAAATAAATAACATGAAAGTGGCAGCATTACTGCAGTGTGTTAGAAAAACTCAAGCTTGCCAAGAGACACGCAGCTCTGACACAGTCTACAAATATTTTTTTCTGATTATTGTGATGTGGGATAATGGAATTTGTTTGAACATGTGGATTTTGTCTCAGCCAAGTAAAATAATCTGCATACTGAACATGGTATTTTATTTTTTATCACAAAGTAATATAATGTTTACTAATGCAGGCCATAAAACTAAACTAACAGGTATGACTGTGGGCTATTGATTTATTGGTTTCTTTATTAATTATTTAATACATTTTATTAGTCTGGGATATCAAACTAGGAAAGGCTTATATGAAGCATAAACCTAGGAAGTCCAGCTTTACACACTATGCCAAGTTTACTCATATATAATACCATCCAAGACATAAAAGTAAATATTATAATTAAACAGCATATACTTCTACTGTAACAGTTTCATGATTTCTATAAAGCCTAAGTTAATGCAAAGTATTACTTGATCTAGATACTTAATATATAGCTGCTTCACAACCACATGTATATACAGGTATACTTGGAAAAAAATCAAGTTTATCCTTCTGGGGGCGAGGGGGGGGGGGTGAAATATTTTTATGTCAAGTATCAGAACCATTGGGGCTCCTGTTGTAAGTTCAAGACTCCATACCTCAAATCTTGCAACTCTGAAAAATTGAAATGAGATTGGGGGATCTGTATTAAATCTCAAATAGTTGTATTGCAGAGTTTCACCTTTTCGGAGCTACAGCAATCTCAGAACTAATGCGTGTAAGTTGCAGGTCGTGGAGGGTCACTCCCCCACGCAGAATGTCTGGAGAAGAATGCAGTTTATTATTTGAGAATATGATGAGATACAAAGCACAGTCTCATGTTTTTAATCATTTTGGCAAATATCCCAGGTGGATATGCAGTAAAAAAAAGCAGTGGGAAAACAAGACAAGGCAGAGAAATAAGGAGCTGCAGAAGTACTTAATGAGGAATTTGACCTACTCTATGCTGGGCTTACAGTTGGAAACACCCATCAACAAAAATATTAAAAGAATAACAGGGCACAATGGAGAAGAGCAGTTCCTGTGTTTGTCTTTTTGTATCAGTGTATCGGAATGTCCTACCTGGACACAGGACATCATTATTCTTTCAGGAAAACCTGGCTAGGCTTAGAAGGGACTTATACTGTTTAATCTCTTCATAAATGACTTACAGACTGTATCCAGGCATGCATCAACAGTCCAGTATGCTGATGACTTCACTGTTATTTGCACAGCTAATAGTCTACTGTTCAACAACTAACTCAACAAGCATTTTTATCCATTGAAACCTGGCATGAAAACTTTCAATTCCTTGTTAACCAAAAAAAAAAAGAAAAGTTGTATTGTTTACTCCAAAAGAGTTTAATGTTCAGTAAAATCCTTTCTCAATAACCTCAAAGAATAACACTAAAACTGAATTTGTATCACATACCAAACTACTAGGAATCACCCTAGACAACCAACTGAAATTCAGTCAACATATTCTGCAAGTAATAAAAAAGACACTTCAAGTACTAGGCAACTTTTATAGAGCAAAACCTTATCTTACTGATGCAGCTAGACCACAACAGCCCTAACCTATTTTCTCTCAATCATCCTATATGCCTCTGCAGTTTAACCGCACCCTTTAAATTACAACAGTGCTATAAAAAATAGCCAGATTTTCTGCAAATCTTCCTCATAGAATCCACAACTGCTTGCCTCTAAAAAAAACGCAAACTGAATGGAACTCTCACACACTATCATTAATGCACTACTCATAATGTGAAAACTAATTCATAAACCAGACCATTGCCCAAGTCTTAAAACTCTCACCTTTCCATACGGTTGAAGTAGAAACATGGTGACAAACTGTTACCATTATCAAATCAAAAAAAAAAAACATATAGGGATACTTTGTACTGCAACTGCATCGCTAAAAAAAAAAGAAACTAGAATTCTCTACCAGTGTACCTAAGACGAATTGGTAATCAAAAACCATTCAAAGCTGAACTGAAATGACACCTTACAAGAAGGTGGCCCTAGACTTGTGATATCCCAGGCTAACAACACTTACCAGCGTTTATCTATCTGCCCTGCACCGTAATTTTACAAATTTCTATCTATTTGAAATTTTGGTTTTAATTCCATAAACTGTACGACAAACCCATTAGCATTGTTTTATTGCATTATACTACATGAATGTAGCTACTAATACTCAAATGCAAACCAACTGGATACATTGCATTAGACTGTATTATATGATTGTAATGATTTATGATTATATAATGTTCTTGATGAGTTTTTCAACACACCAGGGTCTGAAGTGAAAAATGGGTAATATGTCCAGTTGACTTTCCCAGTAAATAACAAAATCAAATCAATCAATCCCTGTCCCCCTTACTCTTGCCCTCTAACTTCACCTTCATTTTTCTCTTCACACCTCTACTCTTACTCTATACTTAAGCTACTTACTCCTCCTGCTTTTCTTACTTAACCTGTTATCCAATTTTCCATCTCTGTCTCTTCTCCTGCTACTATACACCCTACTATGTCTAATCTTTTCTCTCTTTGTTGCTATACTCCCTACCGTGGTTAACATGCTCACAAGTCAACTGTATAAAGCAAAAAATGCAACCCCTATTAACAATGCTCACCATTATGTAATGTCTCAACCTAAAACTGTAAAAGATGTGGTCAGTCTATGTAAATATGTTAAATCTTAAGCTTCAATGCTATGTTACTAGTCAATGTTAAGTTTGGCACTATGTAAATTTGAATGCTTTTGTATACACCTTATATTTTGCTTAAAATTTAACTGTGGAGCTTTTCTCCCTGGGCCTCTGCTGAAAATGGACATGCATCTAGTTGGACTTTCCCGGTCAACAAATGTAAAATAAAATAAATAAAAATAATAAATAAATATAAATAAACATCAATACGGTTAGACATTTTGCAATTCCCAGGAATGTGAGGAATATTTCAAGCACAGGTGGACATTGAGAAATAATGCATCATGTTATCAAGGAGCAGGAATAGGTTAGAATTCTTCTTCTTCTTCTTCTTTCAGCTTCTTCCCAGTTAGGGGTCACCACAGTGGATCACCTGTCTGCTCATGATTGGCAGTGGAGTTTTACGGTGTCGAGTTGCCAGCCCGGCGCCCAACCTTCCACAGAATGCATACACATATGCACTCACACCTAGGGCCAATTTAGTGTGTCCAGTCCACTTACAGCATGTTTTTGGGAGGAAACCGGAGCACCCAGAGGAAACCCACGTGACCACAGGGAGGACATGCAGACTCTGCACAGAAGGTACCCCAGCCAAGGATCAAACCGGAGAACCTCTTGTTGTGAGGTGGCAACGCTAACTGCTGCACCACCGTGACCACCCAGGAATAGGAATAGGTTAGAATACAGTATTGTAATTCAAACGGTGAAGTAACCCTCTCCAAAACACTTGAACATCCAACAGGGTAACAAAATTAGTCCAAACCGGCCAGACCAGGAAATCAGAAATACAAGAACAGGTAATTCAAACAGTGAAGTTGTAGAAAGACAATCAAATGCATTAAGTTTGTCTCAGTAAGATACTGAGACTTCATCAGAATAATGACCCATCATTCATTTCTCTCTAAATTTCCCTATTAATTAGTTCATTAAGCAATTACAAAATCTTAAAAACACATTTCATATTTGTCTTTCGGCTTTTTCCCGGTAAGGGGTCACCACAGCAGAACTCCAGTCCACTAATGATTGGCAGTAGATTTTTATGAAACGTCGAGGTGCCAGCTCGAAGCCCAACCTTCAACGAAGGCATGCCCATTTACACACGCATGTCTTTTGAATGCTACCCAACCATGGGGAGGACATGCAGACTACACACAGAAGGCACTCCCCAGTCAAGCTGAGAATCGAACAGGAGAACCTCTTGCTGTGAGGTAACAATGCTATCACTGTACCACCGTGGAATATTTTCATCATATAACATCTCACAATTGATTCACAATAGTATAAGTTACCTTGTCAATGCTCTACTTTTTAAAATAGGTAAAATAGAGACCATGTCATTAATGCCAGGTTCATTCATAACATTTAAACATAGTTGCCACTTGAGCTCATTCTTTCAATTTTAAGTTCCAACCACCCACCTCTTGTACTCTGTTGTACTACCTCCAATATACCAAATTAAATTTAGTAAAGTCCTCACACACTAATGAATGCTTATACAATGCATTATTCTCATTACATTGTGAAATAGCAAAGATGTGTTCATAAATGTGTCTTCTGAACACCCTTTCAGTTTTACCTATCTAGTAAAAAGAACAATTGTCACAGACAGCTAAATAAAGCAAACCTTTAGTAGAACAGTTACCTTGCCGCAAAACAATATTTATTTTAATCCCTGAGTAGATTAATACTTTTCCTTTCTAAAATAAATTTATATTGTTGGCAACACCCACACTTAGTAGTACCCTTTTCACTCAACCCATAGTTTAACAGTTTTGCAGAAATCAGCTGGAACACCCACAGAGTAATGTTGAACAGTGCTAAATAAGTGAAGCCCAGCTCAAACAGGCAGACAAAGGTTTATTATGTCCACAATCAACAAAACATACATAGATATCTGGTTAAGCGCTTTCTTTTGATGAAGCCCACTTTTTGTGGGTGAAAGCACTTAACCAGAGATCTATGTATATTTTGTTACTTGTGGACATAATAAACCTTTGTCTGCCTGTTTGAGCTGGGCTTCACTTATTTAGCACCGTTCAAAATTACTCTGTGGGTGTTCCAGATGATTTCTGCAAGATGATTATGCTGTTGTTGCTGGTTCTGTTGTTTACAAATAGTTTTAACAGTTCATGTTCAAAAAGAAATTTCAAATTTCTACCCATTTTTAACACAAACTTTGGGCTTTCACCTAGTATTTTAATCAAATCTAAATTGAAATTAAATAATATCCAATATTTTTTAAAGATATTTTGGACCTCCTTGGTCCTATCTCCATATTCAATCACCATATTATCACTATGGTAGTTATTCACAGATTCTTTTAATTTTATTTGGTCATATCCAGCTCCCAAAATGGGTTTAAAATTAACCCCCCCATGTTGAACTAATCTCTTTTGCTGCTTTTAGAATAAGATCTCTAGGGTAGCCTCTGACAAAGAACATTTCAGATAGCAACAGAACTTCCTTCCTAAAATGTTGCTATTCAGAACACATTCTGGCTGCTCTCACTAACTGGCCCTTAAGAATGTTTTTTTTAGTGTATCTTGGATGCTGAGTATTAAAATCCAAGTAACTGTTGGAAAATGTGTTTTTTCTGTAAATAGTGGAAGAGAAGTTTAACTGTTCAAAATCCTTGTGAATAGTAACATCAAGGTAAACAATGTTTGATTCAGAACTGTTATATGTAAATTTCTGGAAGGAATCTAAACTATTCAAATAGTCAGCCAAGTTGTTTTCCTCTATAGTGTTTTCTTTCCATAAAATAAAAATATCATCAAGGTATCGAAGGTAAAAGATCCATCTATCAGTAAATCTAGGTATAAAAATGTTTTTCTTTTCCCAGGCATACATCACCAAATTAGCGTATATGGGGGCACAACTGGCCCCCATAGCTACGCCTTTAATCTGCTTGAAGTAGCAACCTTCAAAGGAAAAAAAGTTATTTTCTAAAATTAACTCCATAGTACATAAAATAAAATTTACCATGGTACTACTTAGGTCTGTTAGTTTAACAATTGCTTCTGAAAATAATTTGAAACTTTCACCATGTGTGATTGAAGTAAATAAATCAATAACGTCCATTGTATAAAAGGTAGTGCCTAAAAAGTTCTTTTTTAAATCTGGTCAGGAAATCCCAAGAGTCTCTTAAAATATAATCAACAGAAAAAAATGTATTTTTTAAAAGCCGATCAATAAAAACTCCCAAGGAATAAGTAGAACTACCATGTGCGGCAATAATAATTCTATAAGGGGGATTCAAAACATCCTTATGTACCTTGGGTATCCTAAAAGCATAAGGGATGGTGGGATAATCATTTCTTAAATAAATTGTATAAGTCTTCAGAGATAGTCCCCTGAAACAATGAATCTTCTAGAAACAACTGAACCTTACAGTGGGCAATTCTAATTTAATTTAATGAAACTTCAAGATACTTATCAGAGTCATAGAAGTTTTCCATCATTTTGGCACTGTAGTTGACACTGTCTACTATCACCATCCCTCCCCCCTTATCAGGTTTCATAACTTGAATAGAGTCATCTTCTCTTAACTGACTTAAAATTAAATTCTCATCCTTTGTTAAGTTAAAAAAATGTTCTCCTTTTGGACCTTAAAACTGAATGGGTTTCTTTCAAACAAAGGTGTTCAAAGGTATTTACTACAGGGTGGGCTGGTGGGTTAAATGTACATTTACATTTAAAATTATTCCTATGGTAGCTTTCATCAATGCCACCTTGAGTTTTGTCCTGAAAAAATAATTTCAAGTTTCATTTCCTTGTGTATAACTTGATTTCAGTCATAGTATCAGTTAAACTAATTTTAGAACCAGGAACAAACTTAAAACTTTTTCTAAAAAGTGAAAAATGGTCTCTATTAACTTTAATTCCTGAGTAGTTGAAAATATTAAAACCTTGATAACTCATAAGCTTTCCTTCATGAAATGAGTCAATTTTAAATTCACATTGGTCTCTGATCTTATTTTTAATTAAATCAACAATATTGTCTACTAATATCTGTTAGTCCTGCCGCATCCACGTCCACTCGGGTAGTTCTTGGCGCCCTGGGGTGTTGGGGGCTGGTAAAAATTTGAATTGTTATTACCCTGATTATTTCTATTGTTTATTCTCTCTAACCTTCTGAGAGCAGGGTATTTGGGTTCATACCCTTGATTTTCAAAATTGTCTTCTTCAACAACTAGAATTTCAGTATTTCATCTAACATCTGGCTTCTCAATTCAAAATTGTCAAAAAAATGAGATTTGGGAAATGGGTAGGCAATTCCCTTAGCATATTCATCATCATCTCTACACAACTTTTTATTTTTTCTCTGCATATTGAATTCAACCTGTTTTCCTACCATCTTAAAAATATTATCATATTTAACAGTGTTAAATTCAAATAGTAAATCATTAGTTATTTCATCGTTTTAAATACAAACATATTCCATGGTTTCCTTAATACATCAGTTGTTCAATTTGATAATATAATGCATTAACTCTATTCCAAATCGATTAAACATGTTAATTAAATCATTCTTTTCATTGTCCTTCAGGTGCAACCCGGCAGGAAATTTGTACAAATGGAAGCCCTTAGAATACAGTATTTACAATAAAACGGCAAGACAAATTGAGCATGTCACATTATATAATAGATTAGCTAGTATTTGCCATAGCTCTGTTTGCAAGAACAAGAAATGAGGGGAAAATAAATACAAATGTATAGGTATCAGAAAATATGTACCATATAAACAGGAAAAGAAAAATTGGACAATGGGAAGATTAAACTAAAAACTGAAAATTTGCAGCTATAAAACGAGGAGACAAGAAGCAAAAATAATAATGAGAATAAGTCTAGAGCAGCTGCTTGCGATAAGTGGAATAAAATAAAGAGGATAGGAGAAGTAATTATATGAGGAAAGACAAAGAATAGAGAGGAGAAAATTGAAGGTTTATTTTTAACTGAAGGAAAACATGGAACAGGTGCAGTCACTGATCAAAGTAAACACCTATTTGGGATAAACAAATTTACATCTTTTAACACCCATTGGTTTCTATAAAGAAAAAGAAAAGAAAATATGAAACTGAATGTCACAGATGTGGGACATTGGATGCTGAATTAATGCACATGATTTTCAGATTTTCAGTAGAAAGATGGTAATATCTATATTTAATATGGGCGAGTTTCATTTGTCAGTAAGAAAAACACTGACATGATTGAATACACATTTCATCAAAACCACAACTGACTGAATCACATTAAACTATGTGCAAGACTTTAGAAAACTACTACTGCTGCTATGTTGTTGGATATTAGGAATTACAATGCAAATTAGCATTGAATTGGTATTTGTGCCTTCAGTTATCTTGTACTTCCATCTCTAGACGTTTCTGTTTGTGAAACAGTAGTGATTCAATGTGTGAGGAAAGTTTTTTCTTTACTTTGCAGTGGTACAACTGTGGAGTTTATATATGTATATAGATATGTGTGTGTGTGTGCGTGTGTGTGTGTGCGTGTGTGTGTGTGTGTGTGTGTGTGTGTGTGTGTGTGTGTGTGTGTGTGTGTGTGTGTAAGGGGGATATGGGGGCACAGAGGGTGGCAAAAGCTTTGGGAGGCATATTTACTGTATATGACATTTTTTGTGGAGTGTGTTTCCGTCATTTGGTTTTTGATGAAATGTGTTAAAAATCAGTTGTGACACTTTTTTTATTGAGAAATGTGTTTTAGATCAAATCAATCTCTCACTCTCTGTATCTGTCACTCTATACATATATAATGTGTGCATATACGTATATCTTGTATGTGTGTGTATCTATGTGTGTGTATATATATATATATATATATATATATATATATATATATATATATATATATATAATATATATATATAATATCGATATATAAATTTCGTTACGGTAGAAAGGCATAATTCAGAAAAGACTGAAGTTTACCTTTTTTTATTATGGGAATAGAAAAATAGACAAAGAAAAGTAATGAAAACAACTATTGATAAACAACAGAAGAATATTTTTTTTATTTGCTTTTAGCATGCTGCAGAGGGGGCAGAGTACTAGCAAGCTCAGAGAAAGGATATTTTTTGGGGGTGCTAAAACAAGGGGAGCAGCAGGCACTAGATGAGCCAGCGGTGGGTTTGGCACTGACTATGAAATAGAAAGAATTTCTCCCTTAAATGCTTACATCAGTTAGTGCCTGGGTTGACCCCTGGGGATATTAGCAGTCTGCACACATATCTGCATGGCACTGTCTGTGCCACTTCCCTGTCTACCGACCTAATCAGTTTGAAAGTTCAGAAAGCATTACAGCCTCCATGCCCAAATGGTTACTTATCAATTCCATGGAGCAAGTCAAATCTGTGCAAGAAGAAGCCACATGGTCACTGAGCGGAGATTATTGCTCACAGTGAGCAGAGGAGAGCATTGTACTGACCTGCTGATACATAGCTCCTAAATTCTACATAGAATTCCACCATTATTCGGCCCATGCTGTGCATACATTGTTGGACAGTAGTCGCTGACCCTTCTACACAGATGCACACACATTACTTTCCAATCAAATATCTGTGGGTCCATATCATGTACAGTCCTATAGGGGTTACATTCACACAACACAAACAAACACACACATACACACACAGACACAGACACACACACACACACACACACACACACACACACACACACACACACACACACACACACACACACACACACACACTCACACATGTACATGCGTGAGCAGGCATGCACAAGTACTCATGCACACATGCAAATGCACAGCCATCTCTGGAACACCTTCCTTCTGTTATATCCTAGTTTTAGATGAATATGTGCTGCATGTTTGTGGGACTTATCTGATGTGATACATCTGATTGTACTTAGCCAACACACTATCATCTTGCAGTGGTTTCTCCCATATTACCATCTTTCTCTGGCAGATGGGCGTACCTTGGATATATTGTAGCCAGTAATGTTTCTATAGTCATGTTATGCAGACTACAAAATGACTTTCATGGGATTCATTCAAATGAATTTCAAGGCAACTTAGTCTGGTGACCATCAATTCCTTGCAAATACCCACACTCAGATTGTACTGCTATTCTCAAGGAGAACTATTTCATATAGTTAAGTAGTAACTTTGTGGGTACCCAAATGGTCATCCAGTTTCTTTTTGATGGATAATAATGTAGCCCACTCCTTAACCTTCAGGGTCATTTTATTTCAGAGATGGGGGAGGTGCTGCATAATGAGTCTATCTCTCCATTGCTTTCTGTTTTTCTCCTGGTTCTGGTGTTTGCTAAGCTATCAGACTTGCAAAGATATGGGGCATCAAAGGTAACATGGTCTCTAATTGTATAGTATGTGAGACACAGAATACCCCTCAGGAGTTTGTCAGATACTGAATAAAGGGACAGAGCTTCTAGCTTCTCTTCATAGCTGCCAGTCATTAAGCCTGATCTACAAAAAGGTGGTACATTACCTTGACTATGGCACATTCGCAGTGCACCCCTGGAGGTCTCCAGGGACTGGATTAAGTCACCAAATATATGCTCTGTGATCTTATGAGTCTGTTATTTAAAGGTACTGCACACCTCCTCTGCTTTTTTTGCTGGATCATTCCATTGTGTGGGCAGCCATGGCTGAAAGGCTATGCTACATCTGCTGTAAAGTGCCCATGTGATACAATCCAGGCATTCTGTAGTGCACAACCCAGCCAGAGAATGGCATTACGGTGCTGCCAAAATATTTTTACCCCATACACTCTGAATATAAGTGCAGTGTGCACAGTCATCACATACTGCTTGTAGTCAGACTGAATGGAACCTTCACCTGTTATATAAGGCTTGGGCAGTGTCTGATCTGAATATCCCTTTTAAAACTGAAAAACACAATGTGAGTACATCAACAAAGCTGAGAAAAGCCAAAAATATGTCATAAAACACTTCTTTATTACAAAAGGATGAGCGCTTTCGCAGGGTTACCGCTTCATCAGATCCTTATAAAAAGCAACTCAAAGTAAAATACTTATACAGGTTAAAATCACATATAATTAAAAAAAATGCATTCACCTTCTGCTAATTAAAGCTGGCTTTAAAGAAATACTAGCACTGAGCCCTGGAACTTTGTGTGCATGCAGGGCTATAATCCATTTCACTTCCAAATTCTCCAAGTTATTAATCACATCACCTCTTCTCATACCAGGTTTAACCAGTTGTAAAACTCTAAAATAGAAGAAATTATGCCCTGTTCTAACCATATATACTGCCAATGCATTTGCAAGGACTTTGTTTCTGATATTCCCAACGTGTTCCAAAATCCTTTCCTTAAACTTACACATCGTCTTGCCCACATAAAAACTTTCGCACTCCGTGCATGTTGCTAAATAGACCAGACAATTACTATTGCATGTGGCAGATAACTTAGGGACAAATTCTCTCCTAGTAGTTGGATGAATATATACTTGTTCTCTAACTATAAAAGTACATTCTTTGCATTTACCACAAGGCAAAGGTCCTAGACTTGGCAAAGGATCAGTCACTGCAACCTTAGGCCATAGCCTAGCATCCTTTTTAAATTCTTTTTGTTTCTAAAAATAAAATCACCATTCAGAGATGGAACTGTTAGAAGGAGATGGACATAATGAATCAACGTGCACATTCAGGCCACAGGGACATAATCAGCTTGTTTATAACCTGTCCGATATAACTTTAACTGAAGCGCAACTTGCAGTCCTTAGCAAAGGTTTGTGCTTCATACCAGCCAAAAGGTCGGACATTAATGATGCTATTTTGGATTTAAGGCTATTTGCTAGGAATGTTGCATTAAACGGTTTATTTGGTCAATCCAATGCCTGAACACTAAGTACTAATACTTTTTCATGTAGTAAACGTAGTTCCTTTAACCCCCCTTTATCTAATACAATAGAAGCTTTTGTCAGTGTGTGTGAGTTGGATATATATGAAGCGTTTTGTAGAACTAAAAGCCTTTTCTGTAACTTAACACCACCAGAGAGTGAAGCCCTCGAACAACTACAGAGATTGGATAGTATCAGCATTAGACCAGCTGATAAAGGGGGCACAGTAGTTATCCTTAATAGAATTGATTATTTAAGTTCTATGAAGGAAATGCTGTTGGATGTAGACACATACACTATGATAGATGTAAAGGTTATTGATAGAAGTATAAGTACCATCAGGGATGTGCTTTACAAGCTACTGATGTATGGGCTGCTAGATTTTGACTTGTATGAATTTATGCTAGTTGAACATCCACTGATACCAACATTTAATGGCCTACCCAAGAGACATAAAACTTTAGTGAAACCTCCCATTTGACCTATAGTCTCTGGACGTGGTTGGGCCACTGAGCCCTTGCCCCAGTATGTAGAGAACATGCTAAAAACCTCTTCTAGGGGAAGCCCCCTTTGTTTTAAAGGATACGCAACATTGTCTGTCGACTTTATTTGATAAAGTACAAGGTTCTGATTTATCAGAAATTTTGTTAGTCACACTTGATATCAAAACCTTATTTACAGTGATCCCGAATACAGAGGGGATAGACACAGTTAGACTTTATATGGCACATCATGGCCATTATAGTCATAATACAATAACTGTGGTTTGTACATTGTTGGATTTAATCTTGAACCATGATGCTTTTCTTTTTAATGATAGATATTTTATGCAGAAGCAAGGGGTGGCCATGGGTACACCATGTGCCAACACCTATGCGAATTTGGTGTTGGCACAATGGGAAGAAGAATATGTACTGAATAGCAATGCCTAAAATGTACATCTAATATATTATAGCAGGTTTGTGGATGATATTCGTCTGTTGTGGAAGGTTAGTAACAATTGAATGAATTCATTATATATCTTGAAGGGACTACCAGCTACCTTAAATTTGTTATGCATTGGTCATTAACCAGTATAGATTTCCTGGATATTACATTCGATAAGAACGGCGTGGGAGGGCTTGACACCAAGTGCTTTAGGAAGACATGCTGGAAGAATAGTATATTGCATAAATCCAGTATGCACCCCTCACATATTTTCCAAAACATTGTGAAAGGATGATCCTTGAGATTATCACGCCTTAACACTGATGATACAGGTATGAGTGAATCCATTGATAATTTTTTACATGCTCTTTCGGATAGAGGATACCCTGATAAAGTGACAGCTGATGTTCATAGGGAGGTACAAGTGCATAGGAATGATAAAGGATCTCCCTATTTTTCTAATAAGCACAGGAATCATAACAGACGGCATCACAGCAGTAACTTGAACCATGGACATTCTAAAGTGCTTTTTACCTATTCTAGTAATATTTCTGATTTTTGTGATATCAATAAGAAATACTGGCCTATATTATTAGCGGATGAAGCCACCAGTGAAGTGGTTGGGTCTCGTCTGAGTTTTATTTTTAGAAACAACAAGAATTTGAAAAGGATGCTAGGCTATGGCCTAAGGTTGCAGTGATTGATCCTTTGCACTAGGACCTTTACCTTGTGGTAAATGCAAAGCATGTGCTTTTATAGTTAGAGAACAAGTGTTTATTCACCCCACTACTAGGAGAGAATTTGATCATAGGTTGTCTGCCACATGCAATAGTAATTGTCTGGTCTATTTAGCAACTTGCACGGAGTCCCAACGTTTTTATGTGGACAAGACGATGTGTAAGTTTAAGGAAAGGATTTTGGAACATGTTGGGATTATTAGAAACAAAGTCCTTACAAATGCATTGGCAGTATATATGGTTAGAACAGGGCATAATGTCTTCTATTTTTGAGTTTTACAACTGGTTAAACCTGGTATGAGAAAAGGTGATGTGAATAATTACTTGGAGAATTTGGAAGTGAAATGGATTATAGCCCTGCAGGCATACAAAGTTCCAGGGCTCAATGCTAGTATTCCTTTAAAGCCAGCTTTAATTAGTAGAAGGTGAACTTGATTTTTTTAATTATATGTGATTTTAACCTATACAAGTATTTTACTTTGAGTTGCTTTTTATATGGATCTGATGAAGCAGTAACCCCGTGAAAGGGCTCATCCTTTTGTAATAAAGAAGTGTTTTAGGTCATTTTTTGGCTTTTTTCATCTTTGTTGGTATGCTCACATCTTGTTTTTAAGTTTTGATTTCTGTTGTATGTGAGCCACGTTTGTCAGGAGTGTGTACTGTTAATTTTATTTTGTTTCTGAATATCCCTTTAGCAGCATCAATAGGTAATACAACATATGTGCAGTGAGTTGCTCCTGTGAAGCGGGGTTGGAAGATCTGCATCACAGTTGCCACTTTGACCAGGGTTATGACTACATGATTTGTTCTCTTTGTATGGGCCATTACCCTTTCTAGGCACATGTCAAGGGCTCTACTTGGAGATAACCACAATGTGCTTATAGTGTCTAAAGCAGGTCACTGTAAGGTTCTCATTGTGAGGATATTGACTTGTATTGACTTCAGACTACAGTAGTAAGGCACCTCCATGCATGGTGTGTACATGTATTATTTGTTTATTTATTTATTTATTTTATATGTGTTTACATCCATGCCCTGAGCTGTTTTGCACAATCCTGTATCTGCCATGCTGTTCCTGGGTGGCTAGTACCTCACATTTCACAAAGAAAGAGTGCATAAACTGCCCAGTAGCCCATCTCTCCTTTTGTGAAGCCAGTAACTTAGGCTGTCTGACAATCTGTATCAAGTCCATAATTTTGAAGATAGCTTAGTTTGTCTTAGTTGAACTTTCACTGGGGTACCACTGCTACTGTTTGCTTCCACTTCAGTGGGCCAAAATGTATCATCAGACATTTTGAACCACATGCCAACTCATATGCATGCAACAAAACATGGATGCACTATAGTTGTTTTAACCTTTGGGTTCATGTCCTATTTCTTTCATGTCTCTGAATTAAGTTGTTGCCTTTGTCCTAGCATTTACAATGGATTACAGACCAACTATGCAGAAAGCGTCTGAATCTCAGACATAGTGGCAAACTTAATTTCACACTTATGTTTCTTTTGCCCCAAGTAAGAGTTTCATATTTTTACCTGTTTGTGAACTCATAACTTGTACTAAAACAGCTAATGTTAAATCTTCAAATTTCCCACTATATTTGAAATTTAAAAGTAGGATTATAGCACTATCAACTTTTCTGTTTTTTTTGTCTCTCAAGTACTTCTGGATCCTTAATCTAAACTGTATTGTTTCTGTTGTGCAACACCTATTAAGCTCATCTTATCATATGCATTCTACTGTTCCAAATGTGGCCCCTTAACTTGCTACCAATCTTCATGTAAATAGTCTTTCGTCCTTCCACAGCCTCTCATATACTATTTCTGACTATATAAGCTCAGAACATTTTATTTTTTCATTCATAAAATGCAAGGGTATTTAACAAAAATTTCTAACACTGTCAGCTAACAATGTTTAACACTATTTAGGGTGGCTTGGATGTTTCAGACATAGAGGTGTGATAAGCATTTTGGGCTGAATGTATCAGTTTTGTTAGTATGTGCTTGTACTTCTGTCTTGTCTTTGATTTTGCAGTAGTAATGTGGTGCCAAAGTCCTGAATCTCTCTTGTAACAGTATTCTGTCTCAGTGGAATACACAGTCAACAAATTAAATAAACAGTTTACAAATGTGATCGCAGTTAACATTATTAATAATGAATGATTTTCTAAGCCTTGGCAAATTTTCTGGGAATATATGCTGCTTGATTTTAATGTGCTATGTAAGCTTTTGAAAAAGCATGCTGGATGTAAAATGGCAGAATACAATTAATAGTATTTTTTTACACATTCTAAGGTGTTATTGATTGCTTTTTGCTTTAATTCTGTAGTTTGAAGCTGAAACATTACCAGTCCATTAGTCACAAATACAGTGTGGAGACCTTTAGGACACCAAAGCAGTCAGGTAAATCATTATCCAATTCAAATCTGTCATTGTTGTGTTTTATAAGAATTCTGATGTGTCCTACAAAAAGCTAAATATTATTACATACTGTACTGTACTTGTTTGCTTTGCACCAGTTACTAGTTACAACCCAAGAAAAAAATGTTTGAATACTCAGTTTCTCACAGACAGATGGAAGAAACCAGCCTTATAATGTCTAGTTTTATGACTGTCACTTCTTGAAAAATACAAATATGCAGGAGTTTGTCAACTTACAAAGTCCAAATGGCACCTCTGTGTTTCTTTCCCAACAATATGCACAAAATCAGTTCCTGTAGTATGTAAATAAAACTGTGGAATAGCACCTGATCATACTAGTTATTATTTCAAGCACAGCAACAGTAAATAAACAAAAAAATGGAGGCAGATCAAATCTGACAGTCTGCGGACTGAGCTCTGTCCTTGGTGCAAATATTGTACAATAACCTCATACAAAGCATGTGAGGTATAAAAAGATTATAGTTTGGGGAAAGAACCACGAGGCACTTTTTTACAAAAAATGGCAAGTGATATTCTCAACATGCTTGGCAAACTGCTTATTAAGATTTGGTAAAGCTGGAGCAGGATAAGGCCAAAGACAATGTGCCACAAACTACCTTGCTAACTAGGATGTCAGTGGCCAGTAGTGTTAATTAACCACCACAGAAGGATGTTGAAAAGAAGTATTTTCAGTGTTTGTCACTGAAAGTGGATGACACAGAATAAGGGAAAAGCAAAGCAGATGTCATGTTTTGCTTTCTTTTTTATGTGTCGACCGACTTAACATGTCAAAAAGTCATTATATAATCTGATATATATATATATATATATATATATATATATATATATATATATATATATATATATAGTTTACCTTGAAATGGTCGAAGCACTATCTGTCGAACATTTAGAAGGTTGAAAATAAACATCGCCAGTTGAAACGTCGAAAATGAACGCTAAAGAATACGAAACCCGGTGTATTATGCTAGTGTTGACTACAGCAGAATGACGGGCATTGCAAGAGTCAAATGCTACATACTGTAGCAACAAAGACAAGTGGGCGATATAAACTGCGCCTACTACTGTAATACACACAGTGGTTTTCGCTGCCCATTACACCAGAAAGTGTAAACATTACCAATTGATATTTGGTTTCAATCTTTGTTTGTTTATTTGATTCCTGCACATTCAGTGTTCGACCTTAAATTAGTCGGGTAAACATCCTTCGACTAATTCAAGGTAAACCTCTACATATATATATATATATATGTATATATATATATATATATATATATATATATATATATAACTGCATATAGTTGAGACTATATGATCAATGTTGAGAAAAGTTAATCAGTTTGTACTGAGATCACGGTAGAGTATGGATCTGGGAATTTCCCATTTTCCCACCTTAGTGCTGTCTCTGAGTTGGTAAATTGAATTATGTTTTCCAGGAATAGCTGGAGGATATAGTGTCATAGAGAAGAGGATTTACATATGAGGGTAGGTGTGGGATTGGGTGTGGCAGTTACTGGATATGTGAAGGGAGGTAAAACTGGAGGAACAGATGGCTTAATGACTGAATTTTTTAAAGGGGAAGTTTAGAAATAACAAGCAGTTTGCCAAGCATGTTGAGATTCCCACTTGACGTTTTCTTAAAAAAGCTCAAATTTGTCTGAATAGTGCTAGTGATATGGGAAAGCTTTTTTCTGTTTTAGATGCAGGGTAGGGTAAGGAGCAGGGTAAGAGTAGGGACAGGGACAGGGTTAACACACACTGCTAAGGTGGTGAGGGGGACTTTGTCCCTCTGCTCCACCGTAGTAACCTGCATGCTAACAATAAACCTGCTCCTAACCCTACTCTCCATCTAAATTAAAAAAAAAGAAAAGAAAAATTTTCCATAACATTAATACTACACAAGACAGCTTTGACAATCACTACACAAACACACACACACACACACACACACACACACACACACACACACACACACACACACACACACATATCTACTACAATGCCAATTACCTGCTTAGATGAAACACAAAGATAAAAAAAATCTATACAAGGAACTGGATGTTCAACAATCTTAAAACTCCACATTTCCACTTGTTGAAAGCAAGAGTGAAACCGATTGCACCTATATGTGTATACATATATAGATAGATGGATATACACACATACAGACACACAGATATATAGAGAGAGATAGATGTGTATGTATGTGTGTGTGTGTGTGTGTGTGTGTGTGTGTGTGTGTGTGTGTGTGTGTGTGTGTGTGTGTGTGTATATATATATCTGTGTGTGTGTGTGTGTGTGTGTGTGTGTGTGTGTGTGTGTGTGTGTGTGTGTGTGTGTGTTTGTGTGTGGAGGGGGGAACCAAATGTGGTAGAAACTAGTTTTAGTCAATATCTGTTTAGTCAGCTAAGCACATGGGTCATATGTGTATGAGATGGCACAATTCTCATAGTTGAGGAATATATCTTTTCCCCGATTTTGTGTAATCTTGGAGTTAGAACATATAATTAGCATGGTGTGTGGGGGCATAGCCCTCCACATGTGGGATGCCAGAGGCCTGACCCATGCAAATATTTTTTTTTTTATTTTAGTTTTGCATGCACAATGGTTAGTGCTCAGCATATATAGATAGATAGATATAGATATAAATACATACATATAGATATCTAGCTATCTAGATATATATATATATATATATATATATATATATATATATATATATATATATATATAGATATCTGTATCTATATCTATCTATCTATCTATCTATCTATCTATCTATCTATCTATATATGTGTGTGTGTGTAAACAAACACACATCATTTGATTTTACTTTGCTGACACCCTTTCACACTGAAAGTGATTGTTTATGTTTTCTAGCATAATAATTCAGAGGTTCTTTCTCTGCTCCGAATTTTCCAGCCTTGCTTCCTCATTTACATATTGTTTCTATAGATTATTATTTCTTTTGTGCTGCTGCATGTTCTTTTACAGGTTGAAGTGATTTTGTCACCCTTGAGACAATGTCCACAGCCTAATAAATACCTTGTAACCACAGTAACACTTGTCAGGCCAAAATAAAATAGTGAGTCTTCATTGAGACACCATGGGTGTCCAATGCTGGAATATAATCAACCTTACGATAACCAACAGATTTTCACACCCAGCATGAGGACAGAGAGGAGTATGTTGAATAGTGCTGGCCCATGGAATGATGTCAGTAAGACGTTACTGTAACCTTCTTATCCACGGAGAACTTCCCTCACTGCTATCCTCTGTTCCCTGATGTTTAACCCCTTCAGTATTTATCTGTGTATTTTGATACATTTCTATTAGTATAGGCAGTCTCCAACTTTTGTCCAAGGCTCTGTTGAAACCTATTCCAATCATATCCATAAAATTACCTCTCATTAACTCACAGTGGCCTGATTCTTGTACTGAATCAAGTAGATTGACAGGATAGATCCTTTCTTTAGCTGCCTAGATTTCATGGGTAGTCTAAAGACTTACTAAACCTTCACTTCAGTACCATTTTGTCCAAAAGTGAAATCAGTTTTAGTGGCCTGAATTTTTCTGGTTTGCTTCTTGCTCTGGCTTTGCGAGCAGGCATTTTGCCATCATTTGATTCCAGTTCTGAATCACCTTCCCAGTGGGCATGTCAAATAGGCATGCCACACTTGTTGGAAAATCTACAGTAGACTTTTTTGGCTATCCGTGGTGGGATCTCATCTTCTTCATGTGGTCTGTCATGTCAGGAGGCTTAATAAACAGTATACAAACACACTATATTCTATAAGCAAAGTTTATAAATGTTGTATCATGTGATATAATAACCACTACAGCTAGCTCATTATTCTTAAAATTATATACATACATGACACACTTTTCTAAGTTAGAAAATGTATCTATACTATATATCTGTGAAATAATGTGCATTGCATTGCATTGATGATTATAAACTATACTTCTTCTTCTTTCAGCTTTTCCCAGTTAGGGGTTGCCACAGCGGATCATGTTGTCTGCTCATGATTGGCAGTGGAGTTTTACGGTGTCGAGTTGCCAGCCCAGTGCCCAACCTTCCACAGAAGGCACACACAAGCACGCACTCACACCTAGGGCCAATTTGGAGTGTCCAATCCACCTACAGCATGTCTTTCAGGATGTGGGAGGAAACCGGAGCACCTGGAGGAAACCCACGTGACCACAGGGAGGACTCTGCGCAGAAGGCACCCCAGCCGAGGATCAAACTGGAGAACCTCTTGCTGGGAGGTGGCAATGCTAACCGCGGCACCACCGCAGCCTCCCCGATTATAAACTATACTAAGCATGTGATAATCAGGAGCCATGACAAAAATGAGACTACAATATTCACAAGTGTTATCATGAAGACTGACATTCCTTTAAAAAATATCAACATTTGAAAGTACAAATTAAATAAAACACATTTTTGCAGGAAGTATTTTACTACTTTATATATGTTAACTCTATGATTTCTCAATATTGTAGCATAGAGAAATCCTTGAGATACCATAGTCATGAGATTTTTGTACAAATCATATTCAAAGCACATTTTCATAACAGAATATTTCAGCCCTTAATTTTTTTTTTATTTGTTGAATAGTTCACATATCTATCTGTATTTAATGGTCTGCTATAGATGGAGAATTTGATGGAACTATTTACAGCAAATATCAGGGGTTCTTTTGGGACTGCTCTTGATGCATTACAGTTTAATTCATCATTACCTCCTTGTGTGTGTGTGTGTGTGTGTGTGTGTGTGTGTGTGTGTGTGTGTGTGTGTGTGTGTGTGTGTGTGTGTGTGTGTGTGTGTGTGTGTGTCTGTGTGTACATTTTTGTGTAACAGCCCAGCAATTACGAAATTCCTTTCAGTTCAGCAGTTACAGAAACCACTTAGACTACTAGACCTGGCAGCAAGAATGTGCAGAAACAGAATGAATATAGGTGTATTTTGCACACCGATAATAAATAAGAACCTGTACCAGCCCCAGTTGCTGCCATTATGTTTTGAGTAACTAGTTAGAATCGCAGCTTTGTCTGCACAAAACTTAACAATCAGCAAGAAACTAGTGTGCAAGTTTGATGCTACAAGTTAAACCCTGATACTTTTGCATTTATTTTTTTTTTACTTAGTCTGTGAAAATGGCAAAAAGTCAAAGGTTGAACATGTCAATGAAATTATCAAAAAGTTCTTCACATTTGCAAAGCAGTTTAGTTGATCTTTACTTCTGCCATTGCACCTGAAAGCTTGCAGCAAGTTGTAGCTCAGTAGTGCTCCCTTTGTGGCCTCAGATTCGGGTTTACTGCAAATGAAAGAAAACATGTGTGCTTTCTGATGGACTGGATCTTTAACTCAACAAGTTGTGCGAATCAGGAATTTATCTCTGGAAGGTTAAGGGATTCAAAATTTCAGTTTGTGAAGACATATGTGTTCTGGGTTTACACAGCAGTAGCAGCAGTGGGTGTGATTGAGGCATAGCCAATGAAAAATAAATCCCATCCAGCACCTCTCTCTCTCTTGCATGAAGTTTTCAAATATTTTTCTGAAAATGAAGGTGTGAATTTTATCCTTATAGCTGATTTGTTTCATCTATAGGGTTCCTTCCCGCTGCTGAATGCTTGCTAGGCAATTCTTCTTAGGATATCACATTTTAAAAAAATAATAAAAAAAGCATGCTATTTTCCCGACTCTTATCATTTCACACAGCTAATGATATTTTTTTTGTAACATGAACTTTAAACTGAACCTAAAACTTGTTGTATAGGTTTTAAAATGTTAAAATACTAAGAGGCCTGAACAGTATTACAGCACTGATATATCATTTTTGTCATGTAAAATCCTTTAATTAGATTTAAGAAAATAACATTATGTGGTAAAAATAGCATTATATTAAGGAACAAAAATGAATTTATTTGTTCCTTTGATAAGCATATACTCTTTCTCCTACAAAATAGTAGAAGAAAGGCATTGTTGATTGTGTTAGTCAACCACTATATTTGTATAAGCACCACATGTATACACCAATGTTAAAAAGTGATACTGCTAGACTGTTATTTTTTTTCTCCTTTTACCAGTGTCAGTACTATAGAAATGATGTCACTACCCAAATTAATAGATCCTAGCTTAGACCTATCTGTCTATCTATCTATCTATGGTGTACAAATGCGTGCAAGCTAGTAACTGGTGACACAATTTTTCACTACCACATGCTCTATATCTAGGCTGTCAAACTCATGGCACTTGGACTTCAAGTAGCATTGCCACCTCTCCATTTTTTTTTCTGGACTATCCAGAAATCAAACTGATTGTCCGGTAGTCTGGAAAACACTGTAGAAACTATAGTATTCCGCTTCAAAAAAAGAAACAGATTATTAGAGTTTGTTAAATCTGCAGATTAGTGATGCTTTTTTTTACAAAAAGGCATCAGAAATGGGAAAAGAGGGCATTCCCACTCAGCTGACATGATGATGATGTCAAAAAATGGGTGGGATGTGGTTGGGTCATGAGTGGGGTTATAAGAGGTACAGGGTGTGTGGCCTAAGTCTGGTTCTAGCCACAACAAAAGGTGGCAGTCCTAACCTCAAGAGGCCCTCAGACCATAATAATTAGAAAGGAGGGAAGCAACTACACTACTTTACTAGCTGCACTGCCTGTATTTCTTGGCTTGAAGAATATGGCCCTTGCCTATATTTGCTAGTCTTCATACAGCATCAGTGGCCATTTGAGTTTAAGACCCCTGCTCTAAATGGCAATTGCCCTAACTCCCAGTAGCACTGTCCTAGTTAATTATCTAACCCTCCCACCACATGACCCTGACAAACTATATAGCCCTACCAGGACCCTAATTCTAATCTTAAAACTCCCATCCAATGCCCATCTCTAATCATACAGCTCTCCTTCCCTAACCCTAATGTCCTTGATCACTCCCTGTCCCTAAAACTCCACTCCTTAACCCTAAATCCCCTTCTAATCCCTAATCCTAATACTCACCTCTTACTCCTTAAACCTAAATCCCCAATCAGCCCCTCACCCTAAAGTCTCCTTTCACTCCCTAACCTCAAAAGTCTCCTCACTAAAGCTAAATCCCACTCCTGATTAGTGACTGAAACCATAAACTATGCTCACACCCCCTCTAGCTTGCCCATCCCCCAACAGCTGCTGCACTAACCTTTCCCAAACTCAGTTACTGTGTTTGGGTGGCCAGTAGCAGCTACACTCACTCTCCGTGGCTGTCACACTTCCCTCAAACATGTGTTCGAGTTTGAGCTTGAGCAGCCAGATGTGTGATCTACAAGTTACCTGATGTAAATATATGTGTGTGTGTGTGTGTGTGTGTGTGTGTGTGTGTGTGTGTGTGTGTGTGTGTGTGTGTGTGTGTGTGCGTGTGTGTGTGTGCGTGTGTGTATGTGTGTGTGTGTGTGTGTGTGTGTGTGTGTGTGTGTGTGTGTGTGTGTGTGTGTGTGTGTGTGTGTGCATGCATAATTAACATATCAAATGAGATTCTGAATGTTGAATTGTGACTATGATATTTAATTATTTCCTATTCATCTTTTAAATTTTGTATCTTGGAATAATACTGATAACATCATTTGTCATCTGCTGAACTGTACGTTTCTGTTGATATTTTTAGGCTGAGGTGGTGGATGAAATGTTTCGCTGAATCAGCCACATACATGTAGACCTGAAAGAGAAGGCATTCAGCCAAGAACTACATCAGAAAATTATGAGCTGTGAGGCTGTTTCTTAAAAATGTTGCTCATTCATGGGTCATCACCACCCTGATATAGATTTGTTCATTCCAGTTAGCTATACCCATTCACTTCCAGTGTGTATCCACTCTTTCCTTTAAAGTTTGCTCCCTGCTGTAATGGCATAGATAAAGACTAAGCCCTGAGTATGCCCTAGGTGATCTCAGTTCAGTTAGTAAATGGAAATACTGATGGAAACGGGTGGGAGGAAGAGAAACAGTGAGACTTTGTTTCCCTACTTCTTCCAGGGGAGGGTGTAGGGAGGGAGGGAGGGAGAGATGTGTTGAAGGCATCATCATTTCAAGTACCCCAGTGGTGAAAGAGGGCTCATAATAAATGTCAGTGATGGTTCGCAAAGACAGATATGCCCCTACATAGGAGGGGGTGTAACCTTTGTGATGCCATTGAACCTCACTTGCATAATGTGTTGATGGCATTGTCATTTCAAGTGCTCCAGTGGTGAAAGAGGGGTCAAAATAAAAGCCAATTATGTGTGGGCAAAAATAGATCTGCCCCACATATGAAGGGGTCTAGCCTTTGTGACACCATTGAACCTTAGATAATATCAGAACCGTATGGCAGTAAGTGGTAGGGTTGATCAGTGAAAAACCCAGTTGGCAACAGTGTGGTTGTCCTGTTTTTTCCTCTCCTCAATCCTAGTTGTGCAGTGTTCATATCCCCTTCAGAGGGGTGAGACCTACCTAGCAAAGTGACACATCCAGGATGCCTTCCAAATGCAGCAGCTCTAAGAAGAGGTGGAACTCTGGGAGGGGAGAGCTGGTGATCTGCGGTCAGCAGCAGATAGCAGAAAAATTAATCCTTGCTTTGATTTCACCAGCTGCCTCCAACATTTCTGAACAGGCATTCTGCAAAAATACTGATGAAGACACTTCCCAGAAAACAGAAATGATTGTTGGAAACACTAAATGATGTAATTTGTTGAGGCAGAGCACACTTTACTAATTTGTTTACTCCAATAGCTCATATTGCTTCAGATCCTTTTCACACATTAATTCCAGGTGATTCCCAATACATTCTCTGATGTTCTTTGCGTATCTGACCTCTGATATGACAGGCAGTGTTCAGCAAAGTCCTTATGGTTTATACTATTTTGCAGAACCTTTGCCAGTTGTACTGAACCATTTTCCATTTTAGTGGCCCAATGAGTGTCTGTTAGTGATCTTAAGACTTTTAGAGATACTACATTCAGCTTTGTACATTCATATTGATTACATTTTCTTAGAAACATATACTAAGCTTCTTAAAGTATTAATTTACTGTGATTTTGTCATTCTTTTTCCAGAAAATGCTATGAACCCCACCTAAGCACCATGTCAATCATAGCCTCACCTCAGGCTTGTGCCCATTGAATGGTGCACAGTGACGGTTATCCCACTCCACAAAGGACCCCGGGAACTACCGCCCCATTAGCCTAATGATCTGGTCTGCAAGGCCATGGAACGTATCATCATGGAACTTATAAAAAAGACATTGGTAATCTCCAAACTCTGGACCCCACCCAGTTCAGGTTTGTAAAAGGCAGATCATGTCACCTAAACCTGATAGACTTCTTTGAAGCCATCACCAAAGCCGTAGACGAGGGTAAGGTGGTTCATACAGCCTATCCAGATCTCTCCAAGGCTTTTGACACCATCCCCCACTCTGGAATTATAGATAAACTCACTAAACTTGGTATAAATCCCTATGTCACAAGATGGGTTGCCAACTGGCTCACTGACAGAACCCACACTGTGAAAGTAGCAGACTCCAAATCCAACTTCAGACCAGTGATAAGTGGAGCACCACAGGGTTCACTCCTGGGTCCTCTCCTGTTTGGTATCTACTTTTCTGAAGTACAGGCTAACACAGAACATGCTGGAGGGATAGATTCCTGTCCCAGAGACTTCCCATACTCTGGAACAAACTACCTATCTATATCAAACAAAGCTCCTCATTAGCACGCTTCAAGAAAAAATTGGATGGGAAATAAGAAATGCACCCCGAGGATCACCTATGTGGCTCTGCTCAACAGGAGCACAGGAAAATAATTTTCTTAAGGTGGCGAAAGCCGAGGTACCTTTTTGGCTAGGCTTATAGGTGCTAGGGCCAATAGCCTAGTACCTACCTATGAACCCCCCTTATTTTCACCCTGCTGAGTAATTTTCACTTTGTCTCACTATACATTTAATCTGTGTTGTCAGTCATTCATTCCAGTGTGTACTACACCTAAAGCTAGTGATAAGGTGTTTGATGATCAAACCAAACCGAAGGTTACGAGTTCCTTATTATCAGTACACAGAGCTACAAGCCTGCTTTAAAGTTTTATTTTGAGAATGTGAATATAGTTTTTGTTACTCAATGAATAAGATAGTACCATGTAATTACAGAATTTGAGAAACACTGAAAAATGTTGAGCAGTGCTTGTGAGAGGATCACAGCTGTCTGTACATCATTAACTGCACAAGCATATTTTGGTTACTGTTGTGGGGTGCTGTTGGAGTTTTACCTGGGAAAATATAGCAATGTAGTTAATAATCATTATCTTATGAAATAATATGCAAGTACATATATTCAAGGAAAAAAACATTGCAGGACTTAAATTCAAGTTTTGTTTATACTTGTCTGCATTATTCATCCTATATTGCTAACTTAGTGGTAAGGCTTTTTTTAGAAAGGTGTATTGATTGTTTTATCTTCTCAACATGGCCTGAGTGCAAATGTTATTGAATAACAGCATTTGATGTTAAATAGGTAAATGTTGTGAACAACATCAAAAACACTTATCATATAATTAGAATGTGTGGTGACTGTATGTTGCTCATTCCTTAAATCTAGAAGGATATATAAAAATGTCATGCAGCACAAACTACAACAAAGCGTCAGTGGTGTTGGTGGGTAGAATATATCAGATTAGCAGTGCCCATCTCTGACTTAGTGACAGTGTGCACTTTGATCCTGTCTGACAACATAAGCTGTGAGCAAAGAGACAACCGAGTACTAGCTACCTTTCCAACCCTCTTTATTCATTAACTTGTAGGTGTTACTGTTCCATGATGAAGATCTTGCCCAACAATTAATACTCAGAATCATCATTATTTTATCAGCTTAGCTTGACCTGTACAGTACTAGAGTAATGCAGGTTAACATACAACTGTATTCTGCAATACTGTTTATTTCAGTACAGTGTAGCCTTGCATACCCCCAGAATATCAGTGTACATAGGAATTATAGATCGACCATCATAGCATATCTGACAGTTGCAGGTTTAATTCTCATAGATTCAATGTAATATCCTCTGACAAGCAAATTGTTTAGCCTCCATAATAAACTTTGATGAACCCAAATGAAAACAAGCATACGTTCATTCTTGGCTTTTTCTTGCACCTGAAGAATTTAAAAATGTTTCTATACTAAAATATTCTCGGCTACTTCTGTTTGATTATAATACACTGTGGATACAACAAGCACATGTATTCACATTATTCATTTAGATCAGTTCTGTATTCTTAAATGTACGTAAATAGTACATACTGCAGGACTTATCATTTTCTCTGTTTTTAACAATTACTTATTCTACACATGTATTGTAAAAAATCCATTGTTATTCAGTTCTGCCATAAGTAAAACAATAAACAAAATGGCCATATAAAAAAGAAATAAATGCATATAGATTTTTAATCCTTGAATGAAATGGTTGTAATGTTTACTTTTAAGATTCTTCTTTTGTTCTGGCACATGCATTGTAAGCAAACACTTCTCAATTGAATGCTTTGAGAAAAGCTTTTAAAACCTATGGCAGCCTAACTGTAATGTGGTTACTGTGCAGGTACTGTTATTCCAACATATTTCATTACTGTACGCATAATAAAAGGAATTTATTATGAATGAGAGAAACGGGATTTTAGAAAGGAATGTAAAATATATAGTATCTTTATTGTCAAGAGTAACATGATTTCTATTGCACTGCAGTATTAATAAGTCTATTTTATACTGCTATTTAAAACAGTGCTCTAGAAATTGTACACTCAATCCTATATCCCTGTTCTGTCACCTGTTATGCTCTTTACAAATTGCAGCATGAATTTGCTTGTCCATCCTGCCCGCCTTTCTTCTAGAAGTTATTACCCATTTTAATTTTGATATACTATTTGCTGAAGTCATAATTACATTAAGAATATCTCCACAGCGTACCTGAAACATTGGAAAGTGTTCAACAGCAGTATTCAGCAGGGACTGCTTGATATTACATAATGTGGCATTCATTGCCACAAAAAGCAAGCAGTGTTGTAAACTCCTCATCTCTTTTATATCTTCAGCTTTCTTTATGCACTGTCACCAATGATTCTATCTTGCAATATAGTCTTCTCTTCAGTTATAATAAAAGGATGCCTTCTTATGAATGCTTTTTTAGAAGATGTTTTAATAGTTTTAATACAATTTCCTGCAATTGCAGAAAACGTGGACATGATTCATTTATTTATTTTGTCTTTGGAACAGATTTTGGATTTATAACCTTTATTATGAGGCTGTTGCTGATGAGTTAATGCATTTCTTTTCCAGCATACGAGCATGATAAAAATGTTGCTCTTATTCTAAGCCTCACGTTTCTGGCAATCACTATGCTTTGGTGTCTGTTTGAACACTTAAGGATGTTAAAATGAAATGTAGTAAGAAAAACTGCTTTCCTCCAGTGGAAAAAAATGTTGGCATAGCATTGGGTTTTCTTTAAAGAAGAGCTCTGTTTTTTCCATCAGTAAGCATTACACTAATGAAGAACCTTCACACTGTGCACTAAACAGTGTAGGGCATTTCATTAACACTTTGCTTAATGAAGAATGCCACCAAACACATTTGCTCTTATCATTTATCATCAGCAGTGCTAAAGTCACTGATGAAGCTGTTCACATCGGATATTATTATTGTTCCTTCATCGACTTTCCCTAATGGAGTATCCGTCACTGTCAATGAAATGATTTCATTGCTACAACTTCTCATTTACCTACATGTTCAATAGCTTTATTCACAGAGCTCGATAACACAAATTAAACACTGTAAAACGGGTGAGTTCCACTTCATTCAACTGACTACTGACTAAAAGAATCACAGGCTTAAAGCAGATGCCCTACGCTGGCCGCCTTAAAAAACTCCAGCTATACTCTGTCGCATATCGTCTAGTCAGAGGCGATCTCTGCTTAACATACAAGGCCATGTCAAACCCAGAGCTGTTGGACATGCTACACTTGAAGAAATCCCAATCCCTCAGAGCCACACGCTCCAAGGATCTAAACCTTGTCATCACAATAAACAAAACATGCTGGAGAGATAGGTTCCTGACCCAGAGACACCCAGACTCTGGAATAGACTGCCCATACATGTCAAGCAAAGCACCTCTGTGGCCTTCTTCAAAAGGAACCTTGACGATTGGATGGGAGAAAGGAAATTCAACCCAGGGATCACGTCAGTCACCCTGCTAGAAAGGGTTCCAGGGAAGTAAAGCCATGGAATTGTTATAGCTAGGCTTGTATAGGCCCTAGGGCCGATAGCCTACTACCAACCTATGAACCTATGAACCACGACTCGTGTAAATCATAATACAGGCAACACAGGACTGAACATACACATGTTCTGGATTATCTTTTGTGCTGCAGTGGTTTTCTTTACCTTGGTGATTACAGTTAACTTATAATTCCTTTGCTCGACCCTGAATCTTGTAATGAATCTTGTGGCTTTACAGTGTGCATGATGTGATGTTATCTTTGTCATGTAAAGATGGTATACTTTCTTTATTCTACAGACTATGACAACATTCTATCAAACTTTGTCATAAATGTTGATCTTGCCAAAAACATCAGTTCAAGACATTCATGTGACCAACATCCTGACTGCTGAATAAATTGAATAATATTAAAAAAAGAAAGGTACTCCCTGGGATTCAGTAAACTCCGTGTAGGTTACACATGAAGCATGCACAGACTTTACATGTTTATGCAGCGGTGCATAGCAAGTTGTAGTGCGCAATGTGTATTAATTATGCACAGCCCATCTAAGCCAGATTTCATGGCCGGCAAAAGTGTTGCCAGCTTGTAAACCATGTAAGCGAATGAGGATATCGATTCTGTGTAAGGCAGAGCAGCTACAGTCTGCAAATTTGTGCAGAATGCCACAATGATCACCGGGACTTCACAGGTAGCTGTCAGTGTGTTAGTGTATTGCATCTGCACAGAGGCCAACATAACAAGGGGACAAATAACTAGAAATACGGACATATTTGACATAGATGTCACATAGAAATGTGTTAGAATGAAACTCCGTCAAACTCTTACAGCAAGAAATCTGTACAAAGCCATAAATAATGGGGGAACAAAGGCCCAAAACTAGGGCCAGATTTTCAATTTGGTCTTCCAAACTTAGAAAGTTGAAGGAATAATAAGTTGTACAGTACCATGAACTATCTGAAGATCATGAAGTTTGAAACTCAAATGTCTGTCGTCAGTTTCAAACTTCAGTTTGCAATGACATGCCAATGATTTGCCGGAAAACCAATATGTTATGAGGAAAAGATCAGAAATATGAGACAAAAAGTAGATTTCTGCACAAATCAGGACAGTTGAAGAGGTATGACCTCAAATGTATCTAATATTAACTCACATCAGTCCTGAGATCATCTCAGTGATATAGCAGAAAGCCACAAATGTGTTAAGGAAAACATCTAGACATCCTGTGAATATTTGGACAGTTGAGAGGTATGAATGTGAAGTATATGGTCCAAACACAGTATAGGAAATTGTACCTACAATGTAGAGCATTGGATATCCCATTCCTGGCATTGCTGTACTGAAGCTGTGTAAATGATCTGTAATGTCTGTAATGTGACATGGAGTTCCATGTTAAATGAACACTCAGGCGATATATATGTATTGAATAGGGACACAGACATGAATTGTAGGAATGAACACGGGGAAAGAGGACAGGTGAAATTACCTAATGTACAGCAGAAGATGGCATGTCAATGGAAGATAGTTGCAGCAGCAACACAAATCATATATCTATATGGTACGGTAGGGATTGTACAGTGCTAATTTGTTTTATGTCACTGTCGCACAAGGTGACATAACAGTGGGGAGGATGTCTGTGTGAGATAAGCATCCTGACATGAATGATGCAAAGGACATTTATCAGTGATTTAACATACAATTGGGGTAGGGTGCATATTGCAAAGCTGTGCAAACTGGTATGCCTGAATATGAGTGCACTCTCAGCAGAGGTCTCCAGCAAGGTTGGCATAGGTAAAGGCTCATGGAAAACATTACAAGAACCAGCCACAACCATGGAAATATTAGAATAATACTACCATAATCCCATGCCTCTGACATAACATGTGATTTAGAGTGATAACAGATGAGTCTGCGCACGTGCACGCACACACACACACACACACACACACACACACACACACACACACACACACATGCACACACACACACACACACACACACACACACACACACACACACACACACACACACACACTTAAACAACTATTATGATACATCCACAGTCTATGAGGGTAACCACGCACACTGTCCTGGCACTGTAACATCTGCCGGAGGTATTAGGAGGGACACTGCTGTACCTGTATGTGACAGTATGGGCAATACAGGCTAGTTGTCTTGTGTGCATGGCATATATTTATGGCACAATCCACATTGTCATGAATGATATACATGCCATTAATGTTGTCAAACACTATGTATGTAGTGTGTGCATAAGCAGAACAGGTAGCACACATGCATCTGGTGTAACAACTTGATTGGTGTTCTGCATCATCAGACAGTCATGTATGAGAAAGAACACTTAGATATGGCCAATGAGCTGTGTGACAGCTCACTCTGACAAAGGTGGTCTACTTCTGTTACACATCACTGGAAGAGTTGTAGGGAGGTACATGAGCAAGGGTGCATTGTACACAGTTACCGGTGTAATGAAGGCTGGGAGCCATGAAGGTATTATGGTCTCTGATGTGGATGTCCTTCACATACCCAGTACTTGTGTTACATTCAAGGGAGTGGTCAGCACTGTGACCACATGCTGGTGGATGTACCACTTACCACCTACCCCAACACATGGGTCACATGCCTATTGGTCTGATTATAGGGTGCAATGTCTACATTATACTTGGGTGGTGTGTTTCTTTCCTGAATTAGCAAATCCCCCCATGTGTCTTGTCAATGCAGGTGTTGTCATGCCTGTGGTAGCAGTGTTTGTTGTGTGTTGCTACTGGCTGTATTATAGTAATGTCACAGTTGGAGTTAATGATTGCCCACTGCCCTTGAGGCAGCTGTGTTGCCACAGCATGTGCATGTCATCTGTGATGTCCATCACTTAACTATTGGACATAAAAGGGTCTAGCAGACAGCCCTGATGTATGGACCTGAGATATAAGTTACGTCAGACATTTCAACATAGTCATATGCCATGTATATGATATACTGGTCTACCCATTTGATGATACAGCTGTTTATGGCCACATATGACAATGCTGAGTGAATACGTCAGTGTGGATTTGTGTCAAATGCCTTGACCTGGTAAAGCTCCACAAGGTGACACTATTGTCATCATACATGCCCTCAATTACCTCTTTAAGGATATCTGACAGATGTAACAGACATGCTGTAGCATTAACAGTTCACACAGATCTGTTGCACACAGTCAGACTATGACTAGTGTACATATAGAAGTGGTCCATGTTAATTTGGAAGTCTGCCTCACAGTCGAGGAGAGACAAGATGTGTATATACATGCATGCATCAGGTGGTGGACCCTCTACTCAGATGGATGTTGATGTACACCTTTGTATGGGAACATAGTCCATGTGGTGGGTGTGTTGAAGTGTGTATTCAACCATATCTGGAAGTTGTATGTGGTAAGTCACACCATAGGCAATCTGTGATGTTGTCACAGGCCATTGCTTCTGTGTGATAGGCCTGGATGAAGGTAAGACACTGCATACTGCCTATCGTGATCTGGCCTAGGTCCTTGACACAGTACCACATGCAGTTATCATTTTTAAACCCTCCCAGCTGGGGATTAACCCTTATGTCAGTAGACGGATAAGCAATTTACTCACTGACAGAACACATACTGTGAAAGTTAGTGAACCAACCTGTACCAGTAGAGCTATCACCACTGGCAAAGCCCAGGGATCTATGCTTGGCCCTTCACTGTTTTGACTCTATTTCTCAACAGTTCAGGCTAAAGTATATGGCCTTTGGCTTACCAAGTTTGCTCATTCTTGCATACTCAATGCAATGATTGAGTCCACCAGTGATGATAACATAGTACAGGAGGAGCTAATACAGACAAATGAATAAGGACAAAGGCATACCATCTACAATTAAATGCAGAAATGTGTCTTTTTTATGTTGTCCATCTGAAATGTGGAATTCCATGTTAATCACAGCATTGACAACAGGTCTGCTTTGCTGACACCCAGTAATGCCAGCACTGGGAACACGTAGATAGCAGTCTGAACTTCAGCCAACAAGTGTCCACACTGGTATAGCCTATGTTGGGCATGTTGTACATCATACCATCATATGCAGCTCTTAGGATTTTATGACAGCACTGTAGTCAAACCTCATCAGAACAATAACAGAGTATAATGCTCTATAAAGCCATGTCACTATACTCTGGGTGTTATAGGATTAAGTCACGTCTGACTGACCTCTAGGCCATTGTCTAACCCAGACCCTGGTGGGAGTACTGCATATCCAACAATCTGATATAGCTTATGACATCTGTAGTGTCTGTTGAGGGGAATATGGTAATAACAGTGTCCCACATGGTGGTGTAAAATACTCTCTGTAATGTCAAGTACAGCTCACACACACACACACACACACACACACACGCAGTTGACTGCAATGAAAATTGAACCCCTACCTAAGTACAAAGACTACAGAACACAAGCACCATGGCACTAGGCTGACTTTTATAAGACTGCAGGTGAACTTATAGTAGATGACAACAGCAAGATATGTTGGATACATGATGTTGGGTGGTCTGCATGAAATGGATGTGTAGGCATCTGCAAGAATCAAAGTACTGTCAGTCCTTGGTATTGGAGCAGTAACTGTGGGATACACACTTCTGCTCTTCTGTCTAGAGACACCCCCCTCCAGTTGACTGGAGTGAGAACAGAACCCCTACCTAAGTACATAGACTACAGAATACAATATATTATGCATGCGCCATGGCACAAGTCTGACTTTTCTAAGAGTGGAGGTAAACTTATAGTAGAGGACATCAGCATGCTATGTGGGAGACAAAATGTTGGGAGGACTGCATAGGCTCATAGCTTCATATGTTCATAGGAGCGTACTAGCCTAATGGTCCTGTGATGTTTAGAAGCCTGACTGTGTAAAAACACAAGTACCCTTATGGATAGTTGGATGGTCATTGTTAGCAGAGCGATTTTGTGAGCAGCACCAACTGGCCCTGTCCATGAGGGACATAGATGCCAACCCAGAAGTGACTTTATAATCACCCAACCAGTAGTCAAGGTTTTGCTTGAAATGGGTCATTGAGGCACACTGTTTAACATGCAGTGGGAGCCTATTGCAGAGGAGTGTGAGTCATTAAGGGATATATCTGTCTCTCCAGCATGTTTTATGTCACAGGCTAGGTTAAGAACCCTGGGCCAAGTTATTCTTGCCCCATTGGATTTGCAGAAGTCCAGCATTTCCAGTAGGACATCATCTGAGACTGCTCTGTAGGGCAAGCATAGGCCACCTCTCAGCAGCTTGCATGATACTGAGTACTGTGACAGATCTTTCACTCTTTCCATGTATGTCATGTGTGTTGGCCCTGGGTCTCCCAGACACAACCATGCATTTTCTCCAATTGCTGCAGGTGTCTGGTGAGGTACAGACAGAAGGGAACATTGTACTCAATTAGTGGTCTGATAAGGGTAGAGTACAGCTGAGGTATGAACACCCTGATCTTGGATGTGATGTCCATATGTATAATGTGTGCAATGCAGAATGTGTGTGTCACCAACATGGTCACATAGGGATGAAAGTGTAGATTGCTATCGACATGTATTTCCAAGTCTCACAACTCTGTGTTTGAGCTTAGAGGGGTGCTATGTATATCATTAGCAGGGGTACTTCATTGCCAAAGGGGAAAATGAGCCATTGTATGCTTTAAGGTTCAATCCATGAGTTTGGCACTAATCGTTTGTGTGTGGCAGCCCCTTCTGTAATATGTTACCTTCACTGGTAGATTCTGTATTAGTGTGTCCATTTACCAGTCATCTGCAAACTTGGTAAACCACAGGCCATCTGCCACTGACTGCACTCCAGGGATGTAGTTTGCAAATAGTTGAGGGCCCAGCACTGATCCTTGTAGTATTCTAATGGTAAGTGGCTACTGGTGGAGGTGCAATCCCCAACTTTGAGAGTGTGTGTTTTGTCAGTGAGCCAATTACATGTCCCAGTACTACTGTATGACGTAATTGCCACATTGGATATCTTCACTATGAAACATGAATGGGAGAAATGGGAGATAGTGTCAAAGGCATTGGATAACTTAACAAAGGCAGTATGTCCTGTTATCCCTCATCCAGGTTTTTGCGGTCAGTATCCAAGAAGTCTACAAGGTTCAATAAGCAAGATCTACCCATGACAAAAACAAAATGGGTCAGGTAAAGTGTGTTGAAGATCATCTATGTCCCTGTGGTTATGGTCCATACTGATTCCTTCCCTAGCCTTGCAGATAAGGCTTTTTATGCATATGGGTCAATAGTTGCAGTTCTGCATATTACCAGATCGCTGTGCATTGTATAGCACACAACATTTGATATTACATTTTGTACTGTGGTTGATATATGTGTGGAAAAAGTACTGAGACACCAGAGTTGCAATAGTTTTGGGGGGGTGGCAACACATAGGTGTATTGTAAATATGTGACATATTGTTAGATGAGGCCCTCAATTTGTAATATTTCCACATGTAATTGCATGTCATAAACAGGGAATTGGCAGTAAACAGCAGTAATTCAGCATAATATGTACATTTACATAGAGTAGTGAGCAGCGGGTTTGCCCAACAGTTGCTAAAGTGTATATGCATGTGTGATACACATTTACGTGTAGCTAAGTAGTACGCAAACTTGAAGTCCATTGCTGAAATTTGACAGTTAGTACTGAGTCTATGAAATACACCCGCTGCTTAACTGACTGTGGCAGCATGTGTTAATGCATTGATACATTTGTTGTTGGGGCCAGATAGTTCTGGGTTCAAATACAGGTTTATATAATACTTTTAAATATATTGCTGCCTTTCACCATTGCTGAGTGTTGGTGCACTATGTACACCTTTGCACAACAAAGGATTAACGAGGTGAAATGGGGTAGACAGGACAACGGTGAAATGGAGAGCAAGCAGAGGGAAGAACAAAGGAAAAGCAGGGCAAGAATGTGCAGGAGGGAGGTAGGAAAGAAACATAGCAAGGTGGTTCATACACCCTACCTTGATCTGGCCAAGGGCTTTTATACCATTTCCCACTCAAGAATCACAGAAAAACTCACTAAGCTAGGCATCAACCCCTATATCACTAGGTGGGTTGCAAACTGGCTCTCAGATAGCATATAATGGCTAAACTGAGATTGTTAGAGCATATAAGGGACATTAAGAATGGTAATATTGAAAGCCCTGTAGCTTTGCATTTTTTAGAATGTCATAACAAAAATAGTGAAGGTTTAAAAGCCACTATTTTAGAACAAGTTAAGCCAATAATGTATTGTCAGCAGGATGTTAAAACTGTGTTACTGCAAAAAGAAGCTATGCTTATTTTAAAGTATAAAACTATGTCTCCTTGTGGGCTCAATGCTGAGTTCAGTTGGAGAGTGTTGCTTAATTAATTGCTTAATTGTTTAATTGAGTTACTAGTTTGTTATAAAATGTGGATGCTTGTATACAATTTTATTCTCCTTGAAGGCTTTGGCCGAGACGTCAGAGATTTTATTAAAGAACTTTTTGGATACTGTGGTCGTTGTTTGCTACTTGCTGCTTGCTACTTGGTGCCTTTTCGTTGTTTTTGATTTATAAGCTTTGTGTCTGATGCTCAGGGTGCATTGCTAACTTAGTGCTTAGTATATCTCCATTTGTGTTGTTGAACTGGTAATTGTAGCTTTGATATATATTGGCCTTGGAAAGTCAGACAGTTGATAGCATCAAAATTTCACAATTTTATAGTGAATAATGTTGTGAGAGCTGTGAAGTCAGAAACTGCAATGGCTATCATTGCTTTCTAACTTCTCTCTTTAATGATTTTCCAGTACAAGTATATGATGCAAAACTGAGGCCATGCAGTGATCATCAGTACTTTTGAATGGTATGACTGTGTGTGAATTTTGCTGCCTGAGGGCTACTACTTAGTAATGGACACACATAAGTTAAATAAGTCTCTGCTTTCACATGTTAAAGAAATTTCTGTACAAATCACCATTTTACTAGCTTACCAGACCAAGTAATGAAATACAAAGATTTGCTACATGTTCTTCTTCTTTTGGCTTTTCCCAGTTAGGGGTCGCCACAGTGGAACTCCATTCTGCTAATGACTGGCAGTAGATTTTTATGGTGCCAAGGTGCCAGCTTGACGCCCAACCTTCAACAAAGGCACGCCCATTCACACATGTCTTTTGAATGCCACTCGACCGTGGGGAGGCCATGCAGACTCCACACAGAAGGCGCTCCAGCCAAGAATCGAATGGGAGAACCTCCTGCTGTGAGGTGACAATGCTACTGCTGCACCACCGCAACTTGCCTAAGGATTTGTTACATATTCATATTATTAAACAATACACTCCAGGTTCAGGACTTACCCTGTAAATGCAGCAGTTGCCACAGTTTTAGTTCAGGGCTGACTCTGTCTGATGGAAGTAGTACAGAGCCAGTACATGGGGAGGTAACCATTGTGTGAGTTGCCTGGCATCAATGTTAATATACGTATGTGAGCTAAAGGAAGTTTACAGCCCCCTAGGTGGTGAGTGAGTGAGTGTGCTATATGTGCTGTCTCTTAGCCAATGGAAGGGCATATTGAGCACTCCTATGTCTGCCTACACCCACAGCAGCGGTGGTTCCTCCTCTGACTCCTCATCTGGCTGTGACTGTAGTGACCTCACCATTGGTGGTGGGATGTGTGCCCCTTTCCCTTGTTGATCCTGCTGCAGCTGTTTCCTCAGAATTATGTCATGTAGCATGGCACATACTGTTAAGACTTCTGTACATGTCCATGGATTGTACTGCAGGGCTCCCCCAGATGTATCTAGGCACCAGAACTATGACTTCAGCAGCCCAAGCACACGCTCTGTGATATTTCTGGTTTGAGCATGTGCCTCATCATGGTGTTCTTCCATCGTTGTGTGTGTGCATTTCTGATGGGTGTCATCAGCCATGGTTCCAGTGCAGAGCCTGCATCCCCCAGTAAATGACCCTGTGGGACATTTCCCCTAGCAAACATCTGGTACAGATGGGAGGTGTGCTGGATATGTGAGTTATGGTAACTGTCAGGGTTGCCAGCACACACATTCAAGATGATTCCCTTGGCATTACACACATCTTGGTAGTTGATAACATGGTAGTCATTTCTGTTTATGTAGATCCTACCCTGTTCCCTGCATGGTGGCTTCATTTCTATATGTGTGCAATCTATGGCACCCAGTACTTCAAGGTAGTGTGCTACATGGTAGAACACCTGCATATTTCTGTCCCTATCCTCAGAACTATGCGGAAAATATATGTGGTAACTGACATGTTGGAGCATTGCATTCAGGAATTGGTGGAGGATCCTGGATGCTGATGCCAGTGGCACCCCCACCATGTCCCCTGTTAGTCTCTGAAAGGTACCTGTAGCTAAGGTTCTAATGGCTACACATACCCTTGTCACCACTGGGATGGGTTCCCCTCCATTGGCTCTGGCTCTGAGTTGAGGATGGCAAAAGTCGCAGAGTTCCTGTAGTATGTCACTGTCTACCTTGTAGTGCTGTACAATTTCCATATCATGTAGGTTGTGAAAAATTAAATGGGGCCTGAAAACTCTTCTCCTTCTCAACCTAGGCTCCTTTTCAGCAAATGACAGTCATGGCAAGTTAGATATATGTAGTAGGCTATACTGATGGCATTTCAGCCCACTTAAACATATCACTTCTGTGACAAAGCTGAGTCAAACACAAGTGACTACACCTAAGCATTTCTTTCGCTAACAGTGCAACAAAACAAGGCACACAGACAAACAGCAAACACACACATAGAAATTTGCACATGCATGTGCACCCGTGTGCATGCAGAAACACACACACACACACACACACACACACACACACACACACACACACACACACTCAACCTAAATGCATTCCTACCCATTTCCACTTAACAAAATTTGATTTAAAAAAAAAATCTAACCATTCCTCAACTTATATCCTGCATTCAACCAAATATGACCCCCCCAAAAGGCATTCCATGAATGTGAAGCACAATAAAAGGTACAGTACCTATCTATCTATCTATCTATCTACATCTATATCTGTCTATCTATATAGATAGATGTAGATATACACGTAGATAAATATATATTTATTGTGTATATTGTATATATATATATATATATATATATATATATATATATATATATATATATATATATATAGATAGATATACATAGATATAGATGTGTGTGTGTGTGTGTGTGTGTGTGTGTGTGTGTGTGTGTGTGTGTGTGTGTGTGTGTACCTCAAATTCCACATCAAGAGTGCTTCATACTTCCAGCAATGTAGTTGTTGACATTTGTGGAGAACCCATTAGGCTGTCAGGTACAACAACCCTTACCCATCAGGGGATGGTGTGCACTGATACTGTAAAGTTACAGGGGCCTCTAACAAAGAGACCTTACCCACAATCTGGTTTATGGGTGTATCTCCAGGCAGTAGTGACACAGGCAGTGTCACTGTGTCATCCAGTTGTGATTTCCGAAAGCTGGCGTGATTGTCAGTTGCGGTAAAGTCTGCACCCCCGAACACCATCCACTTATTTACTTTTTAATTCCGAACAATTCATCAAAATTCAATGATAATAATGCAAACAACAGTTTATATAATAACAAATCAGATTAACCCATTAGAATATTAAGTCACAAGATAACAAAGCAATAAATGCCTAACCATGTTAAGCAGATAAGATTGAATATGAAAATTCAAAGTACATATCAAACAATGCACTTGGTAGGAACTCATTAAAAATTGTTAAAGAAAGAAAGGAAGAAAGCCTATAAACGTGTTACCTGGCCAGAAACGTATCTAATATGTGAGGTTAGTATTACCCCATTAGCAAACTGAAGAAATGATGTGTATAGCTAATAATGATAGTGGCCTGGATACAAGGAGATGGTTTATTGCATATATACAAAGCTATTCATGAGTCATAGGTGTTATAACAGGGAAGGTGATCAGTCACCATAAAAAACAAACTGGTGTCAATACTGGTAAAATCCACACTTATTTAATGTTAGTGTTTTTGTACAGGCAATTTCATGTACTTCATCGGGTCTGATGAAGTACATGAAATTGCCTGTGTGAAAGCGCTAACTAATATTAAACAGGAGTGGATTTTACCAGTATTGCCACCAGTTTGGTTTTTACAAGTTTTTGGTCTTTGTTGATTTACTGATCAGTCACCATAGTTGGGTTCAGAAGATACCCACTCAAAAGGCTAAGCTAGAACAAGAAATATGGAGGAGCATAAAAGTATTGATTCATGATACAGTTGCAGTGCAGTGAGCAGAGGAAGGATTGTTGGGCAGTCCCTGAATCTATGAGATAAAGTAAGTGTGCGCAGCTTACACACTACACATTTATTATCAGATTGCGGCCATACTAAGGTCAAAGGGTAGGTTTCCAGCATGTTTGATGAAGGAACAAAATAGTATTCTCACATACATTATTTTATATTCTGCAGGAGTCACTGGGACCTTAAACCACTCATGTTTACACTGGAGCCAGAGAGAATAAATGATATCCTCATGTTCTGTTATCTATGAGTGATAAAAATTTAACAGATTGTGCTTAGCCTCACTGTATAAATTCATGATCTCTAATTTAAGAAATTTCACCAAATCTTAACTGGCTTAGCAGTATAAGGGTTTAAAGACAAAAGTATTTAACCCCTCATTTAAATTAGAAAAGGGAAGAGAGAAGGAGGTGAGTTGTGACTATGATGTAGAATTTGTTTACTGGTATTCAAGAAGTTTTAAGAATTATCGGCATGTAGACACTATTAACTAAGAAAGAACAACTTTTACTGGTGAACCCTTTTTTATCACTTTTATTAAATTGTCACTTAAGACATAGCTACACAAACATTAACAGACAAGAATACAAAGCATGTTAACATTTTGCATTTACATACATTATACATCATATATATTTTTTCTTTATAACAATCATCAGTCCACCATTACATAAATTGATCAGCCTTTGCCTTCCCTTACACCTCACTGCTCCTCTTCCAGAACATTATTCTATGTATTGTGCCCACAATTTCCATTTATTTCTGTATAATTTGCTCCTTCCCTTTTCTAATCATCCCTCTTCCAATTCTTTTATCTCTTTTACAGTATTGAGTACGTCAAATACAGTTGGTTTAGGCTTTGACGAACACATCTTTTTTCCATGTGGTTTCAAGCTTCTCTGAATTTAACATTGCCCTTACCTTCCTTACCTGCACAGAAAAATGCTTCATTTTGTTATCTGTGACATAATGAAGATTTAAAAGTATAGATGAAACAGAATTAATCATCCACAGGTAACTTGAAAATAGGTAACCCATTAATTCATGCTTATGAAAGCAGAGTCAAAGAAGGGATGGATCAAAATATTTGATGTTCATGACAGTACTGAGGGCATGTGCATCTTAAAAGCGACTCCATATCACATGTGCAGAAAGGTAGTCACTAAAGGATTCAGTCTATAACCACACATGAGGCTATGTTATGAAGAGCTCATACAAGAGACCTGTCAAGGGTACCTCCCAGACCAGCCTTTTTGGCCGTCTGGACAGTATATGATATCCATTGGTTATGGCCAATTAGATGGATTATGCGTTGATGCAAATAACAATACCTATTGACTGGGTTTCCAGTTGATGCTGAGGTCTTCTTTAAGGAACAGTTCTGATTTGATGCAACTGCTGAAACTCATCAGCTATTGCATGTTGTTGGAGCGTTGATAAAAAAGCCAAAAAGAGAAAAACATGCTCAACCTCTATGGCTGGTGATCTGGATTCTGGCCTGCTGCAATCTGTAAACCTTTCCAAAGTGTGGTTATCACCTTCTGGCAAAGTATTTTTGAAGAATAAATCTCAGGAAGAAAAAATCTTAGAAGTAGTTCATTTAAATATATATTTTTTATTGTAGTGCCATTGATCTCATTATAGGCAGATGAGCACTGTTTTGTGTTAGTGTTACTATCATGCAATTGTTGGGTTTATATTTGCTGGGAAAAGGGCATATTACCCACCAGAGTCACTATGAACCTATTTGGGAGTGTCCACCAGTGGACTGGAGGTGGGAATCTGTGGGAAGCGGAGTGGGGGTGCATCTGCTCTGAGTCCCTATCATAGTTATTCATTTTACCATTTTGCAGTCCAAATGTTACCACAAAAAAGCTTACATATTTACACACACAGTCTGATTTGTGCTTAGAATAACCATTCTTCCAATATGACCAAGGATTACATTTTATTATAATGTATATTTGATTATGACCCTTTTAACAGTAAAAGTTATAAAATGCTAAATCATGGTTGTTTCACTCTACTACACTTTCATAATTCTTCCTAAGATCTGCCTTAAAATATTTTACTGCAATTTCCTAGTTGATTGTTATAATTCAGGGTTTCCTCAGTTATCTAAAAGTTGTTTTCTTAGTTTTGCTGTTAGATTAAAAATTGTTTTAGTTAGAGTATCTCTCAGTGAATTTCAAACCCCTACTAACAGACAACAGAAAATAGTACTAAATCTTATAAATACATTCCTTTCAGTGATTATCAAGCCCTTATCAACAGAAAATAGTATTATATATTTTAAAATTCAGCCAGGCATATCTTTAGAAGCTTTTTTGAAAAAAATAAATTTACATATTTGAAAGGTAGTCAAATTGTTTGCCCATTGTTCTGTCATTTCTATAGATGATGGTTCCTTTAATAAAACTTGGTGATTTAGTTTCTTTAGATCGAGCGTGAAGTCGATTGAATAGATGGGTGCTTAGTCCTCTGTTTTTTCTGGCTAAAAATCTTATATGACATTCTGGTTCCTTCTTCTCTAATTTGTCATGTTTTTGCCATTCAGATGGTTGTAGTCAGTTCTATTTATGATGTAGAATTTAAAGGTCCCATGTCCTCCAGATTCTTTTGCATGTTTGGCCAATGGGGTGGTCATTCTCCCTTGTCAGGTGTCTGTGTAGTGATGGGGTATCTTGGTCTTCAGTTTGTTGACAGTCTTCCCAACATAAAATGCTTGGCAGTGATCGCATTGTGCTTACTCTCACTCACTCTCTCTACATATTATAAATATATATATATATATATATATATATATAGATATATATATATATATATATATATATATATATATATATATATAAGTATATGTACATATCTATATGATATATATAGATAGACACAGATAACTACAAAACCCCATTAAAAAAAAAATCCACTAAAAAGAAAAAAAATCACAGTACCATGGTTTACAGACTATGCTCATTAAATGACAAGAACATTGACAATAAGACTCTAAATAATAATAAATAACAACAAGTATTATATCATAAAAAGTCACACACAGCCATATCTCTCAACTTATTAATGCAAGAAATCTAGACAAAGCCTAAAATAATGGGGGACAAAGCCTCATAAATAGGGACAAGATTTTAAATATTGCTGTTACAAACTTAGAAAGTTGCTAGAATAACAGGATTTGTGTTAGCATACATTTTTTGAAGGATATGAAGTCTGAAACTCAAATGTATGTCAACATTTAGTGACTTCAGTCATCAGTAATTTACTGGATAACCACAATTTTTATGAGAATCAGACCAAAAATGTAAGGTGAAAATCCAGGCATTCTGTGAAAATCTGGACAGTTGACAGGTATGCACATAGCATGCAACATTCTTTACCCCTGAAATAAATGAAAAATGTGAACTGTAAAATTATAAAGAAATGGAAAACAAAAGTACATCATAAAATAATATACATATCTTCCCCATGCATTCCTCCAGTTGATATCTAACATTAATTTTATTATGATTATTATTATTATTTGACATTTGTTAACCAGTTTAGTCTGACTGGGCACGTTGCCCATTTTCAGCACAGGCCCAAGGAGAAAAGCTCCAAAATAGCACAATTAATACAATAGTAAATAGCAGAATTTGGAGAAACTGAAACTTTGAAAAAATAGCACAATTAATACAATAGCATATAGCAGAAAATGAAGGCTAAACATGGTATTTATACAATTATAATATGTTAAAAGGTAGAAAGGAATTTAGAAACATGCTACTGAAAGCTAGAAAAGGTTGCAAAGTACAACTTAGAGTACACTGTTATCTTCATTAGTAAGCCACGTATATAACATTTTGACAAGTTTAAAAGAGAAACAGGACAAAATTATAAGTATAAATATAAAAATTTAAGAGAATAAACCAAGGTAAAAAACAATTTCCAAAGGACTGCATCTCTGGATGTTGTAAGAACTACTGTTTGTTCATAGGCTTTTTGTAGTAGAGGAAGAGACAGTGGAGGAAGTATTGGTTGCTGCACACACACACACACACACACACACACACACACACACACACACACACACACACACACACACACACACACACACACACACACACACAAACACACACACTCTGTCACTCACATATCATATGTATAACTATGGGCAACTTAGAAGATTTCCAGTTTACCTTGTATTTGGTAAGAAAGTGAAATACCAGGCAAAAGCCCACAGTGGTACAGGAAAACATGGAAGTTCCACAGAGTCCGCAGAGAATCCTCGCTACTTGTGAACAGAACTGAGTCACGAGATTGTGACACAGCAATACTATCCATTAGACTACTGTGTTAAATGCAAAACAGACCAATAAAGTAAGATGAAAAAAAGCATACTAAAACCCTCTCTGTATGTTTATATGGCAATGACATGATATATCCAGAAGAAATCTTTAATCAAATCCAACAAAATCGGATCTATATTGTAAGCACAAAGGTTTACTTACCTGAATACTTAAACACCGACACATATTCTGTGAATCGCAAATACACCAAATGCCCTAAACCGCGAAATTCAAAAAGTCGAACCGTCATAGTTGTTCCACCTCACCGTCCCCTACATACTACCTACATAAACTAAATAAACCGCATACATACACTAACCAAAACCCTACTTCTAACCCTAAACTAAACCCTACTTCTAACCCTACACTAAATCTTGCATATACCACCATGTATGCACTTAACCCACACCCTAACCCTAAGGTCCATTACTATTGCACACTTACCTTAAAAAGCTATACCCAAACAAACTAAATAATCCACTCATATACACTTAAAAAAACCCTACTTCTAACCCTACACTAAATCTAACATACATTACCATCTATGCACTTTATTTAACCCGCACCCTAACCCTAAGGTCCGTAAATATCGCACACTTACCTTATGGAGCTATACTGCAGAAGGGCCAACCATGACGATTTGACGTTTCTGATTTTGCGCTTCTGGAAATCTATGTTTTTGCTGTTTGATGAAGACGTGTCGGTGTTTAGGTATTCGGGTAAGTAAACATTCATTATTTTAATATAGACCCACAAAACATATGTGTGTGTGTGTGTGTGTGTGTGTGTGTGTGTGTGTGTGTGTGTGTGTGTGTGTGTGTATCTATATATATATATATATATATATATATATATATATATATATATATATATATATATATATATATATATATATATATGGGTCTGCTTTGTTTCATTGAATCTCATGACATTGAATTTCATTTCACCCCAACCACATCGCTGAAAACAGAGATTACTGAAAACTCATTTCACTGAACTGAACTTACTATATACGGCACTGTGTAGAGTAATGTAAGGCAAGTAAAAGGTATGTGCCCTTTTCCCCACTGTAGTGTGATCTTGGAATTAGTATATATAGTTAGGGGATGCATGGAGGGCACAGTCCCCAATATTGGGGGGGGCCCCCCACCTCATTTGTTTTATATTGTATTTTACCAATAACTTCAAAACAATACATTTTAAACAATAGAAATGCATAGTTACAACAGCAGTGACTAACTCTCTCCAGAAGACAATATGTACTCAAACTAAGTGGGGGGCTACTCCACCCACACACCCCAATGTGGGGGCTTGTGCCTCCCATACCCCCCTAACTATATTTACTAATTCCAGGATCGCACTACAGTGGGGAAAAGTGCATATACCTTTTACTTGCCTTACAGTACTCTACACAGTGCCATATATACTAACTGCAGTTCAGTGAAATGAGATCCAGTGAAATGAGTTTTCAGTGAAGTGGTCAGGGTGAAATGAAATTCAGTGAAATGAGATTCAAAGAAACAAAGTAGACTCATACACACACACACACACACACGCACACTCACACACACACACACACACACACACACACACACACACACACACACACACACACACACACACACACACACACACACACACACACACACACACACACACACACACATATATATTGATATAGATATAGATAACTAAAAATATATTGTATAGATAGACAGATATATAGATAAATATAAACAGAAAGAGAAAAACACTCTGTGGTACCAGTGTGCTGCCTCAGAGCACTCAAATCTGTGATTTTCTTTGTTTGGAGTACCTTCTATCCCACTCCTTTTCTCCAAAGTTTTTATGTCATTTTTGTTTGCGTGGGTTCTTTACTAGTGTTGTTGTTGTTTGTTTCCTCACCACATCGCAAAGACAGGTGACATATGGACTGGTAGCCGCCTATTCTGCTTGTGAGCGTGTGAATGTATATATGTCAGTGTGCGTGTGTGCGTGTGTGTGTGTGTGTGTGTGTGTGTGTGTGTGTGTGTGTGTGTGTGTGTGTGTGTGTGTGTGTGTGTGTGTGTTTCCAGGAGTGATTTACTGCCTTACTTCCATTCTTTGTCTGGTTAGGCTCTGGCTTTCTGTGAAACTGAATTGGTTTAAGATGGCAAAATAAAAAAATAAAAATGTGGCAAATGAATACTGCACCCATAGCATGTTCTGTAGGTTTGCTTCCAAAGCAGTACAGTACACTGTCTCCTCCTACAGCACTTCTCAATCTGCATTGCACTGCTCTTTCATAGGCAGCATTTTCACAATAGACCTGTCTTTGAATCATTGTAGTATTTGTATTCATGTTGTATAACAGCACTTGTATTCATCATTTGTAGACAATCTGCATATCTACTAAACATTAGTTGCCTTCTGGGTATACAATAAAATATTGCTTCTGCATAATAGAATTTGCCTGTGAATTATGTGTTAGCTTTTTCCGAGCTATAGTGCACTGAATCCATTATGGCAGACCTTGGCTCTCAATGTTGTTGTTGTTGTGTCCTTTGGCTTTTCCCGGCCAGGAGTCGCCACAGCGGAACTCCGGTCCGCTAATGATTGGTAGTTGATTTTTACGTGCCAAGTTACCAGCCCTGGTGCACAACCTTCAATGAAGGTACGCTCATTCACGCATGTCTCCAAGCAGAAGACGCACTAGCTGAGAATTGAACTGGACAGCGTCTTACTGTGAGACCTTGGCTCTCAATATTACCTTAAATACTTTCAGGTCTTTCCATACTGTGACCCTCTAAATGAGGTACTCTTAAAGTAACTTTACCCATTTGTGAAATAACTTCCTATAATGTTATATAATTTTGATGGTATCTTTCTTTATGCCCTATCACCTATCTTTTTGTCTTCTAAAAAAGTGCTTATTTATTTTTAATTTCAGTGAGGTACTTTTATTTTCACTTTAATCTCTGAACTTCCTGATTCAGACACACACCCAGCATTTAGCGTCACTTTTCTTATTGCTGGGATTGTCTCAGTTAATTTGAGCTATTGCTTGCAAGAAGATGAGTTGTTGTTTGTCTTTTGGCTTTTTCCCGGTTAGGGGTCGCCACAGCAGAACTCCGGTCCACTAATGATTGGCAGTAGATTTTCACGAACTCCAAGGTGCCACCTCGATGTCCAACCTTCAACGAAGGCACGCCCATTTACGCATGTCTTTCGAACACCCACCCAACCACGGGGAGAACATGAAGACTCCACACAGAAGGCACTCCCCGCACTCCAGCCGAGAATCAAACAGGAGAACCTCTTGCTGTGAGGCCACAAGAAATGTGTTAAAATGTAAAACAGACAACATTTTAATAGAGCACTATAGTACTGTTTTAGAGAATTACCTGTTTGTGTGTCTGGTAAAATAAAATTATGCTATTCACTCACTAACATATTACTTCCTTTTGAACAGGTGCTCAAAGAGTAATAACAAATACCTTTAAACATTTCCCTTTCTGGGAAGAACGTCTCATAATCTCATTGTAAGAAACTGCTAATGAGTTAAGTCAGTTCAGTGACAGTTAAATATGTTTACAGGGTGATAATCCAGTGTATCATGTGAACTTATGAGCCAGGTTACCAATTTGCACTTATTAAAATAAAGGAAACTTTTCCATTAGCTGAAATTCTATTAAATATATTAATGATTGCTGCTGTAGCTTGATGTGGTTGCAGTGATTATGTAGTATTTTTTCTGTTTTATATAAACAGAATGAAAGCAGATTTTAAATACAGAATGCTAAATAAATAAAACTGCCATGCTACAAATATCATGTATAAAAGGAATTACATGTTTTGCTGAACGACCAGATTAGTCATCTTTTTTTTGAATGACTGATTTGATCTGATCTAATATGCAAAATTCCATGAAGTTACATATTACATATTAATGCTCTACAAATTTTTGATTTTTACTACATTTTAAATAAAAACATTGGTCTTGTTTGAAGGGAAGAAAGCAGTCATGAAAAGCACTGTACCATGAATGCTCGTGTCACTCGTAATAAATAAAACTATATGATAAATAGCAGTCATATCATGTGATCTGCTTTTGTAATAGCCTGCATTATTCATTGTCCCGGCCCCCCTTTAAATAACTCAGACCAACACATAAAGCCATTTGACGACCTTTATTAATAATATTAGATAAACATAAGCTATTCACACTAAACAAATGACAATAAACAATGACTTCACCAAACTCAGCAATCTCAGGCAGCGTACCTACTCACCCTGGCCGATTCATACATCAGGGCAGCATACCTACTCACCCTGTTACATACTCCACCAGGGCAGTGTACCTACTCACCCCACAACCTTAAATGGGCAGCATACCTGCTCACCTCTTTTCAAACTAACCATTAACCAATGAATTTCACTTTTAATCAAGTAGCATCCAGCAACTCACTTGATCCCCATCTCAATCCATGACCACCTTCCCTCAAGGGGGAACAGAAGAGGACAATCCTGTCCCTCTTCTCTGCCACTAGCCTGCTCCCAGGCTGTTCCCCCTCCTAATCCATAGCTTTCACAATACTTTCTAAAAACAACCTCAAGTGAATGTTAAACAAATCCAAACCAACATCATTCAAATGCACCCCATCCGATCAATACCAAACAACTTCACCATCCAAAAAATCTCTATGTTCAAAACTATACACCCTTAAAACCCTTAATTTCCTAGCCAATATCTGATAAATAAACATGCCTAACCTGCTTAATAGCCCAATAACTAAGAGCATTCCTCCAACTGAAATGGGGAACTAGCTCTGACCAAGCTATACACATACCCGGGTACAACATCTGCAACCTCAACAAATCCTGCAAAATAATGTCTACCAAACACTTTTTTTAGAAAGAACTCCAAGATCGTTACTTCCCAAATGAATCACTAATATTCTGGGATACCCCAACCTCAATTTTACCTGCCCAAACTCATGCATCAACCTGTTCCATCTAAGCATCCTAACTCCATGCCAAGTCACTGACCATCCTAAATGAGACAAACCCAAATTTTTACCATCCTCCCTAACCAATGCACATTTTCCTGCCCAGTGGATATATGAGTGACCCAGGATGACAATCTGCTTTCCTAAAAAAGAAGAAAAGAAAATTAATAATCATGCAAAACAAAGCTTTATCTAATATATGATAAAAATGCATTTGAAGACCACCTTCCCACCCTTTTAATATCCTCAATGGAACTGCCCTCCCTTGCTAAATCTGAAGCCCTACCAATTCGAAAGGAATGAGCTGCAAACCTATCTGGAAACACTATCACTGGAAAACTCATACAATGAAAAACTCTCCTAATGAGATGTATAAATCTACTGCTTGTCACACCCTTCCCATCCACCAAACAGAAAACCAACTCAGACAAACTCCCCATCCGCATCCTTCTGAATTCCTTGGCCCACCTTACTGGACAAGGGCTAACATTCTTTTCAGCCTTGAGCAGAACTACTGAACCTTTACCCAATTGATCTGTCTTAGACTTTTGCAACCCAATAATAACCACCCCAGCACCTATCAATACATCCTTCCAAAATAACGATCCTAACAACTCAGACACATGGAAGGCACCAAAATATAACCATACACACAATGTGCCCCACATAACATAATCCAAAGAACTACTTTCTAATAACGCTAATCCTTTCAACAAAACTTTCAACACAGCCCTTGTCAGTGGCCGTCTCATATCCCTACATTCCCCATCCACTTTCCCCCAGCCTTTCCACATACGTCCCACTGTCCATGATTTCGTAAAATCCTGTAACCCCGATACCAGGGCAAATATGCTAATGGCAGCCAAATCCACCCTAACAGTCTGTAAAGCCTTACCTAACCCCCAAGCTTGAGCTAAGTAGCGCAGCAGCAATTCCTCCAACCACACCCCTTCTTCTTCTGGCAATTGTAGAGAAAACTGATTGAATTCACAAAGAACCCTATCATAAGCCTTCCTGGTAGAGAGAGTCCAAGAATGATGAACCAACCTCCTGGCTACCTCAACTCAAGAGTCCATACCTCCGCTGGCAGGATTTCTGGCATGTCCTCCACATCTGGAGCCAACAGACAAAATCTGTGAAACTGAAATCAGGACAAACTATCAGCAATATCATTCTTCACACCAGGTACATGCACTCCTTTAAATGAAAAGTTTATTAACAGACTCTGTGAAACCAATTTATGTAATACCAACAGTAACAATTCTGACTTAGCCATCTTCTTTTGTAAAATCCGCACCACCGCCATGTTATCAGAATGGAAAACTACTCAATTGTCCCATAAATCATCCTTTCAAACTACCAAAGCTGCCCAAATAGGCATCAACTGTAAAAATTCCACGTCACCTTTCCATTCTTCCTTCCAACATTGAGGCCATTTGGCTGCAAAAAAACGCCCTCCAAAGTAAGCCTCCATGCCAATGCCCCCAGCTGCATCCATGAATAACTGGTGTTCCTCCTGCCCCACCCAGTCTGTCTGCCAAAAAGAAATTCCATTAAATTGCCCCAAAAAACAGGATCACAACCACAAATCCTGCCGAACCAACTTGGTCACCCTAATCCAGTGGTGTTTACTCCTGCCTCCTTTCAACATAAATGCCACTGACCTACAAAAAGTATGCCCAGGTGTACTGCTCAACATGCAAAATTCAACAGCCCTCTTAACAACTCCATTACTGTCTGAATCCGTACCTTATCCTTAGCCAGAACCAACCTTATCACCGTCTTCAGCCTGTCTATCTTGTCCAAAGGTAAACAAAACAGTCCACGTTCAGCATCCACCATTAATCCCAAAAATTCTAATGCTCTAGCTGGACCTTCCATCCTATGTTGGGCCAGTGGTATCCCT
>NC_056744.1:1236553775-1236708775 GCF_019279795.1 Protopterus annectens
GCCAATGGGGAAAAACAGTATTCTGTTCCCATGTTCCCCTTACAATACTGTGAAAAAGCACTGTACTCAAATTATGTGCATGAAGTCTACATTTCTAATCTGTTCCAGCTTTCTCTCTCTCTCTCTCTCTCTCTCTCTCTCTTTCTGAGATACATAACTTTCAGTCAGTCATATCACCTGAAACAATACCTGTTTCACTCATGGCCATGCTCCTATACATCCTCTGTGGGCGAGTCAGATCACCTGAAACAATATCTGTTTCACTCATGGCCATGCTCCTACACACCCTCAGTCGGTCAGTCATATCACCTGAAACAATACCTGTTTCATTCATGGCCATGATTCTATACAACCTCTGGTTAAGTCTAGTCTTTAATATGCTACCTTTTTGTTGACACTGACTTCCTAATTACATAAACAAATGCTACATGGCACAATAACTATTGTAACTGACATCATTTGCAGATCACTGACTTCATACTTTAAACATGCTGCTTGGTACTATGATTACACTAACTGTTGTTATGTCATTTTCTCCTGTCCAGTATAACTACTTAACATAACCTCACAATTTACATGACATGCTTTAAAACAATCCCAAACTATTCTACATGAACTGAACTTGTATTGTTGTATGTATTTCATGTGTAAATACCTGCTTCAGTATCCTTTCCAAGGTGTGTGTGTGTGTGTGTGTGTGTGTGTGTGTGTGTGTGTGTGTGTATATATATATATATATATATATACAGACACACACATACACATACACACACACACACACACACACACACACACACACATAGTGTTTTCTGTGTTGATTATGCAATTGATTCCTGTGTAAAACTTGTAATCAAGTTTTTCTCCCTTTCTCTCTGCTTAAAAGCAACATGCCCTATTGCACTTTCAAAAAAAAAAAGCAAATAAAAATAAATGAGTGAATGAGTAAGTAAATAAATAAATAAATAAATATCCCTAGCTGTGCTGGTGCTTGAATGGCTGGTCCTGTTTGGAATACTTACAATTACGTACTTTCTTTAAGTAATGTCTGCAGGTAAAACATTCCTATGTGCTATAAAATACTATAAGAGCAGTTCTAAAAATATCTTTTCATGCCTAACTCTACAGTGATGAAATGCAGCTATAGATACTTTTTAATTTATTTATTTATTTATAGTTTATTTTGAATTTGTAAACTGGCATAGAGCATTGATCTCAAATGGTCAGTTTCAGTCAAGGCCCAGAGAAGAGAAAAAGAAAAAAGGAAAACAGAAAGGAAGTATGATTTACGTTAAACAAAAAAAAAAGTATGGCGTATACATCTGCAACAACTGGAAAGGCCGCAGAAATACCTCACTAAAAGAATCACAGGCCTAAAGCAGATACCTATACTGACCGCCTTAAAAAACTCCAGCTATACTCTGTCTCATGTCGTCTACTCAGAGGCGATCTCTGCTTAATATACAAGGCCATGTCAAAGCCTGAGCTGTTGAACATGCTACACTTAAAGAAATCCCAATCCCTCAGGGCCACATGCTCCATGGATCTAAACCTTATCATCACAATAAACAAAACATGCTGGAGGGACTGATTCCTGACCCAGAGACTCCCCACACTCTGGAATAGACTGCCCATACATGTCAAGCAGAGCGCCTCTTTGGCCCTCTTCAAAAGGAACCTTGATGATTGGATGGGAGAAAGGAAATTCACCCCGGGGATCATGTCAGTCGCCCTGCTAGACAAGGGTCCAGGGAAGTAAATAGTGTGGGAAGAAATACCCAGGGAATTGCTATGGCTAGGCTTGTATAGGCCCTAGGGCTGATAACCTAGTACCAACCTATGAACCTATGAACATAATAATTACATATAATTATTTATATCAGGGTAAAACATCTTGAGTACAGTGGTACTCTTACTACAAATTAAGTAAACAAAGATGTTAAACGTGAACCTTTTGCTTCTCATTGACTGGCCATTGGGGAACAAACTACCACATTGCATAAAACTTTCTAGAGCTGCAGCAACATTGAAAAGTCATCTGGATGATGGGATAAAGTGGCAAAGTTCCAGGCATCATTCAGTATATACATTTATGGGTGTAACTGTTATGTGTGTACTAAAATAAAGAAGAGCATGCCGTCTGAATGGTAGAAAGAAAAGACATACGTTACATGTGACTAATTCCCTTAACAGAAAGATAACACTGTTACCACATGACCAAAGAGGAAAATTACGTTTCTTGGAACAACTATGCATCACTTTTTACCACAAAATAACAGATAAGATTAGGAATTTGCAGATAACTCACAATATACATCTTGTCACTTCAAGATTCAATGTAGCTAACTTTTTTTGCAGTTAAAGAACTTCCTTTTCAAATGCTATTCTGAACTCATTCTTACAATATGCATTGTGTCAGTCAAGTTCCAAGTCTGGATTTACCATATTCATGAAATAGTTTTCATGGTAACCTCAGTCATATGGAAATGCCTTGGTATACATTATTCCTTCAGCAAGCACCCTATCAAATCACATTTTGTGGCTCTAGATTGTAACATGAGCACATTCAACAGCTGTTCATATTCATTCTACTTTTTAACCCAGTTCAATAGCAATGCTTTTGTGGGCTGGAGTACCGTCTTGTAGGGTCAATGATTCTTTTGTTAAACCAGTGCCCTACTTATCTGACATTTAGTAAACTGAATGTAATTTAGTTGAATTATGGCTAATATGTGCAAGATGCACTTTTTATTTAAAAAAATCACACAAGTTCAAAACATCAATTAGTATAGGCAAGCACTTAAAAGATTGTGTGTCCTCAGCCTGCTCAACACAAATTAACTACTTAAATGAACAGCAGAATCATATGTTCTCAGGGTTGTGTTTCTTTTGTTTTCTGTAGCTTCCCTTGGCCAAGAGATGGATGGCTTGAGTTTATTATTGCATGTGCATACACATCATGGCCATTTTGTACAATGAAATGCTATATATCGTCAGGTTGTCTAGATTCCATCTGTACATATTGTAACTGACTGATATCATTTGCAGTGTGTAGCTATGTGATATATGTAACACTAAGAAAACTGCATTGTCATACTGTAACTGTATGGCATAAATTACTCAAAGCCACCTATATTCTCCAAATTAGAGGAGCCTAATATATTTGTACAAATGTCAAAACACTGAAATTATAGTGCATTTTTATAATCTAGTTATCTAGACCTTGATTAATCAAAAATAAAATTTATATTCTAATCTGAACTGATACAGTAGGCCTTGTTTTGACCTTCCAGTGTGTTATTTAATATTAATATTTCAATGAACTTCATAAAAATGTACAAATATGTGAAGTGCTGCTATAGAAAAATATTTTGCAATATATCAATTGAAGCAGTTCATTCCATTTTGTTGCATAGTTTCATAAGTCAAAGCTACTACAAAATCATATAGGCTGTACAATAAACTCCCTGGTTGTGCAGTTTGGAAACACGTATGGTGTATGACAGTTGGTTTACTATCCTAATCTCGATGACAACCAAGTCAAATCACACAGTGCTGAGCTGATCGCAACAGAAATGGAAACAGAATAAGGCAGCAAAGAATAAAATGATTGAATGCCGAAACTTCTTACCTCTGCTATCTTCTTGCCACTGCTATTTAAACAAATAATTATTTAAACAGATAATTATCACAAAATTATCCTGATAACACCAAAGAAAATAAATTCATAGAAGCAGTAGTCTGACACTAACACACGCTCGCACACACACATATCTAATGCTAGAACATAAGTATATTAAGTATGCAATCATGCCCGACAGGATGTGTGTTAATGTGTAATTAACACCTGCCCAGGGGTGTTATGAGGCCCGACGCCGCAGGCGGACACACACCCTGGAGGCATTATTATTAGAGAATGAGTTCTCTGTAAAATTGTTGAATTTTACTTATTTTTTTTTTAATACTAGATTATTTTTTTATATATTTTTGATGTAAAATAGTTCCTCTGTGTAAAGTTTCAAACTTGCTGTAATATATGTTAATGGTGTTGGAGGAAACAATTCACATCCAAAATATAACACTTTAAAAATCTAGGTATTTACTTTATTTTTTTGGTCCCTTACTCCTAAAATATTTGATTTATTGTCAGTCATTGGAGACAGAAGTTACTAAATAATGACATACATTTGAGTTTCAGAGTTCTGTTTCCTTCAGAAAATTCATGCTAACATAAATCTTTTTATTTAAGCAAGTTTGTAATTTTATAACAGCAATTATTAAAATATGTTCTTATTTTTGAGCCTTTGCTCCCCTTTTATATTAGGCTTTATTCAGATTTCTTAATCTGAAGGGTCCAGAGGTATGCAAACCTCTTTGCTGCTCTCAGTGGTAGGTCTCACTCACTCTCTGTCTCTCATACACAGACACACACACGCACAGACACACACACACACACACACACACACACACACACACACACACACACACACACACACACGCGCGCACACCTCCTTTTCTGAAAATGCATGTTACACAAATCATTTAAAACATGTTCCTATTTTGATCCTTTGTCCAGTTAATTTTAGGATTATCCAGATACCTTGATCAACTCTCAGCTGTACATGTTTTTGCCAAATGCCCACATTTTTCCATCATATTTTCGGTCTGTTCCTCATAAAAACATGTTTTTTTGAGAAACCAAAGGGATGATGTAAAGATTAAAGCCACTAAATAATGACATGCATTTGAGTTGCAGATTTCATATTCTTCAGAAAATACATGCTAACACAAATCCTGTTATTCTAGCAACTTTCTAAGTTTATAAGAGTAATATTTAAAATGTGTCCCTATCTCTTAGCATTTTCCTCCCATTATGTTAGGCTTTGTCCAGATTTCTTGAGCTAATAGGTTGAGAACTATGTCTGAGGTCAAGCGGTACGCAAAACTGCTGCTGCTGCCCGGGGATCGCTACATCACTTTCACACTTTACTCTCTCTTGTTTCACACACACATAGACACACACACACACACACACACACACACACACACACACACACACACACACACACACACACACACACACACAGAGTCTCTTCTGCTTTCACTCATGCATTCACTCGCACATGCAGACAAAAACAAACACATACACACACATGTTTTTCTGTTTCACTCGATCGCTCACCCTCTCTTACTCTCACACACATGCTTTATTTTAATTTTTTTCTTTTTTTGATTTGACACTCACTAAACAGCAAAAGCTCTGCTTAGTGAGTGTAAAATAACATCTTGCTTGCTCTCATTTTCACTGACATGCACGCATATACTCATACACAGATATAAACACACGCACATGTTTTTAATTGTCTTCTTTTTTTCACGTTTTACACTCACTAAACAGCAAAAGCACTGCTTAGTGAGTGTAAAATAATGGTGGCCATTCGGTTTTGTCAGTCCAAGCGCCACAGCAGCCTGATATGCTGCTGTGAAGGGGCGGACTCGTTTTTCAATGAGCATTACTTGTGCATTAATACCCTGTTGGAGAACGTTCATTCTGCAATCAGGGTGTTGATGTACAGTTTGCCCATTCTCTAAGAATAATTAGCATATGACACCAGGGTTGTCACCTTTCGTTGTGGCCAAAACCAGAAAGAGGCCACACCAACCCATCTTCTCCCCAGTCTAAACCAGTCCGGGCTTATCTCTCCATCTTCAGCAGCCTGTTAATAAATCTCCATTTTTATCACTTCATTTGTGTTACTTTTGAGATGCACGTTTTAAACAGAGCGGTTCAAAAAAATGAGTTAATCAAAAACAGGTTGACTTCTTATTTGATTATGATTCAGTTGGGGCTACAATGGAGATTATGTCTCCTGCAAGTTGCAGCAAATAAAAACATCAATATAATACATTCTGAAATTAACAAAAGTCAGCTAAAATTTACTCGCTAAATCCCTTCACTTTGTAATTAACTATATTTGCTTAATTGTACTATGAATATTTAAAAGTCAAACTGATGTGCTTACAATAAGACTCTATACATCTTACATCAACAGATGAAAAACAATTCTAGGCTTCACATTTCTGCATTTCTAAGCACACTGTTTGATTTTGTCAGCTGTTGTCAGGAATTGACTGACATTTTCCCTTTTATAATTTTGTAGTAGGCAATGCTGAACAAGGAACAGAAATGCAGTATTTACTGCTCTGTCGTTATTGAGTGGGTAGATTTCTGTACTTGTTTTATTAACAGATGTTAAGTTACCAGGGTCACCATGAGTGACAACCATTGCAATTCTTTTAAATGTCAATGGATATTTAATTTCTGCTTGTACAATTACACAGACATAGTAAGAGAAAAGGCAATTTTAATAGCATGGGTTTGCTAAGAATAAACTCACAGTTGCCAACTGATGTTGTTCATATAGAATATAAGCCAAAGTGCAAGAGTTCTGTGAAGTCCTAATAAACTGTCATTACATTTACTGTAGTGGGGGGTTGTAACCCCATAGCCATTGCATTCAAGCAGACCTCAACTGATCTATTTGCATCAACTATTCTTTACAACCAAGCTCAGATAAAGCATTTCCTAGATACCCATCAAAAAGTTACTTTCATTTTAGTGCTGTTTGCTTTAGGAATTTCTCATGTACTTCATTAGTACGCAGTTTTCAGTTGTTACCGTTTTCTGGTAAACACACTGCCTTTGAGGGAAGTGGTTTATCCCTTTCTGTAACACACTACCTCTGAGGGAAATAGTTTAGCATTTTCTGATACACACTGCCCTCGAGGGACACACCTTTCCAAATCCCTGCCATTTCTACAACAGCAGTTGATGGCACTATAGTTTATTACTTCCAGGCAGTTATGCTTATCATTCAGGTTCACATGGGCTGGCAGTCTGGTGGCAAACTTTTCTAGGTGCACAACCTTGTGAAAAGTTCCAGGTAACCTTATCTAGTAGAATGAGAACTGTTTGTAGGGCATGCATGAACAAACTAGTTAATCTATATTTGCTTCCAGTTATACAAACTTTAGATGCAGCTGGTTTTGGCCTGTATCAATGGTTAGTACTACAACATGCAAATCAACATCCTGATAAGGAATGATAGAAGTCTTGAGAGGTTCCTTTTTCTCGCTCTCAACCCTGACCATCACGTATCTAGAGTTTTGTTCCCCAAAACCACTTAAATGTCTTATTAGCACTTACGTGGTGTGGAATGTCACACCTTGAGCAGCCTACGTACATCCTTGCATTCCAGAGCATTTTCTGAAAAAGCAACTTAAAAAGCATAAGATAAATGTAAATATTTTGTAAACAATAAAAGCTATCATTGCAGCTGAGTGACGTCATCAGGCATTTCTGCAGTTACCTCCTACTGTGCTTCTAGGCATCAAATATTGCCTGTTCATATTTGCATTAATAATTCCAAAACCATGCTACATACAAGGTATCAGAATATTTTATCTTAAAGCATACATGATGGCAAACACAACTATATTGATATATGACCTCTGTCAATTAGTATTTGTTAGAACTGTAAGGTGATAACTTCCTTTTTTAAAGGCTGAAGCCACACCCACTGGGAGTTAAAGGTACCCACTCAAAAGAGCTGTACTGGAGGGAATGAGTTAAAGGAGAAAACAAGGACATTTAACTGTTATATTTAAGATCGTATAATGATGTGCAAATGCCTTATAAAAATAAAAGAAGCATCACCGTTTTGGATTTAAACATTCTTACTATAAAAGTGAGTAAAGGTAAGAGCTGTAGCACTTGTAGGACTTGGGTAGGATATCTTGATTCACATAAAGAGATGTACATATCACTTTTTTCTAGAAACTTCACCCTCTGCCTGTCAACCATTGAGCCACCTCCCATTGGACTCAAGCCAATTTATTGCCAACAGGTGAAGATTCTTACCTCAGATCCTTTAAGACGATACCTATACAGAGCATGCATAATCTAGCCATATATCAGGGAGTTTGTTTCTCTCACTAGCATCCCAGGAATGAGAACAGATTTTGTATGATGACCTTAACTCTTCTCTTTGGACTTTGGGTGATGTGGACACCTCTGAGGCTACAGGAATTGCCTATACCTTTTTACATGTCCATGTATGCTCCCTCATGTTGCTGACAAGAGGTACCATCACCAGCTGGATGACCAATCCAGTGTCATTCCTGTACTGGACCCCTCCTCTTTCATGCTATCCCTTCCCTCCTGCAGTAATCAGATCAAGTGTAGTGGCATAGGCTGGGTGGGATCCAGCCATCTCCATCCTTCCTGGACACATCCATCTTCCGGCATTCACTATCAAGTATCCAAGCTGATAATGAAATGCAGGTCTCCTGTGTCATAGTCAGGGCTTTATCACTGTGTGCCACCATTCCAGCTAACAGTTGTACCCATCATGTCAAATTCTATGTCAGTGGACACTTTTTATCAAATAAAATAATGTCATTTTTTGCCCGTGTTACTCATTGATCATCAGACCCCTCCTGGCCAATCAGCCCATTCATTCAACATCACCTGGGTGAGGGTCAACAGGAAGAGGTTATAATTCTGACAGCCATCAACAGTGGTTCAGTATTTTTGCATATGGTGCTATTTCCCAGCATGCACCTGACTAAGCAGGATAGAGTGATATGCAATGAGCTCACCATGCTGGCCATCCTCATTTACACAAGAACCTTGCCAGCACACAGCTCCACCCCCAACCATGAAGTATGAGAAGGGATTTTTCTGGTCTCCACCTGGGAAATCACACTTCTATGTGTGCTCTTGAAGTGACAGCAAGCATCTCCACCATTAGGGGGAAACAAGTGTGCCACACCGCTTCACTGTTCTCCCTCATTTCCTGGCTCCTCCAGTGCTGAGGCTTCTAATTGAGCCCCAGTCACCTGGGTCACAGTCAGGGTGACCTCTGTGTGTGCCACAGAGCTCAGTCACCTGTGTCACAGTCAGGGTGACCTCTCTGTTTGCCACAGTGCCTGGCTTTAATTGAGAGACATATGGATCATTTACAGCTATAAAACTTTTCTGGTATAGCAACATGACTGGCATTAGAAAATTATTTTAAGGCTTTCTCTCTCATTAATAACTGTATGGATGCAAGGATGCATGCATGCATGATATTAGTGGATTGAATATATGTGTTCCTGATACTGACAGACTCCTCATGTTCCTGATAATGACAGATCGCCATATGCATCAACAAAAACATTAAATATTCTAAACAGGGCAGCACAGAAGTTATCTCTGCTGCCTTGTATAATTTGATTCTCCAGTTTAATTCTCACCTGGGTTGTCTACACTTTGGAGTCTGCATGTTCTTCCTGTGTCCATGTGTTCTTTTGACAAGTGCTCTGCTTTCATCCCACATCCCAAGTATGTGTGTGTGTGTGTGTGTGTGTGTGTGTGTGTGTGTGTGTGTGTGTGTGTGTGTGTTGGGAAACTTTCTGTTTGCTAGTGGTCATTGATAGACACTCAGATTTTGTAGGTGGAAGGTTGTTGGTATACTGCCAATTAGGCCTAGGAAAGAGCATGAAGATGAGTGTTATGTTTTGGTCAGTTTCTCATGCTTTTTCTGAGTGTGTGCGTGGAATTTTGGAGTTGATACATGCAGAGTGGAGGTCTGGGGTCTGTGAACTTGCTCAATGCAGGGGGGGCATACCCCTGCAAAAAATCTGTTTTGCAACATTAAGAGTGTTGTTGTTTGGAGTAGCAACCCCCACACACACACACACACACACACACACCCCACACATACACATTCATGCATGTATGCATGCATTCACACACACACACACACACACACACACACACACACACACACACACACACACACCACACACGGTTTTAAATATTTTTAAGTGTAATAATAATGTTCTTATTAAATGAGATGTGGTTATTCATGACAAACTTGTGTGTATCCACAGATAAACTGACATCCATTCCAGAACTGCTTTTTCTTCCTTATGGAGAGTGCATGCCAGGATAGGTCCTGTTTCTTATATGACCCTAACCCCAATAAAGTGGATATAAGAGAGAGAAAGAAAAGAAAGAAAGATAACTATTACACAGTATTTTATTATAACCATCTGTTGGGTGCTTGGTTGTTACAGATCTTCTCCCCACATTGTCTTCTTTACAGTATACTGCCTTTTTGTAAACATGCTCTCTGGAAGTTTAACTTGGTAGATTTTTGGTAGAATTTTGTATATACATATATATATATATATATATATATATATATATATACATTTTTTTTTTTTACTCAGTGGCAGCTGTTGAGGGAATGATTCTTCATCTTCAAACTGGGGAAAACAGAACAGTGAAATGAAATAAAGATGATAAAGGTGTAGAATGTATAAAGTTGTATAAATGTACAGAACATGTATTTAAATATCTGTACATCCATTTGATGGAACTGGGAACTCTTATCATTACAAAGCAAATATCACCGGTAGTAAGAAATATAGCATTATAAGATGGTCAAAGCACATTGGGTGAGACACATACAGTGGGAAAATCAACAAGCTTCCAATGCACATTTCTATCTTCCCCTTGATTAAACTGATTGTAAGTTCTCAAAGCAAACCTTCATACAGCACAAACCAGTAAAATCCAGGTCCCCAAAGCTCCAAAAATAAAGCACAATACAATAAAAATACCCAATGCCACACTAAAGGATTAGGTATTGTCAAGTACTTTTTGAAAATTCCATTTTTCCATCCATGTTTTGACTTTGTAAGTAGTTTCTTAAACTTAATGTTGTAGCATGCCTTACATCTGTAAATATACATAGGTTTTACAGAATATCCTTGTATCTATGAATATGTTGTGTTCATTTCTTATGCGATCCCGTTCACCCAGGCTTAGCTCTCAGCCAGTCAGGGACAAGTCTGAATAGAATCAGAGACAAATCCAGAAGTAATCATTGACAATCAGGAGCACTTGTAAAATATTAGTACTATTAACTAGAGACATTGACATAATACAAGAATGTGAATTCATATCCATTTTCTGAAGTAAAAGACATCTATAACTGTATATATTGTCATTATTTATTAAGTGTAATCCACCACTTTTTCTCCAAAAGTCACCAGTTTTCGGAGGCATGAAGAGGAACAGAGCAAAAATTTGACTCAAAAGCAGGTACATCCCTGAAAATCGGGGATAGTTGAGAGGTACCCAGGGTGCGCTGCAAATGGCCCATTGAGATCAGTGCATTACCCTGTTAAATATGTATAAATGAATCAATCAATACATAAATAAAAAGAAATTAAAAAATGTCATGAAGCACACTAGCTTGCAAGATGTTCTGTTAAACCAACACACAGACACAAACACGCGCGTGCGTGCACACACACGCACATGCACACACACACACACACACACACACACACACACACACACACACACACACACACACACACACACACACACAGACACACACACATACACACACATACAAAAGCTTAGAAGCCTTGCACAGCAACTCCTTTTCTGTGTAGTGAAACTCCTAAATACTGAAAAGTGCATCATTGCTAGATCATATTTAAATGATAAAAGTCTATTGCTTAATTAACTTCTAAACAGAAAAGAAAAGTAGTAGCTTGCGTCAGTCAAATCAAAATGCTGGATTCGCTTACTTTGTTAATACTTACTTTTTCAAGCTTTACCTTTGAACAAAGCACATCACTTATGGGTAAATTCCTTTACTCCCCTTAGACTGTAATGAATTTTTGCTTAAATATGTACTACCTCATAAAGGGGAATACTGATTATAATAAATGGACTCGGTCAGAGATGCAAACTGCTCCAATTCAGGAAACGTACTACTACATATCATCCCATACAGTGGGGCAGGTCATCTCATGCACTGGCTTATTACATGCTTCATCAGGCAGCCATATGCTTTGTTGCTCTAATAATCACGGGGTACAAGAGAACTGGCAGTGTAGAAAGCAGGGGAGTAATATGACTGAATGAAGACCAACTGTAAAAGTCTCATTCAGTCATTGATGAAGGAAGCTGGCACTTCTCCAGAGTCATGCTTTTACCTACAATTCATTAAGCTTGGTATTGATTATAACTAAGTCTGGGAACAGTAGTGTCTTGTCCTACATAAGTTGCTATATCCCCAGAACATTCACATGTCCTCACTATGCCTACTCTTCTTACCCTTCCCATTATTCTCCCCTCTCCCTACATTCTAGTACCCTTTTTGCAGTCCTCTCTTTCCCTCTTGGCCACTTCTATCCCCTCCTTTCTTCCTTATCCTCTTCCCCCCTTTCACGTTTTTTGCTCAGGCTGCACAATTTAGTGTAAATTCAGTAGTGTAGGGGAATATTTTATTACAATAGTACTACAGGTATTCATACTTGTACTGTATTTACACTGTATCCTGAGGCTTGCTACCTTTGTATCCCCTTGGGCAGAGGCTGAAAATGGCCAGTGTTGGTCAGTGTTCTTACCCTTTCAATAAAGAATATCTGTAAAAAATAATAAAAATAAATCTTACGCATTTGTTTTTTTGCAAGTTTGTCTAAAATACACAATCAGCATTTTACATTGTCGACTGCAAGTAAAATAACTTTTTGCTGGGGTCTCACCCTCAGTACTTCCTAATATACTAACTCTGAGATTGCACTGTCTTTGGGGTAAGCAAAAACGTGTTACCTCCACTATTCTGGCATCTCTTTTTACTAAATAAGTTCTTTGCTAACTGAGCATTTCTCTCAACAATCCTCATTTTGCAGAAAATGTCTGATGTCGTGTCCTATTTTTCCCTGGACCTCATTTTTTTTTTCCAGGAAAATCACTTTCAGTGAATAATGCCAAACATTAAAGTTTAAGACTTCACATTCAGTTTCTCATTCACTCACTTTTGCATTTGTTTGTTTATTATTGACTTACACACTTGCTTACTTATTTACTGACCAGGGAAAACATTGATCCATTAGTACTATATTCATGCTCATTTTTCTTCTTGTTTAAATACTCCTTTTAAGTCTCTTACATATATGTTCTTATTAGAAATCCTATCCCACCTGCCCACAAAACTTGCTTATACTACTTATCCGTATGCTACTTCCCCCTCTTTCCACTTCCTCAGTCTGCCCACTTGGTAGATAATACTCCACACCTCAACCAACCACCCAACCACACACTACATGCATCATAGTTTCTGATGTCATTTCTTCTAATTCTTTATTCCATAACAAAATCCTCCTACTACAACACCCGTTAGACCTACCCCCAGCCTCATAAATTGGAGATAATGCATTTTTGCATTTGTAAATTGAAACTGAAGCTATCAACTTCAGCCCTGTAACAACTTGCCTACTCACTGCCATCTACTTAGTTCACACTTCACTGGAATCAAGCCCAAAAATTATTTTACAAATGAAAATTAACATATCCACACAACACACAATGTCTTATTATCAGAGTGGAAGCCCAACTACTTATATTATGCAGTTATTGCCTTGAATACCGTTATGCATCACAGAATTTCCTGACTTAATTAATATAATCTTTTAGCCAACAATATACTCCCCATGTCCTTTCTAACCATAGTTAACCTTGATCGTGGCAGGGTATATTGAGGCAAACCCGAGCCCTCCAATACCACATCACACAAACCATAATGTTCCAGTAAACCTAAAACAAATTAGGTTTATAATTGCACTAGTAAAGATGAATAACTTTAATAACCAGTTGTCAACTCTAGATATGTGAATCTTATAAAACAATCCCACCGTATGGACATCAATGAATTCTGACTTGTGGACAATAATTGTTTATCAAATGTCATTAGGGATAACTATCACTGCTCTGACAATAGACTACAATTTGAATTGAGGGAGGCATACCCCTGCTGTTTCATAGGATCTTAGGATCATGGGAGGTTACTAGGCTAACAGCCCAAGGGCCCTTAGCAGGCCTAGTCAAGTTCTACCCATGTTCCCAAGGGTGTCTGGTTCAAGCAGACACTAAAATCAGCACCTATTTCACCTGCCCAAGAGGGATCCAATGTTTGAGCTGAATTTCTGGTTACCCATCTAATCATCCAAATTGCACTTAAATAAGGCCATTGAGGGCTTTGTTTAATATGAATAGGAAGCTTGTTCCAAAGGTGAAAAATAAAACAATCTTAAAAGTAACTTTTCCCAGGATGACATCAACCCAAACTGGCTTATCATCAAAATTACCTTTAATACAGTCCTTTTAAGATCAACATTGTTCTGATACACATTCTATCTTCAGCCTCACTAAATGTAAGATTACTATTCAGATGTCTTCCTCAATAAATCTGATAAATCAAAGCTCATTATTCTTGAAGACCTCAGTCTGAACTGGCTGCAACAACAAAAAGGAAACTTAAATAGGTTCCTTTAGAAACACAAGTTCAGACAAGTGACAACTCTTCCAACAAGACAAACCACACCAAGAAAGAGCTGGAATGAAAGCTTTACTGGTGCATTTGGTACCTCGGCTTATGCCTTCAAGGAATATTTAATGCACCAAACAGCACAAACTTTTATATAACTTCATTCATTGAATAACTGAATAACAATGCAATTAATTAAATATAATTAAATATAAATTGCCTAGTCCCATTCGCATTCAATATGCCAACGCTCAAAACATTCCATATATATATATATATATATATATATATATATATATATATATATATATATATATATTAAAATATTATATTATATATAAAAATAATACTTTTTCATTTCTAGTGCTTCTAAATTAGATACCCCTAAATGTATGAAGAAATATATTTCAATTCTATAATAAATTTATAAAATACATAAATGACATTACCATTGCTATGTTACAATGGCATGAATAACAAATGTCAGGACAGAGAAGTAAAATGCATTTCAACCCTCTTTACCTAACCTTTAACTCATGTTTAAATTTATGTCAAGATTTAATCCCCCTGGATATAGAGTGCCAAAATTAATAATACATTTAGTTTCTAACCACATAAATTTCCTTAAAAATTCATCCCATTGACAATGACAGGGCTTGGCCAACACACTATAAAAGAAAGTTGATACCATCATGGTATCTAACAAAATGTTCTGCTACAGGGCTTTCCACTCTTCATCTCCTAATGTCACCTAAGTGCTCCATAATTCATTTTTTCACTGCTCTTTTAGTCTGCCCTATATACCACATTACTGTAGAACATCCACACCCTGTAAATTGCATTGTTATTCGTATTTATAGCTAGTTATTGCTTTGTTATAGATGTAAAATTTGTAAAGTTATTGAATTATATGCTTCTGAGCACATAAGAATGGGGTATGACATCACTTGATCTGCTTATTGACGTGTTACTGAACGAGCGAGTAGCAGTCAGTAATTAAACAGCTAAGACTGCTCGTGTGAGATATATCATACAGCCTTTGTTGACTTTGATCTGGATTTTTTTGAATAATCTGTCCAGAAGCAATACGGTGGTCATGTAATATGACGTTTGATTAAACATTAGGAACTGTTACTTGAAGGACAGTATAATCTGTATTTTAATGATTAATTGGTTTTAATAACCTTTTTTATATTTTTTCTATATACATCATTAGTTAAGTGAACGGGATAATGAAATGAATATAGTGGGTGGCCATATGGATGGCCGCTAAATATATCAGATAGAACAGCTAACTCTGGGAATATTGTTATTAATAGTACATCTGTTGATTCAATACACTAAGTTGGTGTATTAGTATGGTAGAGTATGCTTTTAGTAGCTATAATGTTTTTACATATATAATGTATTTATAGTCTATCACAATGATATATAGATATGTACAGTGCTTATATTGCATAAAGCATTGAGATGAGTTTTAATTTAATTCAATTTAATTTTATTATATGCAAGTGAAATCATGCTATGTATATTAGAAGATTGTACCTTTAAGTTAAAAGGGGAAGAAAAGCTGACATCATTCACATAGCGTGGGGACGTACATCTTAGGGGATGGTTTGTTGAATGAAGAGTTGAAATTAATGAGCGTTGTTTGTAAGTATATAAAGAATGTTTTTCTTTTATATTTATGTATGTATATGGTCTGATGAAGCCACAGTAGGTGGTGAAAGCGCTAACTAGTTAATAAAAAGTTTATCTATATTATATGCTATGTGGAGCCATATTTCGCATTACCGCTGCTGTTATCTTCATTTTTGTTGCTACCTGTCTGCTGCAACGGTTTGCATTCACCAACTTGTTGTTTCTTGGCATTTTGTTGTATATTAATTATATAATTAGTCTCTATCATACTCTTTCACTGTATAGTAATAAAAGTCTTTCGGCTTTTCCCAGTTAGGGGTCGCCACAGTGGAACTCCAGTCTGCTCATGATTGGCAGTGGATTTTTACGGTGCCGAGTTGCCAGCCTGACGCCCAACCTTCAAAGAAGGCATGCCCATTCACGCTTGCACCTACCTGCATGTCTTTAACATCACTCTGCCATGGGGAGGACATGCAGACTCCACACAGAAGGCACTCCAGCTGGGAATCAAACAGGAGAACCTTTTGCTGTGAGGCAACAACGCTAACCGCTGCACCACAGTGGCAAGTCTTTCACTGTATAGTAATATTTTGTTAATTTCTGCATAATATCTGTAACAAACTCAAAAAATGGGAATTATTTTATATGAATAATTAATAAGATTAGTTAATAGCCTACATAAATAAACATATAAACTAATTAGACAATAAAAAATGCTCATCTGAGCAAGAAACACAATATTTCTTTCTTTGGTTCATCGCACACTATGAATATTTCAGCTTTCATTTATATTCATTTCAGTATCTTTTAGTGTATTATTTACCATTAGTAGATCTCTATTTAACAGTGTTCTACTACCACAAACTTTATGATAGAAGTCTGAGAGTAAAAAAATAAAACAAGACCTTACCCTTACACATCATGCATGATAATATGGGTCTATATCATATAATCAACATTTCAAAATGTCAAAGCACCTTTACTCGGCACAAAAAATGTCAAACGCTGACTTTGTCGAACGGAAAAAGCACAGATTTCTTTCCATAGATTTCTTTCCAAGGGAAAGAAATCAGAAGGCCAACAGACAACACAACATAAAAACTAACGTATTTGAGTGAGGAGTTTCACCCCCCCTACACCCCGCACCATGGGGGGCTGTGCCCCCCATACCTCCCCCTTACTAAATATTCTAACTCTGAGAATGCACTACATTCGGAGAAGGGGCAGGTGTGACAGAACAGCCATTTGACAAAGTCAGCTTTCAACATTTTCTTATCGAGTAAAGGTGCTTCAACATTTTAAAATATCGATTATATGATATAGACCCTGATAATATAGTCTCCACACTTTATGATTGACATAGTATAGAATTTTGATTATCATTAGAATCCAAGTGTCTGAAATATTTTAAATTTTGTTTTTCTACATTTCTACATTTGTGAAAGGATTTGTTAAATACTTTCAGTATATTATCCACCTACACTACTGTACCACCTTTGACCTTCTTCAGATAACATCATTAATATGTCTTTCCTCATTAGTCTCCACCCTCTCACCTCTCTTCCTTTTTCAAAAAGGAAACGAGCCCTGAATATAGTCTTGCGATTTCGGCAGGAACAAGATAAGTAAAATGAAAACCATAAAAGAAGGTGGGAGGATGGCATAATGGTAAGGGTGGGAGGATGGCTTAATGGTTAAGGTGTTTACCTTACAGACACAAGGTGCAGGGATTGATTCTCACATGGGGTAACTGGCTAGGCTTGAAATGGCCCACAAGGGTAGTTAGATTAGTACTATGAATGTAATTTATTAGTGCTGCACATGCCTTATAAATTACAAATAGTGCACTACATTCAGCTTGCAGCATTCACCCTACCTGTGAATGGATTTTATACACATCCCATATTTCACAAACCAACAAAATCCACCCACACTTCTTGCCTAACCCTCAGGTCTCCCACAATCAAATCTAGCCACATATAGAAAAACAAAATAGAGAAAAGAATAAAGGTAAAAAGAAAACAAAGAGAAAAAATCACTCTGAAAGGAACATGTCATCCAAAATGAACCAGATCATATTTCATATCCCTGAAACACGTCACCACAAGCACCAAAAACAGATGCTGACTTTCTCAAAGCACTCATCCATCACACTACCTTTATCAGTCAATACAAAGAAACATTCAACCATCCCCGAACATACCACCACATCTATCAATAGCACACCACCCCACCACAAAGGAAAAAAAAAAGAAAAGAAACCAGGCAAACTACCACAGTTTAAGCTATTATCATCTATAACAAGATATAATGTTTCTCTCCAAGTGTGATTTATACCTATTTGGTAGAAATCTTTTGTTTCTTCCTTAATCAGCAGAGCTATTCCAACCAAATTAAACACAGATAACTTACTTACTTAGAGGTATCTCTGTGGGTGTTCCAGCTGTTGCATTTGTCTGGACAGATATATGGCAAAGGGGGATTATACTCAATGACTGTCCTAATACGAGTTAAGTAAAGGGGTACAATGGGATCTCTGTATCTAGACACACCCCTTTGTTTATAAGCAGTGCAAAATATGATTTTTGTATGACAGTGTACACATGTTGATCAAAAGTTAGGTGACTGTTCACATAGGCTCTCAAATCCCAAACAACTGGGTCAACTCTTAGGGTCATATTGTCAATGTGGTAGTAGGTAGCTCCCTGGTGTAGATGACTTCCCAGAGAATACAATAATGCATTTTTTGGCATTTAGTTTCAGTCCATGATTCTAGCACAAGTTATTTGTTTGCTGCAAACATTCCTGCATGATGGCTAGGTCATTTGGGGATTTAGTGACTGTTCCCAGGTTGAGTCATCTATAAACTTAAACAGCCAGGGCCCTTTGCTATTGGCTTTTACATCAGAGGAGTAGAAGCCAAACACAAGAGGTCCCAGCAGCAAATTACTGAGGGACTCCACTGGTGACTAGTCTCTTTGTGGTAACTTCCCCTATTTTGATCTCCTGCTTCCTACCTGTGAGCCATTTGGCAATCCAGTGGGTAATGTAGGAATTTATTCCCTTTTTATTTAGCTTTTATACTATGCCTGAGTGGGGGACTGCATCAAAACCCTTGGCCAGATAAAGGTATGCAGTGTGTATTGTTTTACCTTTATTCATTGTTTTATGACCTTTTCAAAAAAGTCCACCAGGTTGAGTAAACATAATCTGCCCTTGAAGAATCCAAACTGAAATGGGTCCAGTGTTTAGAGGTTCCCTATTTTCTTACTGATTAGCCCCATACTAAGTCTTTCCATGGCTTTGCATATGAGGCTGGTCAGAATTATGGGTCTGCAATTGTCTGGATCTGTGGAAGATCCTCCCTTATGCAAGGCAATGATGGTTACTGTTCTCCATTGGCTTGATACAAAACCTCTATGGAGGCTCAGGTTAAACAGTATTGCTAAGGGGTGGCTAAACTATGCTTCATGCTATTTAAGATGTATCCATGGATATTATTAGGACCCACTAATGCATTATTTTTAGCTTTTGCTAGCACTTTTAGGGCTTGGTCTTACGTGATAGTTGGAGGCAAGTTGATTTCATGTATATCTTGTGGGATCGAAGGAGGGGAGAGAGCGGTAAAGTCTGAAATGAATTTATCAGCCAGTAGGTTTGCTGTATCTTCAGCCTCAGTGTAAGTAACATTGTTTTCTATCAGCTGACAGCATTGCTGCATTGTGCTTCTGATGTTACAAACATAACTAAAAAGGCCTTGTGATTGTCTTTTGCTTTGGTGGCTATTTTAGCCTCAAATTTGGCTTTGGTGGATTTTATTAAGTTCCTCATTTGCATGTTTATTTCATTGACAAGGGCGTTATCATTCTTGGAATTAATCTTCTTACCTTTGGTCAAAATTCTCTTCCTTTTATTGTAAATCTTGTTGATATTATGGATCCACCAAGGGGGTTTGCTTCTGGGGTTTGCCCTGCACTAGTTTCTACAAGGTACAGCTGCATCTATGCAGCTGTTTACATGCTGGTATAGTGTGGTGGTGTACGTTTCTTCATGGAGTTAACTGGATTTGATGCAGATTTGAAGCTTGCCAATATATGACTTAGGACTAGGTAGTTTGTGTTAAGAGAAATTTCTAAAGGTACTTTAGGTGGAAGGGGTCTCTGGTATCAGTTTTATTTTAAAGGACATACTTTATGGTCAGACCTAACAAGTGATGAAAACACACAAGGAATGGTGCAAGATGCTCCCATATTGGTAAGGACAAGATCCAAGCTGTTGTCCTCCTTAGTGGGTACTCTGACTTATTGTTACAGGGCATTTGTCTTAACAACGTCCAGGAATGTCTGTGCTTGTGCACTAGTGGTGGTGTAAGTTTCCCAGTTTATATTTGGAGTTTAGATCTCCTAAGAAAATGTTTTTTGGTTTAACACTGAGTGATTCCAGTTCATATAGATAGGCATAGTGGCTTTCCTGTGTCATAAATGGAGTTCTATAGCTAGCTAATATATGGTACAGGACCTTTCCGATGACTATTTGGACATGAAGAAGCTCTAGTGCATTATGCTGCTTTACCAGCCTTGATGTTAGTCTCTTCTGGATTAAAGCTAAGATACCTTCACCTCCCTCCCCCCACACAGTGGCTGGTTTAAATGTGTTTAAGGTGTTACAGCCCTGCACAGGCTCTCCTCTCCACTATTTTAGACCATGTCTCAGTCACTACACAAATATCTATGTCCTCCAGGGTGAGAAGGGCTTGTAGGGAGTGAAGTTTTTTGTTTAGGCTCCTAGCATTGATCAGTAACACCTTCATATTTTAGTTTACTTGCTTCATTATGTTGATAGGTTCAGGTTTATCAGGTTGGCATAAAAAGGTACTATGGGGTAGACAATGTCTTTGGCAGCAATTGAAACCCCAGAGGGGACAGATGCAGGCCATCCTTGGTGAAACAACATGGTCTGCTGATCATATCTTCCCAGGCTGACAAATATTGGACCCTTCTTTGAATGACACCAAAACCTAAGCCAGTTATTGATGCCAACTACCTTTTGCTATTGCGGCATCATCCTTGGAGAAGGTCGAATGTTCCCCAATGCTAGGTTCGTATCTGTCTGGGACACACAGTCTATTGGTATTTTTACTGAAAAACTTCCATATACACATATGCATAGCATCATTACCTAATCATTGTGTTTTTACCCTTAGAGATCCAGAGCATCAAACAGAATAAAAATGAAAATACTACAGAAAGATTTCATATGTCTTTTCATAGAGCTTAAACGTCCAGACTAACATAGATCAGCCAGGAACAAGCATACATATGCACATTCTTAACTCATGCACAACAGCTCAGTTTGTACAGGAATGGTATCATATGGGGATCACAATTGCACAACCGATGTATACAGCAAGTCGTTTACCAGCCTAGGAATTCCAGCTCAATTAAGCAAAGTTCTGCCTGGCATGGAGTCTCTATACGTGGTGCTGCCCACCTGGACATTTTATTGCTGCGCTACAGTGCCAAAGCTCACCTTGTGCTTTACACTTCACCTTCCAGTTTTGATCATGTACAATGTTATTTATATGCCATTAACTGCCTATTTGTCATCTGAGATAAGTGCACGACAGCAACATACTGTTTCAGAAATCCCCATAATTAACTGTATTGCTCTGGGTCAGCCTGGTTTATGTGGTATAAGCACTATAATTATGCCTCACGGTATCATTTTTAGCTGTTCATGAACTGCAAACCATTTGTACAATCTTGATAAAATGCTTCACAGACTTGCATCCGGTACATCTTACAAATTTCAAACCAAGGTGTTTTACATACAAATATACTCAAAGTGGAATTTTGTCAGTTTTTGTTACTCTTTTGAGATTTCAGTATTACTTCTAAGTAAAAACTAAGGCAACCATCATTTTCTTCAAAGTTAAATGAATGAAAATGTTCATAACATGTTTTGGCTTACACTAAACCTGAAATATTTGCTGTCAGATGCTAAAAGGCTTATAATATAATTAAAAGAAGAAGTAAGGAGTTAGATTTATTGCAGCACTTCTTATCACACTTCTATAATAAAGTTATTTATATTTTCAGAAATGTTTTTACTGGTTTAAGAAAATATGTATTAAATACTAATATAGATTATTTTCAAATTGTTAAATGGTAATAAGATTTTTAAATGTATTACTAAACTTTGTGAAGTTATGTAAATGACTAAAACATGTTTACCTTATGTATGTAGTCTTCTATGTTTTCAATTTTCAAAGATTTGATGTAAATAAAACAATACCTATCTAAGACAACAGCAACTATTTCCTTTTGTTAATGTAGGATCGAGATATATTATAGGTTAAGTAAAAAGTCATTTGTCTTTTAATTTCTTCTTCTCATTAGTTTTCCATCCATTTTTTCCGCATGTCTCTTCAGAGTGTGATTATTTCAGCCCATTTCTTCTTTTTGATCAAAATTTTTATTAGTCTTTAAGTAAATCATAGTGAGATTTTAAAATATTTTAATACCATCTAAAATAAATATTTTAAGTCTAGCAGGAAGCAACAGTTGTACTTTATTTTTTTTCTTCAGTTCTTTCACCAAAGGTTAGAATTCCTTTCTTTTTTTATTACTGATGTTGCATAATTGTTACCAAACCTTATTAAACTGTAATTTACTTTAATTGGAGAATTAGTCCAGGCTGTTTCTAATATTATTTCCTTATCTTGGCTAGGGAAGAATCTAACAATTATAGATATTGTAGGAGAATTTTTTTTTTAATGAAGTAATAACCAGAGTGCTCTTTTGATACCAAATGACAGCGATTCAGGTAAATTTAATGTTTTGGGAAGTCAGGATGCTAGAAAGATTAACATGTTATCACCTTCTGTCTTTTCTAGTAGTCCATATATTTAGATATGATTCCCCCTTGATCTATTTTCTAAATCATTGATTTTGTTTAACTGGGAAGTATTCTGTTATACCAAAAATCCCATATTATTTTCTCTTTCAAACATTCTTCCTTCTATATCTTTCAAGGTAACTTCTATTTCCAAAATCTGAACTTTTCGTTGCTTTATTATTTCATGTATTTGTTCCATTTGTTGTGTACATTCTTCTTTAAAATTATCCAGTGTATTGTCCATTTTATCTATTTTTATTGAAAGTTCTTGCATATTTGTAAGTACAGACTGTAGTTCCTTTTTTATTAACAAGTCCAGTGTATTCGTTTTTGAATGGCTCATTTCAGACTTTCAGTTATGAACCTTTATAATAAAATAATGACAGGAAAAATGTAGACAGTTAATATATTCCCAAATAATATCCTTCATAAAGTTGAGAAGGTTTTCTCACAAAAAATATATTTAGGATATTTTTGAATTAAAATTTCATGTCAGAAATATTTTCCCAGTAGCAGAGCATATGAAAAGTGCTGCTAGCTTGGCACCGTGTTAGCCACCCCCCAATAATGTACTTCCTAACTATGCCAGCTCATCACCACCATTATCATCATCTGAGGTATCATATCCTCTAACATCAGGCAGTGGCGATTCCATAGGGGTGGTGCCAGATAGAGACTCACAAGTAAACACAAAGCACATACCATGTTTATGCATGTCCCAGTGCCAGCTGTGAAATTATGAAAGTCAAGTGTTATAGTTCTATTATTTAAAAAAAACAGTACATTCAAATAGGTGCAGATAGTCATGTAGATGGAATCTCTTATGTTTTTGTATAACCCAAGTCAGATAGCTTTAATACCTTGACTAGTGAGTAATGGGTCAGTAGGACATGCAGCTGCTCTTACAGAAGGATGTTCTACATATCTGGGGGATCTGCAGTAGATCTGGTGCCTATTGAAGCTATGCACCAAAACCCAGCACTGCACTGTGGGACCATGTGTAGGTATCACTGCCTATGACAGCGGTCAGGAACTCCTCAGTCTCCATAATATGTGACTCTACTGATTTCCCACCACTTGACCTACTTTCCTATGCCAGGTGGATAGTTAGTTTTGTTAGTAGCATGAGCAATGCTAGTGGCCCTGCAGTAGGCCATTTCATAAGAACGCCCCTGGCTGTGAACAGCATTAATGTCCACCCCCAGATCTTTCTAGGCATGATCCTGACAGGCTTTTTGGCTGTATATTACCAAAATAGCCATCAGCCATTGAGTTGGGGGGCCTGGAGTAGTACCTCATTCACTGTGCGAGAGAATTTTAATTTTTTGATTTTTAGGTTAGTTAGAAGGGAAAAACAGATATGACTGATATGGTGTGTGGTAACATAATGGGGAGAATACAGTGCTGGAGGATATGTCCAAAAACTGGGGGAGGGGGGCAATGGTGATGGGTGCATTGAACAACCACCAGGTGTGGGCAGAGACAAACATAGAAAGCAGAGCACCAGGGAATAGGATGAGGTGTCTGCTGCTGCAGTGTTTGCCAGTGAGAGATTATTCACAACTATGAGCACAAACACAACTGGGCCCTGTTTCAGATGATGAAGTCCGTGATGAACAGGGATGTCACTCAGTCACCAGTGGTGCAGCTTCTCCGTCTAGCCAATTCAGTCATTAATTTTAAACAAACACTAAAATCTCACCTTACCACTAAATGGCTCTTCCCCTGCTTTATCCCAGATTAAGTATTTCCTACTATGACTTTTCTTCACACTAACACTACTACCATTTTGATTTATGTATTTTAGTACTATTAATGCATAAGCACCCGCTCAAGTGGGAACTCTGCTAATCAACAAAATTTATACTAATTTAACTCATTGTTATTTTCTGTCACTGTATGTTAAGTACATTACTGTATCTTTATTTGTACATATTTGCTAATATCAACCTCTGTAAACCTATACACCATGTCCAGTTGTATATCATGTTCTAAAGATATTGCCTCACTTAGGCTACTGTTTGTAAACTCTTTTATACTCTTTTTTACATTGTTAATTGTGTTTTTTGTCTTTTGTATTTTTCTCTGTGTGGAGCTTTTCTCCCCGGGCCTCCATTGAAAAAGGACATGTTTTCCAGTTGGACTATCCCGGTAAACAAGTGTAAAATAAAAATAAATAAAATCTGACTTACTGTTGATAATCTCACCCACAATGTCTGTCAACTGCCAGTGGATAACAAAGGTGTTACCTCTGCAGCCATTGCTATGGGTGAGTGCAACAGTTCCAGCATCAGGTACAGGGCAAACCCAGATGCAAAAGCTATGTTATGGAATTATAAAAGGCACATTACAGGAAAACTAGGAAAATAATAGCTAGTGGTATGCAATACTGAAAATCATAAAAACAGGTGTAGGCAATAGGGAAGTGCTTTAACAGCATTCTGTGTAAGGTAATGCAGAAAAGGCTGGACAGACACAAAACAACCAAAAGAAAGAAAGAAAAGGTTAATAAGGGAGAAAAACAAGTAAGGGAAAAGTCTGGTAAGAACTTCAAGGGGTAGGAAGATGTAGTCAGACAGAAACAGAAAGAAGCCAGAAAGAAAGATGCCAAAGAAGATAGAAGGGTCAAAGGAAAAGGACATATAAATGGCAAAGGGAACAATGGAAGTCAGAATTTCTTTTACTATAAAGAAAAAAGAAGAAAGATATCTGCAGGAAGTTGGTTCCATACTGGTGGGTCTTATCCTTGAAATGGCTTTTTCACCAGTTGCATGTCTTGAATCTTTGTCTGACCAGAATGAGTGTGTTTTCTAAGCTGCTTCTAAGGAAGTGGGTTTGTTTCCTCATCTGGACTATACTTTTTTTTTTTTTTGGATGGCGTGGGTGACATTAATCCAATGTTAGAACTTTAAAAAGCAGAGTACTTAATGCTTAACTTTGTTAAGTGGCTCTGTAATTAATTGGTATCCAATGTGTCTTTTCATACAGGTTGCAGGGATAGCACTTCAAATCTACCGGGAGGGCAAAGTTTAGTATTTTATTTTGGCTACTTGAATTTCTTTGGATGTTATGTGTAGATTGGAGGATTGTCAGAGGTAGGGCATACTAAAGTTTGAAAATCAGCATACTTTTGGATAAGGCCATTGCTGCTGTGAAGAAGAGATTTGAGAGTCTGTAAAAGAATTTTAATTGTGACAGCACTTCATTGGCCACGTCTGAATGATTATTGAAGTTTAGTGAAGCTAATACAGTTCATTGAAGTGGTCATAACTAAAGTGGATAGGAGACCATCAGCTGATGATTTATAGTTAAACTTCAGTAAGACCTTCACTTTGGAACCACATGAAATATTGGCAAGCAAGCTAGACAGTATGTGATAAGAAGCACCATTGCTAGTAAGTGGAGACATGACAAGAGAAAGGGAAGTAAACCATGCATCGCTGTAGGGGCAGATTCCTAGAACCTGTGTCCTTCAATTCTTTTGCCCCCAGTGTCACACAAGACACAGAAAACAGGAACAACACCTTTGCTGATGGCAAAAAGGGGAACAGTACAGGTTGAAAATGGCCATCTTACCAATAACTTCGAGAATGATTTCAGCAAGGGCAACAGGTGGCATCTGTCATTAACTGCTGGGAAATGCAAGTTGCAGCTCTTATGATGCAGTATTGCCAGGAATGTGCATACGTAGGGGAGGTGTACCTTAAAAACAAAGACTTGGGGAGCAGTCCATCAGTGAAGAGGGGAAAGTCAACACTAAAGATCTCCAGGATGTTAATTGCAGCTCCATAATCCTTGATTTCTGGGAAAATATATAATTCTTCCTCCATAAGTCATGGATAAGACCTTGAGTGTACTACTTTATCCAGTTTATGGAAACACATACTTTTTGGTTTGTGAAAAAAACAAGAAAATAATGATGATGTTGTAAAGCAACTTTAATAGTGGTTTGGGGGAAAAAAATCACGATCATAATGTTAAGCATGTATAACTACCCCGATCATTTCTTATTTGAAATGATGGCAGCAATAGGATTTATTTATAGGGCGCGTTGCTACTTTCTGTTAAAGTAAATTAGGTAAGTTATGATACAGTGCACTATAAAGTGTGGTACATAATACCAGGATATGGTATATTGCACTGCTGTGACATTGCAAGATGTGGAATGCTCTGCTGTGTGTGTGATATAGGAATTTAACGATGATATGGTACGTCTCTGCTTTGGTAGAGAGTGGGGAATCACTGACTGCAGCCCTAGTAATCCTGGTTTGAACAGCAGTCCTGGGTGCCTGATAAACTAGTTTGGTAGGGGGAAATATCAGGTGGCCAACTTATTTATCCTGGGTGACATTTGCTGCATTTGAGCTTCCACATGAGGAACAACTCCTGGCATACGTTGTTGAAGTGACCTCTGTACCTTTGAGGTTTAGGAAGTTTCATCCTTCAAAGGAGCATATATGCCTTATGTTGCACACCTCAGATATAATAGCCATTGCACAATGCTTGTTAACCAATGAGGAAATTGCAGAGGAGGGTTTACCAAAGAAAGCCATCACAGACGATACCCTGACATGATTCATCTCTTATCTCATTTGACTACAGGATATGATTGGTCAGACTACATAACTGACTGAATCAGTAAAGTGGTTAAAACAGCAAGCTGGCCAGAAAAAAGGTAAAAATGTAAATGGTATACTAATCTGGAATATATGATGTGATATGATAGTTCATGTTGTAATAAATATGTTACTCCCTGAAGTATGCCATGGCATGACACTCTTAGTATGTTATTTTAACACGTGATGTTTAGCACTCATTGCAAAATATGGTATAGTATATTGACTACAGTACAGCACGCTACTTAAAGAGTAGTGTATGGAACAGTATGGTGCATTGTAAACTGCATGGCACAGTGCTTCAAGTATGGTATTTTATTTACTTATTTTTTATTTAACATTTGTTTACCGGGAAAGTCTGACTGGGACAGAGCCCATTTTCAGTGGAAGCCCAGGGAGAAATGCTCCAGATGCATGTCTTTGGAATGTTGAAGAAAAGTGGAGCATCCAGAGAAACCCACACAAATGTAGGGAGGACATGTAGACGCTGCACAGAAGGCTCCCCAGCCAAGAATCAAACTGGAAAAGCTCTTGCTGTGAGGTGACAATGCTAACTGCTACACCACTGCACTGCCAAAAGTTTCTGAAGCAAAAGAACTGAGTTCTTTTTAATATCAGCAACAGATGTACTGGTTATAACATTGTCAGGTTTAATAAAGCCAGCAGCCATTATAATTGCAAAAGGCATTTCCATTTCTGACAGTGTATCTGCTAAGATAAATAGCTAGGACATTCTTTCTCCTTTACTTTTAAGAGGAATACAGTATGGTTCATTTATCCTTTATGCTGAGTTGTATAAAGAATTGTTCTGAATAAGATCTCCTCTTCCTCCAAACAGAATGCATACTTCTTTAAATAGAAAACAGCTGAGTTTATTTCCTGGATTTCTGTGATTATTGTAAACGCAAATGTTTTGACTAGCAAAGTATGCATACCATAACACCACAATACAAGATCACTTTATTTATGACCTTGAACGTGTAATGCTGTTTCTTTTAGTGATGATAACTTCTTAACAAATCTTAAGCTTTGGAAAAATCAGAAACCTTGTACACTATAAGTGGGCATGCTTCATCTGGACTAAAACAGAACCACAAATAAGAGATCTGAGATGTGTGCTGGATATCTTTGTCCTCAGTATTAGAAACAAGTTCTGCAATTAAGGCCTGCCAGTGAGCATAAGACAGGCTGTGTTTAATGAATTAAATATTAGCTCCATATGGAGAGGTGTGCTACATTAGCTACAGAATTAATCAATTGTCTTTTTAATTAGCAAAGTAGCAAATAAGCTGAACAGTTATTCACTGCTGTACTGAACAGACTGACAGGGCAGTATGTTCTTCTTTTTCAGGCATCAGTGCTTCACTAAATCTCAGATGAATCTGACATAATGATGCACACATACACGCTCACACACACACATGCAAAAATGCCTTTAATGCACACTCAGTCTCACAGGCGCTCAGGTATTTATTCAAATGATCTATTGACTGGCATATATTAATGAAGGCTCTGAACTCCCTAGTGTATGCATTTAAAAAAGATTTGTGTGAAATATCCTTCATGCATACTTGCACACATACAACAGATACAGATAATACTTAGACGGAGTTACATTTTGGGGAATAAAATAAGTAACCATTGAATAATACTGGTACAAGGATTTTGGTATCCCACATGATAGTTTTATATCTAGTAAATAAATTTGTATTTTTATAGTTTGCGCTTTAGGAAGTATGAATGCTCTCATGCCATAATATTTACTGCAGCACTCGACTAAGGACAGAAAACTGTATTGTTTAGACATTATTTTAAAAGCTTTGTGTTTACATCACTGCTGCTCTGGTTTGCACAATGTTTATGCTAGTTTAATTTAACACATTGAATTTATTGAGAATTTAATTTAGTATAGATCAAGATAAAGAACATCAATATTTTACAAAGTCTATGTCAAGATTGTGTGCGTGTGTTGTTTTTTTTTTTTTTTTTTCATTTTAACTTTGCAGATTTAACAACTGCAGATTTCTTAAGTTGAAAGTGTCGGTTCTAAATAGCACTTTTATCTGAAAGCTGTCTTTATAAATATTGTACAAATAAGCACTGACTTCAGAATTATCTAATCTGATCATCTGCCTTGTATGGCCAAGTGAACAAATGATGACATTGCTGCTATCACGGAACAAAGAATAAACTACTCTTTAACACTTCTCCATGCAGGAATGCCATGATCATGTAATTTCTTGGAGGTAATGATTTGAAATAAAATGGTTATGTCACAGTGTGTCAGGAGTTAACACTGCTGCCCCACAATGCTTCATTTTTAAGTTCTTTTCCTGGCTTGGGCACTTTTTGTATGAAGCCATGCGGTCTCTGTGTCTACATGGTGTCTCTGGTTTCATCCTACATCCCAAATACATGAAATTAGGTAAATAATTGAGAATCATTGAATCGGCTCATCCAGATTGTCACACTGACACTTAAACATATTTAACTGAACTCATTAAAGTGATCTTATAAGTAGGATCTCATGGAGCCAGGTTGGCTCCTCCTTGTGCCTCTGAACAAACTAGCATTTCACTGCTCAAAAATTACTACTGGACTACTGAAAAAGATGCAATGCTAATTACAGTGTTCATTTTCTTCAATATAAATACAACAAACAGATCTTGTATGGGCTTTGTCCTACACATGGAATGAAAAGAGTTTAGCACTCCAAGTACTTCTATGTGCTCACATTGCTTATCCTATTGCTGGTAATTACTACAAAAGATCATTTTAATGCAGTGTGCTTGTGTGTGTGTGTGTGTGTGTGTGTGTGTGTGTGTGTGTGTGTGTGTGTGTGTGTGTGTGTGTGTGTGTGTGTGTGTGTGTGTATGTGTGTGTGTGTGTAAAAATGAAAAGCAAAAGCCAAGTCCAAAGGACAACAACACGGCCGAACTTAATATTCAAACCATATTTAATTCGATATTAGTGTTTTTGTTTTTCAACTTTAAAAACTTCTTCAGCCATAGTTTTATACACAGGATACTTCTTCAATATCAAAGAGAGGCAAGTCATGTGATCACTAGCCCCTGATGAAAAAATTTAAAGACATATCCTCATATTATGTATATACTTAAACAGTTTGTATTTAAAAGTTGCAAGCAATAATAAATAATGCAAAGATCAGCACCATAAACCTAAGAAAATTCAGATAAGACTATATATATGTTGTCTAAATACTTTTAAATAATCCTTTGGGCTCGGCTTTTGCTTTTCATTTTTATATCCAGTTTTTATTTTGTGTGTTTACTGCATGTGTGTATGTATTCATGTGCATGTCCTTTGATGTTATGATGTCCTTCTCATTGTCTGCCTTGTGTCTATTGCTTGCCAAATTAGGATTTAGCCCCCAGTGATTCTGAACTGGATAATGTGGTTAGCAGTAAAAGAAGAAATTAAGTGAAATATCCTGGAGTTGAGTGCAGTCCTCACAGTATTGCATGAATTTCATGACATCTTGCCTTTGGGAATGATAGCCATGCAGATGGACAACATGTTGGTAGCCTGGTACATCAACAAATATGGGGTGAACAGATCTTATTCAAATTTACAGAGAGGCTCTGGGAGGATGGCAGGGGCTCATGGATTCAGGTTTCCTTCCAGAGGCAATGCATATTCCTGGTAATTCAGCTGGCTAGTCAAAAGGCTAAACTGATTTATTCTGGTGCCTCATGAATGCTCTCTCAATAGACTAGTGGCTGGATAAATCTGCAGTTACTGGGGCCAGCCTTTTTGTGACTTATTTGCCTCTCTATCCAACAAGAAGTGAAGAAAGTATTTTGTCCTAGTTATCCCAGTGACAGTCACCCAGTGTCACCTGGTCTTCTTAATGCCGCCCACCCCCGCTGTCCCTTAAAACCAAGTTCCTTCAGGAGGCTTCAGCTTGTTAATCACAGATAATTATCATTGCTTCATACTGACACAGAAAGAACTTTCCCTGTTCAGGCCTCATTTGAAGCAGCTCCTTCGGCTTCCAGATCCAGAACTGGATTTTCTTTCTTGCCCGTCCAGTCAGCCTCCCGTGGGCCTTTATAACCTCAAACTAAGGACATGGTTTCTCCAGGTTCCCCTAATGGCAAGTCATCTTTCCTTTTCAGGAAGTGTCTTTTACGTGTTGTCTGTTTCTCAGAAACAATCCACTCCCCTGTTCTGTTTCAATAGAAGATATCATACAATTTTTGTCTACATTATCCAAAGCTTGTTGCAGCTACTCCACTATCAATGTGCAGTCTGCTGCTATTTCTGTTTAGCATCCTCAATACCATAACAACACATTAGCCTCTAATAAATTGTGCAAGGTTCTTTAAATGCAGTATTTCTTTGGCTACATGTTCAAGACCTTAAACTACCCTAGAACCCGCATTTAGTGCTGGAAACATTAACAAAGTCACCTTTTGAATCAGCATCAACTGCAAACAAAGTGTTTTATCTTGGAAAACACTGTTTTAGCTGTCTATTACATCAGCCAGACAAATTTCAGAACTCCATACTTCCATAAGAACAGGATCAGATTACAGAATATTCCATCCTTTATTCCTAAATTGGCTTCAGAAAACAATTTGAACCAAATAATTAATCTTCCAACATTGTTTTCAAATTATTCCACCAGAAGAGCCTGCCTCCGACATAACTTGGATGTTCACAGGCAAGTCAAATCCTACCATGACATGACTAAAGCTGTTAGGAAAGATACTCAGGTGTTTGTTTCCTCTGCTCCTAATAGACTGGTATCCAAAGCTGCTTAACAAATTCTGTCCATATGGCTATCAGATTGCATCTCATTTATTTATTCTAGCAGTGACAATACTCTAAACTCTAAGCTTAAGGCTCATGTCATAAGATCTATGGCAACTTCTACTGCCTGTTTCAGAAATTCCTCTGTTGATGACATTTGTGCAGTTGCCACATGGTGTACTCTTCACATTTATTCTAAACATTATAAAATGGACATCATTTCTAGAAAAAGAGCTGCATTTTGAGATTTATTACTCAGAGGTATACTGTCATGATTCCATTCGAGATCTCAGGTAGGTTGGAATTCTATCTCAAAGATCAGGTTGGACATACTGATGAAATAGGATACAGACATTGGGTACTTTCCATAATGCTGGATACTTTCATCCATCTCCGTCCAGTATAACATCCCTCCCCTCATCCCTCCATCCAAATTGTCAAGTTTCTGTTGTCTTGTTAGAATTTCATTGCTGTTCTCCTGCTGCATGTAGTCTCTTGGCAGCAAACTGGATCTGAAGTGGATGCTCATAGGGCATTATGGGTAATGTTTCTAGGAGTACAAGGCACTAGAGCACTAACTGCAGTTTCTGACTAGGTCCATAGCACTAATTAATGGCTATCTGTTGGCTCAGTCTGAAAAGCAACACTTTAATTACACTTTTTAAGCTTAATTTATCAGTAATTCTTTTACAGTAATGGCTTTATTGCTCTGCTACTGTGTTAATGATTAGCCAGTCTAACTGATTAAAATTATTACATCTAAAATAAAACTTAAATTCTACATTAGCCAAGTTTTTTGTGTTTTGTAAACTACTCCTTTTACTATTTGTTAGTTCCTGCTCAATCAAATCATCAGCGAATAAAAAATTTGAAGAATGCATGTGTGCATGTTTCTTAGTGAGAACTCCAGTGGTATAACAAGGTGAGAAGCTTTTAAATAAGATACCAATGGCTATGCTGAGTCAAATTTTCAAGATTAAGAGTGGTAGTAGCATTGCTAATTTCTCAGGAAATTGTAGTGAAAGAGCAGAACTCTGACTGTTGGCACTCAGAAGTCAAGATATCTTGGCCATAATACCTGGGAAGGACACAGCACAGCCTTACATCATGTGTTGCAGTCAGCATGTTTGAGATTCAGAAGTGTTAGGACATTCATTAAAACTATAAAGTGGTAACAAAATATTTGGGTCAAGGCAGTGGTGTCATGCTCTTTATTACAGAAAATTTTCAGGTGCATCATTCAAATGTGTTTGATACAAAATTAGATTTTGTTGATCTTGCTTCAGTGAACATTAAAGCAGCAGTCCTACTTATTTCTATTTTAAGCCTCTGAACACCACTGAAGTTCAAAATTAGTGCAAAATTAATTTAATTATATATCCAGGTACAAAATGGGGTCATTGCATTCAGTTTTATGTCCCCTAGATTTTTTAAGCATGGAGAATGTGCATGCCATTTTTAAAAACATTTGCAAAGGTTGGGATATATCACTTAAATAGACATTATTTCTATAATAAAAAATACAGATATTGCCAAGCTCTATTCTAAACATTTATGCACAGTAGAGGGGAGAAATAACTCACTTCTTCACTCGACCTGGCCAAAGCTTTCAGGAGAATTCCCCACTCAGGCATAGTAGAAAAGCTAAATAAACTGGGTATAAATCCTTATGTCACCTGCTGGATTTCCAGCTGGCTCACAGATAGGATGCAGGAAAACAAAATAAGGGAAGTTATCTCCACGAAAAGATCAGTTACAGGTGGAGTCTCCCAGGGTTTTGTGATCGAACCTGTTCTTCTTGTCATCTATTTTTATGAAGTCAAAGCCAAAATCAAAGGGCTCTGAATGATTAGGTTTGCAGATGATTGCAGGCTAGGAGCAGTCACTGAATCCCTGAATAACTTAGGCATCCTGAAGGATGGTTTATACCAAATAAATAACTGGTGCCAAAATCATGGAATGAAACTAAATGCCAAAAACTGCATTATTGAATCCATTAGGATGTCATCTACTCCAGAAAACTATCACATTGAAAATATACCCCCTAAGAGTTGACACAGTTGTTTGGGATTTGGGAACTTATGTGGACAGTGACTTAACTTTTGACCAACATGTATCCATTGAAAGAAAATCCTTCTATATTGCACAGCTTATAACCAAAGGGATGGTGTCTGGATTGAGGGATGTCATTGTCCCCCTTTACTCAGCCCTTATTAGGCCAGTCATTGAATATAATGCCTACTTTGGCATGTATCTGCTCAGACACATACAATGACTGGAGTGCTCACACAGACACCGTACTGAAAGGATACAAGGATTCTGTACATCATTACTGTCAACAGACAGTGAGGGTTCTTCCTATTCTGAAAAAGCATTGATTGCCCTTCATAAACCTTATCTTGAGAATTCTGAACATAAAATGTCTCTTTAGGAGGAGGATAAACTTCCTTCATGTCATAGGCTAATTTACAACTTAGAAATTTCATAGTTTTTCTGTCCTTAACTCTTTTAAATTTCAAATTCACATTTAAAAAATGTTATTATACTTTTCTTCTTATTGAAAAAATAAAATATTTTTAATAATATTATGTTGCAGTTGTTTAATGGTTTCTTCAAGATTTTAAGTTTCCTAGAATTGTCCCTAATAATTATATCCACAAATTCTAAACTCATTTTATCAAAAGAGGTTCAAGAAAACATTGTGAAATAAAGAGGCTTTGATCACAACATCCAGGTATTTCCAAATGCAAAGTCCTTTAATGGCCCTTCTTGCAGTTCTAGGATGTAATAAAAAAACATTGTCCAATTTCAGGATGCAGTGTTGTAAAAGGAATTTCTCTATTCCCATAAGTTTTTGAATTAATGGAAATCTTACCTCTCTTTGTCTAGCATCAAAATTGCATTCCTGAAAAACCTGTCAAATGTGACAGAACTAATCGAGTTAGAAAAACATTTTTGTAATCCTTATTTTCCACCATGTTTCAGTGTGATATTAATCTATTGGCTGAAATGATGGATATTGTTTTGAAAAATAATTCTGTATTTTTTTAATGGTGAGTATTAAAAACAGATTTGAGGTGTAGGTATGGGAGCAACTTTAGCACCTGATTTTACCAATGCTGTGCTTTGTATGTGGGAGAAAATATACATTATGGCTAGAGAAAACTAGAGAAGTATTCATTTATATTTAAGATATTTGGATGATATTGTAATATTATAGCAAGAGAATATTGAACTTTTAAATGGATTTATTGATTATTTGGACAATACTGTATCTTTTTTACAATTTACTAGTTCTTATGATTTTAATCAAATTAATTATTTGGATATTACTATTATTAAAATTTTAATGCAATAAAATATGAATGTAATATATACAGGAAAATAACCTTTTCCAACAGTTGCTACCATATGTGGCAGAAAATAAAAGAAATTTGATAAATGGTCAGTTTGTTGGATTATCTCAATTGATTTCCAGTGATGAGGTATACCAGAATGAAGCCAAATTTTTAAGTTATTTATTTTATGACTGGAGTTACCATCTGGAAATGGTGAGTTAAATTTTTAATGAGGTAATAGTATAACATCATTGCAACTTTACCCTGCTTTTGTTTTCTGGTCAGTTAAGTTACATCCTGAGATTTGTTAAAAGTAAAGATTATACTAATGCTGTGAACCTTCAATAAAATGTATTTTGTGCACCCATTGTATCTAGGGTTTACAGAGAGGTTTTCAACATTTTGTATTGCAGCACTCTGGTAAATAAACATAAAATAAATAATTACTTTAGTAACAATTTACAAAAACAGCTGAATTTAGAAACTGTGCAGTGCAGATTAATCAAACTGATATGTGAACGAGAAATGGTATATATGCACAGACTGTGTAATGATTATGCATTCTCTGTAACTTACAGACAACAGAGAGTGATCTAATGCAGGTCTTTAAAGCATCTAATGACATCTTTTACGGGAATGTTTAAAGAAGAGGATAACTTCAGATTCAGTATAATGATCTTACCATAAGAACAACAGATCCATTAACTGGTTCATGGAAAGAGCAGTGGTTGAATGCAATTCTTTCACCTTCTGTAAAGGTTTGCCTAACTCTAATCACATTTAAGGCTGACCTGGATGAATATTTCTGAATGACTGTTATGGTATTTATGCTGGCAATGGCATTATCTATTAAGTTACATTTAACCACCTAAATCCTTGAAATATGTCAGTGATCACAAAAAAGCTGCATTCTAATTCCCTCACCAACTTGGATAAAAGCATTATAGCTGCCATGTATAATGGATCATTATTTACTTATTGCTTAACTGTATCGGTGCATAGATTCATTACTGATCTTTTTTTTCAGTCATGATCTGGGAAGTATTTACAGTGAATCAACAGAATCCTACTATGGCATTACAACACTTTCCTATTCTTTGTGCACAGAGTTTAAGTATCAAGTAAAACCTTGACTCTGTAATACATGTATCATGAACAGCAAACACAGAAATGCAGTCCCATGTCTAAAGAAGTATTCATCCTAGGAGGCACACAAGACATCAGGAAGATTTTGCTGTCTGATCTGAGTTTAAATATAAGGGTCATTCAGGTTTCATGGGAAGAAGAATGGAAAAAGCAACTGCTGGAAATTTGTCATTAATGGAAACAGCAGAAAACCTATTGATTGTTTCAAGTGTTAAAGAGTAGTGTGGCTGTCACGTGAAGGAAGGAATCAGGCTTTGTTAGGAGACCTGGATCTTTGGCACAGTTAAATGTCAGGACTGCAAGGGGTGCAACAGTGGGTGCAGAATAAAACAAAGTATGAGACAGGTTTACAGATTTGGGGATCGAAGAATCTGCAATACACTTACTAAACAAAGATGACATGTTTCAATGTCCTTCCGCTCATACTTTACAGGACTCACTGGTAATTAGTCAAGGATAAATGCACTAAAGCACTGCTAGGTAGCTGTACATCACAGTTTCTATCTAGAAAGCCAATAGTGTAGGATATTCTCTTTGTCATTATGATTTTCTTTTTATATAGAACTTAATTTTGCTGTTATACATTCTAAGGATTAACATTAAAACACCTGTTTTGTAAACAAACTCTTGTCACTTCTTTTCAAGGAATTCCATCATCTACCTCATTTGAAATGTGAATTGTGGCAAGAATATGCAATAAGGGGATATAAAACAGAAAATACTATAAGGTGGATGCATTGACACTTAACAACTCCATAGTTATTTAATGAAATTAAGGATGAACTTGACATGGCTTACAGTATTTGAAAGTGATTAGCGGTATGAGTTAAATTGCTGTTAATGGTGGAAGGATATTTCTTTTTCAGAAATGTCACTTTTTTGAGAAATAGACATGCGTGTCACACTGTACTTTATTTTGAACAAAGGGGTGTACCATTTAATGGTACGATCTGACAGACTGAATGAATACACTGGGATATATGGGGTTGTATGTGCAAACAAATGAACATTTTATTGCATTCCTTGGTGAGATATTCACAAATACTGAGTCCATAAACTATCTTGTAGAAGAGGCGATGGGTCTAGCCATATATGTTAGGTTAGAAGGTATAGTGGGAAGATGAGGTAAGTTAAATGGGAACCTAAAGAACAATATTAGGCAAGCTATGTGAAAAATCATAAGATGCCTAGCGATTTAATCCTTTAAGCAGACATGCATAAAAGTTGTTGCTACACTTTGCAGGCACATAACAGTACTCACCAACCAAATCAAGCAGGGATGTACACAATAGCCCTGGTATTAATTTGTATCTACCCATTCAATCATCAAGACTAGCCTTAAGGTCAAACAAAGAAGGATTTTGCTTTATCTGAAGTAATTAAAAGCTGGGAATACATTGAGTGAGGAACCTATCCCTCCAGAGTATTATTTATTTATGGGAATAAATTTAGATCTCCAGTAAGGATGCTTGTAAAACCACTGGTTTTGCAAAAAATAAATAAATAGGCAAATAAGTTTGGGCTTTTCACGTCTCAGAAAGCAAGACATAGGTCACCTTAAAGCTGCCGCTAGGTTACTGAATATAAGGACAGTCGTGTTCATCTTTTCAGATAATTGAATGATTTAAGGTTGTTAATATCTTTGGTTAAAAATCATTAGGGCCTTTCCAGATCAGCTTTATGCTTGGATTTGCATGTATGAAAGGGGATATTGTATTCTATAATTGATCTGATAAAAGAAGACTACTGTAGTAATATGACTACTTTGGATCTTGAAGATACTTGCATGGAAATTAACTGTGCCAATTAGAAAGATTTCCTCACTATGCTGTAAAAATGATGACTGAATGAGAGAGAGAGTTGTCTGCATAAGTATCCATGTCTCTTATAGCCATATCTGTTAGTACAATAGTGCCACATATAAACTATGAGGTGGGAGCAGCTTTTTGCTAAATGCTACTATGTTGCACTTCTTTGTATTTAGTGTGAGACCATTTTCAGTATATATCAGGTATATGTACATTCCAATCCTTACTGGAACAGTTTGCCACTGAAGGTGGGAATAACAGTGCCTAGCTTGCAGTCATCAGTCAGTCACACTTCAGGGATGCTGTCTTGCTTGGCCTTTTAATATTTATTTTACAGACATCCTGTGGTAGCATTGGTTACAATTTACCTTTCAGAGAGAGTACCAACTACTTGGCGTCTGTTAGATAGCCAGTTTACAATCCAGTAAAAAAAAAAAAAGGGGTTTACACTAACTTTGTCAAACTTTCCAACAATAGCTTTTCTGTGGTCAAAGAGAGAGTATAATTAACAAATGGAACGTAGGGTAAGACGAAGATCAGATTCATTGCATGGCTGTGTTCGTTAACTCTAGTAGGGCTTTAGGAAATGGTTACTAACAGCAGCAAGAAGAACTCATTTCATATGTCATTTTCAGGAAGATGAAAATAAGTAATGTTTACAAGCAGTAACTGTCTTCAAGATGTAACAAATAGTAAACAATGTAAGAAGGGAAATGGCAGTGAATTATTTGCCATCCACTTTGTTAACTGATGATATTCACCAGGATGTCAACATGGCCATGTCATGTCAGTAAATGGTGCTAAAGAAATGTTAGAGGACTGTATTTGGAGCTGTGTAATGAAGAGTCTTTGGAGCAACCAGTCTATTTTAGTCTGCAAGAGGAATAATAAAGCCCTAATGTAACAGATGCTTCCACTATGAGTGGATGAAACAAAATAGGACACATTTATCTTGCTTGACTTGTGAATCACCAAGGCTGAATTTCATCCTGAAAGGCAGTTACTTCAGCAAAATATTCGCAGACTGCTAGGCTCTTGTGTGTGCTTGTGAGTATACCCTCTGGGAGGTTTATGGAGCAGCTGGTGCATATGAGCAACTCCCCTTAGGACCACAATAAAAAGAACTTTGTCCCACATCTACTGCCATATTTAAAATGTGGAAAGTGCAGACTTTGAAAATGACAATAATGCAAATATTCCTGGCCAGACTGCAAAAGTATATGGCACAAACATGGCCAAAGTAATAAACAAATACTTTTGGGAAATGGTTACATGTTCCATAAGGAAAGGCAGAACAATGGAAGATCGTATTGGGGGTGTGTGCTTGAAAGAAATCAAAGCTGTCATGGAAGGACAGTAACAATTACAAGACGGAGGATGTGATAGTTGCAAGAACTGTACAAGCAGTGAGAGAGGAGGTAATGACATCTGGTGACATCTCTTCTGCTATAGCCAAGTGATGTGTGCCATGGGATCCCAAGGTCATCATACAACAGATGCCTAGGAAATGGACATTACAGCAGATATTATGGAGAACATGTCACAAAGGAGATGACACAGACATGAGGATATCCCATGCCACAGCAGACATAAATGAGGATGTCATTAGGGTCAGGGCTGCCATTGTGATACTGATGCATGCATCATATGCTGCAGGGGAATATCATCTTTGCTTGCTGACAACCATGGCAAATATTGAAAATCTGTCTTCAAGTTTAATGCACCCAATAATTCAGTTTCCATACAGCTTGGAAACAGGTACAGACCACCAAGATATGCAAGCTTCCCTAAAATATATGTGTTTAACATGTATACCCTTTTTCTTAGTGACAACTGAAACATCCTCCACCAATTTTGTCAACTTCCATATCTTTTTAGAACTTCTCACAGTTGTTCTATTTCAACTTGTTCCCTTCCAAATTTAACCCCTATAACATCAATTTCAGTTCTGGTAAAAATAAATTCCTGCTGTTCTTATGACATCTCCAAACCCCCTATTTTTTTGACTTTGTCAATTGCAGTCTTATTGTACCTAAAATTTGCTCTGTTCTGTAAATGATCTTTTTCATCTAATGTTTGTTCTTGGTTGCGAAGACCAAGTAATCTGCATAGGCAAACATAAATGGTAACCTTATCCCTTCCTTAACATCCCATTTACCATCCTCTAACCTTGATCTACAAGCTTGTAGAACTGCATTCATTTCCATCACAAACAGCCACATGATTAATGGACAACCTTGTTTTATCCATCTACCGTGTCTTATCTTTTTTCCTACCCATCTATTCACCATCACAGGACACAAGCATGTTCATAAATTGTCCTTAATATCTATATATATTTCTAGTGCATATTGTTTTAAAATGTTCAACAATCAATTCCCCACAATCACTACTATCAAATGCCGTAGCCACATTACATATTGTTACTTTTCCTTCTCCTTTCCCGTCTGTACAATCAACCACTTCTTTAACTATCATTAGCATTTATTTACTCTTTAACCTTTAACCCCATACACCCTTTCATCCAAGTCTTCTTTTATGACACCCAACATTCATTTATGAATAATCTTCATAAATATTTTATAGTCAGTATTTCCCAAAATAATTAGCTTCAATATTTTTATTTCCTAGCTTTCTGTCTTTTTTCATGATAGTTTTATAACCCCCTAAAAAAATTTTTCTTCTTTTATACTTTCATCCATCTATTCATTTAGTACATTTTCAGGGAAAAAAAACATCCTTTTCATCATTGGACATTTCTTTATAAAAAAAAATATACACTAATCGATCTGGATTCTTTGCTTTTCTTTATAGCATCTTTAACTCTTTCCTTTTGATTTTTTTCCCATTTCTTCCACTACCTCCTTTTTTCATTTTTTTATTTCCCATACACCCCTGTCACATTTTTTCTCATACATATTCTGTACATACCTTTCAACAATATCCATAATTTCTGCTTGTTTACAATTTAACTGTCTTTTTTCATGCTTTATTAAATTAATTTTCCTCTGGTTACGTATTAATTTATTAACCAAAAATAGGGAAACTTCTTATTTTCTCCCTTTCAAATAATACTTTTGTCTACATATCATTCTTTCTATTTTTTCTTTATTACATTCATATATTTTCTTTTCTTCTTCTTCAAGAATTTCCCCTGCCCCTTTCTTTACTATTCATTCAAAATGTATACCTTTGCTTATTATATATTATCTTTTCTTCTTCCATTGTTCTTTCTCTAATTTTAATTTTTTTAAAGTTCTCTTTATACACCATCAACCCCTTTGTCAAACTGCCATACAATGGCTTCATTGTCATATGTTCTTTCAATAGTCACCATCTTTCTTTTTTAAGACATTCCATTCCTGCGTTTTTTCCTGTCACTCTTTTTAACACCTTTCCTTCTTTTATAATATTTTCATTTGTTCACATCATTGCCCATACAGTCCTATGATCTAAAAATATTGCTTCTCTAATTCCATATTTTACTCCCTTCACGTCACCTGTAAACAAAATATAATTAATCTGTTTTAAGTAACCAGCTCTTATATGCATATTCTCTCACTTTACTGTTCTAAACCTACCCTTATACAACAACCCCCATTAATATTCCAAAATGTGCATGCTGATTGGTCAGCGTGCCCAATGTAAATCAGACTTATACTAATGGAAAAAGGTCTGGCCACCCGGACTTTTTCCATTAATATTTTTTTTGTGTGTGTGTGTGTGTGTGTGTGTGTGTGTGTGTGTGTGTTGGACAGCAATGGAGAACAGAAGAGCTCCATTGCTGTTATCTCGCTATGTTAAATGAGTTTAACATAGCGAGATATCTTAAAAAAGTAACACAGATCTTCCTTTCTCCGTTGCTTTTTTTAAAGCTGTCTTGCTTTAACATAGTGAGACAGCTTTAAAAAAAGCAACGGAGAAAGGAAGATCTCTGTTGCTTTTTTTTAAGATATCTTGCTATGTTAAACTTGTTTAACATAGCGAGACACCTTTTAAAAAGCAACGGAGAGCTTCCTTTCTCTGTTGCTTCCACTCACAGCTCTGATGTACTGCGTAAGCATACGCATGTGCAGTCCCTCAGAACTGCCGCAGAATACTGGACAGCTGCAGAAGGGCAGCAAGGAGGCATTATACAATGCCATTATTTAAGAAAAGTAAATATTTTTTTTCTTAAATAATGTCATTGTATAATAGCAATAACTCACTTCTGGGTGTGGGTAATGCTGGATTTACCCATGGTTGTCTTTGTTTGGCCACTCGGGCTTCGCCGTCGTGGCCAAACCATACCAACCATGGGTAAATCCAGCGTTACCCACACCCAGGTGTGGGTTATTGCTTAATTATTTATTACCTCTCAATATTTTTACATCTTATGCTACTTTCACCTTTCATAAATTACAATTAAACTCTGCCACCACTGTAATCAACATATTTGCTATTATATCATTTTGAATTTCCCAAACATTTTTTCTTTCAGTTTTATTTGTATACACATACTCACTACAGCACTTTTCATGCTATTCACATTCATTGCTGATGCATGTATATTAACTTTTCCCTTTTTTTTTTCATCTTTTGACCTCCTTTTTCTCCTTCTCACCCTTCCTTTAATAGAACATTTTGCCTTTTTTCTAACTCATAGCTTATATTTCCCTCTTCTTTTTCCTCTCTTTCTAATACCTGGAACCTGTTTTCCATCTCTATATGTGTTCCCTTTTCCTGTATTAGTTTATGAACTTCATCTAGTGTATGTTTTTCTATATTTTTATCTTGCACTCCCCCCTCCCCCACCCCTTTCATCAGTCAATTCCACCTTTTCTTGTGTAAAGATGTGTTCTTCCCTCTCATTTTACTCAGTTTGTCTGTCTTCATTAATGCGTGGAGGAGAAAATTAGAAATGCTCATTACTCCCACATTGCCAACAATATAATATGGTTTATAGCTTTTTTTCTAGAATGTCCAAACTCTCCGCACTGCCCAGACATTTTTTTTGGTACAGTCCTGGATGAAATGTCATTCATCTCCAAAGAAAAAAAGCTTTACTACCCACAGTAATAAACACTCCATTTTTCCCCATTTATTACTATCACAATAAGAAAATGCTATAACTTATTTTCCATTTTTAAAGTTACAGAAACTTCCAGTCCCCCAGTTTATACTTTTCTGTGTCATCCACAACTTTTTTAATATCATGCACAGTCTGACATGAGCTTAGAAAAAAAAATAATTCATTATCATTTACCTCACTTGCTCTAAATTGAAACAACAGTTTTCTTTTTTAACTGTGCATTTACATTTTGATAAATATAGTCCTTCCAAGAAGATATGTTACTTCTCTTAACAAACTTTCTGTTAATGCATATGTCTCAAAACCTGAAAGGTTCAGTTCTTATATGTATTAATGTCAGAAAAAACAAGTCTTAAGGGCATAAAAACACTGTCTAAAACACAGTGCCTGTTTATTTGCCGTTATTTTCACTCACACAACAGGCCTTTTGCTCCAGCTCCTAACAGCACCAGTCTGTCTCCTCTGCACTGGCACATTCTTTTTGTTTCTGTAGTCTTTACCTGCTACAGCTGCTGCTGCATATATCTTTATTCTGGAAACACCACTGTCTCTATTTGTTTACTTCTCTCTGTTTCACCTTTCTGATCACCAACATAGAACATACGCTTAAATTCATTTACTTCACTGGCCAGGCATTCACTCCTTCATTTATACCTTCCTTCAGTTTTTCTGCGATCTCCTCACTGCCAAGTATTTTGTTCATTACCACACTCCACTGCATGATCTCGGATTCGTCTGGTCCTGTTTCTTCCATCATTTTTTGAAAACAGAGTGATCCCAACCTTTTGCTTCCATGATATTTACCTAAAAAACACCGTTTTCCATCTGAATTACAGTTTCTTTTTTTCTTCCTGCTCCAGATCATGTACACTCACAGACTCCATCTTAGATTCAGTGATCACCAGTAACAGCTCTCTGCCACCACCTAGTGATCACCTCACAAATACTAGAGGAAGTTCCCCAGTGCTCTAACCAAATTTCGCCTAGCAGTATAAATACCACTTTGGGTCTCCCCTGAAAAGTGGCTAGTAACCTAGTGAAACTAGCTAGGTTAACAAAGGATAAATAAAAAAATAATAACAAATATTTGAACAATGAATGTCTGTAAGACAATTTAAATGTGTAATTTTGAGGGATGTGAACTTTTTGAGAAACCAGATAAGGAACATTCAATGTAATGAGAGCTACTTGGGAGGTTTGGTTTTCTGAGTTTTTTCGGTATGCATACTCTGCTTTAAAATATGTCGGTGTCATTTGCTATATTTGCTGTACTTCTTATTGTGTAAGTGTATTTCTGGTCAATTGTGCTGTTTATCTGCCGTTCTGTGGCATTTGTACATCATTTTTATTTATGCAATGCTTCTATGTCCTAGTGCCATCCTGTTACGCTGTTATATCGCTTGCTATTTCTGATCATATTTTTTTAAATACTTTATTTTTAGATGGATATATGCATGTGTGTATGCTGTGCTTCATTTATTTTCACCAACGTAGAACCTGTTTGTAAGAGATCCTACATTAGATCTGTCCGAAAACACTGCATACAGGTTTTTTTTAAAGTGCATTATGGGTGATTGTATTTTTTCTCCACCTTTACATGATTTGGCATGCCTGGGAACTTCAGGCAATACAAACATTCATATTTTTCATTTTGGACCAGAAAACCAACTGTTTTCTGGAAATGGAACTTTTCTCTTGTGTACTGATCGATATTAAATGCATTGCACAAATGATACTCGACCAATTCATTTTTGAGCGGTAGTAGGGCATCCACTACAGGCATCTTATACTTCTAAAAATGCTTGTTTTTTTCTCACTCAACTCTTACCATAAACCTGCTTTCTAAATGACTGGTGCAGCAATTAATATGCATCAATGACTGGGATCTTTGTGTTTCTTTAATAAGTATTCCTGAATTTGGGGCAGTCAGCTTTGATTTCTAGATAATGAAATTAAGATCTCAACAATTTTGGGTTCACAAAATACTGATGCTTTAGATGAGCAGCAACATAGTTGAGCTATAATACTTTATTTTTAACCTCATTTGTCTAATGAGACAGATGAGGTTCAGAACCCATTTTGTTCTGAGAGTTTTTGCATTATTTTGTACTGGGGTATAGTCAGTGAATTCCATTTTGTACTCGCAAATGCTTATTGCTGCCCCCAAACAACCTGACATTGAAAAGATGGTCACATCACTCAAGCTATTGCCCCAACCCCACCCATAGTACTTAATGTAACATTTCATCTACTCAGTCAAAAACTATTAAGAGATATTGTTTATAGATTTGCAATCCTCTGTGTAAGCAAACTGCATACATGTTGTTAGAGGAATTCATTTAAACTGTTATAGACATAAAATAACTTCATAAAGCCCCAATGTTTGTAATGGATGCTCAGAAAAAGAAATGTACACCCTTGTTATGTACATCTCTTGGAGTGTAAAAAAGAGTAACCGTTTCTGTCTTCCTTTTGCGCATGTGATGGTTTTACAGTAGAACAAAATGAGGAGAAGCATACAGTTTCAACATGCCCGTTGGTTTTTGTGCAGGGTTTATGGTGAGGGGCTTTATTGTTAGACTTCAGTTAGGTCATCCCCATAACTTTAATTTTCTTTTCCACATTATAAAGAACAAGGTGGACATTCTTATCTTACGTGTGCATAACTTTGCTAAACTTTATTTCTGTATGTGGAAACGTGTGAGTTTTGAGATAAAGTAGATGTGTTGCATTCATTAAACAATGTCATGCATTAGAGTTAAAAGCAACCTCTTCAGAACATGTGTATTTCTATATAACTGAAACTCACACTTCGTAGAAAATCATGTGGACATTTACTTGAAACAACTAAAGGAGATGCAGTGTGTCACTGTGGGAGAAGGGCACTCAGAGACAAGTCGTTCTCTTTTATTCTACCTACATTTCAGTTCTGATTTTATGTTATATGCAACACTGGCAGTCTTTCAGGCTTAGGGTTTGTAAGGGAGGAGGAATCAGGCTTTTGAATAGTCTTTGAGAGTGGTAGCTGATTTTGTGGAAAGGACTGTCTCAGTATAGAGATCCGCTATTCAGATGAGATGCAAGCTGCTATAACTGTTAGCTTAGACAGAGGCGAATGTTTCCCATGACAGTTGCTATTAACTTCCAGTGCAATACCAACGGATGCAACATTTCAGCCAAATCAGTTCAACAAGGAAAACAGCATCAACTGTCTCATTTGCTATGTATAAAAAAAAAAAATAGAACAGTGACAAAATTGCAGTACACGTACTGCAGAGTATTTTCCTATATCCCACACACTTTTGATCTATGCTGACTTTGTTCTTTCACGTTATAATTCATGAGGGAATGCAACTGAACATGTTATCTGCCATGCCCCATAATCTCAAATTATTTGAATTTTTCTGATTGAGTGAAACTGGATTGCTGTACAACGTTTAGTAAAATGTTCATTCTGGGTCTAACATAGTGAATCTTGGTGGACTTTTATGTGATTGAGACAAGGGTATCAAAGAATTCACCTCATGAGCAGAAGGTGCAAGTTGACATAACAGAGACAGTCAAAATTCTTCATAGTACATGGAGATTCACCTGCTGTGATATATTGCTATTTGTAGAAAAAGTGTAGAAGAACACATTTTATGTCTTTGAAAACCATGACTATATACCGTTACCACAGAAACAGTGGCAACAAGCTAAGGATACCTCTGAACAGCTTTAAAAGATGTCATATTTTTTGTGTGTTTTTCAGCTTTCAAAGGTGCTTTAACTTCTCACTGTTGTTTGTGGTAACCATTGTTCAGACTCTGGCATGAAATAAGAGCTGGGAATGCAAGACCTGTTATGCACCTCATTTACATAGCAGAGTTGTATAAAAAGGGTGTCTTTACCCTTACTTTGGGGCATAATCTGTGTGCTGGATGTACTATGTACAAATATGTAGCTTTTCACGATTCCAAGTTCCCTCATTGCATAATTTCCAGTTATATATTTTTAAATGTATCATATTCTCACCTATGCTTTCCTATTTGATGCTTTTATTTTGGGGGCATTTTTTAAAGCCAGCTGACCTATACAATGTCCACTACTATATTAGCCATCCTGGAGTTTTGAGACTCATCAGAGAAAGTCCCAATTCCAGGAAGAATGAAGTGCAAAACATGTTGTTATACCTAGAAAGTATTTTCAGCGGGGGGGGGGGGGCTTGCCCCCATTCCCGCACTAAGATTCTGACACATAGCCTGAAGCAGAGCTATGGTCAGCACAGGGGGGCACATGCCCCCCCCCCATGAAATTGTGTGCCTCCATAGTGCCTTACTAAAACAAACTCACCCACAGTTGATTTTGCAAGCTGCACATTACTTCCATAAACATCTTCTGCCACCATTCTCCCCCAGCTGAGCAGTTCCAGTTTTACTCATTTTGAATTGACCAGAACCACAGGGCATTGAATGAACTGAATCAAGAAATACTGAGCAGTGGCAATGTAAGAAGTAAAGTATCAAGTCATTGAGTGAACTACTTGACATGAGTATGGGCAGGCATTTTGAATTGGCCCATCTGAATCAACAGTAGTGGTGTGTGAAATGCCCAAGTTAGCCAGGGGTTTCCTCATTAAGGAACTTATTCAGTCTCACACAGTAAGAGAAGCAAACCCTGTATCTTTGACCTGTAGCCCTAATCCTCCACACCAATTGCTAGACCTCCATTAACGTTTGCAGCTGCCGCTGAGCTATTAATGAGTTGTTAATGAATTGTTTCCTGTGGTCAAAAAGTATAGGCCTTGAATGCTCTCAGCTCCATTTACTAGTGTGACAGTGGGCAAGTCCCTTAGTACTTCTGGGTCACCCTAAAAAATGAAGTTTTCTCTAGTGGTTTACATAATTAACAAACAGATAAAAATAGTGTTTAAAATTTGTCACTTTTGGGGCCTCCTGCCAGTTATTTTTGGATTTGTCCACAATTCTTGAGCAAAGAAATTGACAATTCATTGGTCTTTTCTTTGTAAAATGTCTGTCTTTCTGACCAGTTGTTTTCAATTTTCAGTAAATGTCAGGTGTGTGAGTTTCAGACTTTGTCCTTCAGAAACTGCATGCTAATGCAACTTAAGTATATAAGCGAGGGATTTAAAATCTGTTTCTAATTATTGGGCCTTTGTCTCTGATTCTTCTAGTGAGATATTAGGAGAGCATGGGAGGTGTGTGATGGGGTGCATTATACAGTTCTCACAGCAGTGAGCAGAAAAACACTTCTTGGTCATTATGTATTTGTTTATTCATTTTATTGCAAGCAAATGTATAAATGTACACAGTCATACAAGGAGCTGTAATTATTCGTCACGTGTGAGTGCATGTGTGTGTGTGTGTGTGTGTGTGTGTGTGTGTGTGTGTGTGTGTGTGTGTGTGTGTGTGTGTGTGTATGGGTGCACATGTTTATGTGACTTTGTAGAGCTAACCTCACCCCACAGGTCCTACTTACCTTCTACAGAGCCACGATTGAGAGCGTACTGACAAACAACATCGTCTGTTATGGAAATTGCTCTCAAGCTGATCGGAAGGCACTGGATAAGATCATTAAACAAGCCACAAAAACATTGGCTTCAACCTTCATTCCATACTGGACATATATTCAAACAGATGCTATGGTAGAGTCCGAAAACTATTGAGGGATATACACCATCCGGGCTATAGACTGTTCAAACTCCTGACAACAAGGAAGTGTTACAGAAGCATTAGATGCAGGACATCTAGATTCCATAACAGCTTCTTCCCACTTGCTATCAGACTGCTGAACAACAAACCCATAGCCTAACCCGCTAAATGGGTAAACAAACATTATTTATGTGGAACATGTCATTGTTATTTACATAACTCTCTACATAGCTCACTTTACACTTCTCTATCTGCACTATGAAAACTGTAAACCGTAAGTTTTTCTTTTATGTGTGCCTCTTTCTTTATAGTACTGTTTGTTATATATTCTTATATTTCTACTAAGTCTGTTCCTGTTGTTGCATTGTTTTTGTTTCTGCTGTAAAAACTTTCAAATTTGTATCTATTTTTTTATTGTATTTATTTTTATTATCTTATTTTGGTTTCTATTTTCAGCATTTTTAAATTATTATTAATCTTCCTTCTGTAAACGATAATTCTTATGGTACGAGCCTGAGTATCAGAATTTCATGCAGTGACATGCACTTTCTCCAATGTGTTGATCTTTATGACAATAAAGTTTACTTTGACTTTGATTTATATGTATCCTGCTTCCCAGAGCATTCTGCTTTAAAGGAAATAATGAATTGGAGTAAACAGAGTCTTCAGCATATGAGACATGTTTTTTGGGTACAATCTTTGGTTTCTTTGTTTATTTGACTGTTGACAGCGTGCTTATTTGACTGGGAATAAAATGGACAGCATGACCTCTAGTAGTTTAAGGTTAAAATATTAACTGAATGGATTTGTAATTTAAATATTTTGCAGGCACATGACTGTGAAATACACAGTATTGGGCTACAACAGTTTGGTACTTGGTGCAGATGAGTTAAGGCCACAGCTGTCCAACCTTAGATAATCCAAGGGCATTAAAAAAAGGTTTATCTGAGGGCCACGTCCACAATAATAAATACAGTACATATATTGAAATTACTTGGAGAGTCCTATCATTAGTTAGTTTGGTTTAGTAAGCACTTTGAAAATTTCATAAGAAAGAAAAGTCATGGTGCTTATAAAGGTTTTTATTGAAACAGTAGACAAGATGCAGTCATTTTTAAAGGACAAATGTCTTTCCATTAAGGGCCAGTTTTGTAGCTGGAGTAAAATATTATTATATTATTAAAATGTTGGCATTTAACCCTCATAACTCAGTTGTTAACAGTGTCAGTGTTTCCTTCTGCATGCTCATTCTTCTTGGCAACCTCTAGCTCAATGCTTAAGAAATTGTACACAGATCTAAACCACTGGAACTTGTTAGATACAAATGCAAAAACATTATTCCTTTTTAGAAATTGAATGTCTGTTCTGGAGTGCTTATCACACCTCTGTTTAATGTTATGAGCAAATGCTGTTTGCATTTATGACCAGTATACATCTCAGCCTCTTCATTTTAAAGAGAGCTCTGCGGTAGTTTAACCAGTTATATCAATTTCAATGCTTGTAGTTGCCAATCATAGTAAAATTGCAAGGGAATTATCTGTCAATGAACATCTGTACTTTGATTTAATGAATTTCATTGTTGAAAAAGTGCTTGCACAAAGCCATGTGCTCCTGAGCATTGAGCACATCTTGAGTACAAACTTCCTCAATTTCGGGTACCTCTCTTTTTGGTAGTAATTTAAAAAGATCTTCTCCTTTTTCAGTCATATTAGTATAAAAAGGGTCTGATTGCAAATTGCACAATTCCAGCTGAAGGTCAGATCTTACACTTTCAATGGTGGCAGTCAAGGGTTGAGTAAAAATTGAAATATCTTCTTCAATTTCCTTAAAATCAAATTTATTCTCATAATCCTCAATGATCATTTCAATATACTTTACATGAGCTGAAAATGATATTTCTTCAACATTCTTCATTTCTTCAAAATGTTGTTTGCAATGCAGAAAAAATAGACAATTTTGATTTAAAAAGCTTCAATTTACTTTGAAAGCCATTCAAATAACCACATAATTTGGCAGTTTTAAGTTCAACTCATTCATATGGTTGGTCATATCTGTTATAAATGCAAGAGCTGCTAAAAATATGGGATCTTGCATTTGATTTTCAAGTTTTGTTGTCTCAGACTTCACATCATTTTTAAGAAATATGGGTATTTCTTTCCAAATGGCAAAAAAGCTTTCCAGACATTTTCTAGCACTCAAACAATGAATCTCAGAACGAAGGAGTGAATTGCCATATGCAGCATCCACTTTGCTGAATAAATCATGAAACCTTTGATGACTCAGAGATCTGTTACCTCCTTGTACATTAGTCATTTTTATGCTACTTTCATGGCATTGACTTGATGCAGAAAATTTTACACAGAGTACTTCTTTGTGACTTATGCATTGAATTGTAGAACAGTTAATATGATTTTGTTTCAATAATCCACAAAAGCTGCTTCCAGTCCCTGTCATAGCTTTGACCCCATATGTTATGATGCAGGAACATTTATCAAATCCTCCATAATTTATAATAGACTTTTGAACTGCTTCAAAAATATCAGTATCTTTACTAGTCCCATGCAAAGGTGTAAGACTGAGGAATTCTTCATTAATAGTAAAGTCCTCTTGAATAGTTCGAACAAAAATTGAAAGTTGACTTAAGTCTGCTTGGTCAGTGCTTTCATCCAGACACAACTTTTTTGAAACATATTGATCCAAGTGTTGTACACGTCTTGCAAAGTTCTATTGTAATAATGCCTGTATTTCAAAATTCTTAGCTAATTTTGGCTCATTAAATTGTTTTGCCATTTCAATTGCACATGTCTTCACTATCACATCATCACTAAAAGTATTTTTTGCATTTGCTAACATCAGTGCTACTTTGTACGAAGCTGCAAGGCTAGAACTTTGTTCAGTGCTAAGTTTTGCAAAAAAACTCATTTGGTACATCAATTTCTTCTTATATTCTGCAGTAATGGTACATTTTGATTCTCCAACATGCATCTCAAATGTTTTACTGTGTAATATACTGTAGTGTAATTTCACATTGCATTCTTTAAGCACTGACAAAACTTGCATGCAAACAAGACATTGAAATGTTCTTCTTGTTGTTTATAATGAAAGAGTTTGATTCCCATCGGATTTGATACACTCGCTTTTTATCTTCAGTTTTTTCTTTTCTTGTTAGGCATGGTTAGTTGACGATAAGTAGTAATAAAACACAACCTGAATACGCTGAACAAACCAACAGCACTAATCTTGCTCAGAAACGTGACCTCTAGATTCGCTTCAGACTATGCACGTTGAACATAGTGTACAAAACTTAACACAAACTTTTCATGCACTGCACATCTTATAAATAAGCTATCAGAGAATTGTTTCTACTACTAATATGATTGTGAAACTACAAAGACCTGAAAATATGAATGTTCAAGATGCTCCTCAAAATGCTAAGAACAGTGACAGTAGAGGCAGACTGCTGCACCTCTGTTCTAGCTAACTTCCTTTCCATGGATATAATTACAAAATAATACAAATGAAGACCTTTCTTCAGTCTAATACAGTATACAAAATAATGCTGCCTTAAATTCAACAATTTTCAGATACTTTTCGCTCACAGTAAAATAAGTAATAAGGCAAACTCCAAGTACAGGTATGTTTTTGCCAAATGAACAGTTCAACTTTAAAGCATAATCTGAACAGTTCAATTTTAAAGCATAAGCTGATCATCCCCCATTAATATACACTCCTTTAAATATGACAGAGCTAGGTCAGATACATTGGAAGAGTAACACATATCCCTGCAAACACAACTGCCACTATCCATACTACAGGGTCCTCAACTGGAACCCTTACCTTACATTCCTCTCATCTCTCCCCACTTGCCTAGGCAGTGTGGTAGGAATTTCATGTTGCCCTCAGCTTTTGTGTACCATGTAACCTATGCAGGGAGAGTAAGGTCCAACAAATTAGTTGCTGTCCTGTTTATCCTGTGCTGTTTACAGGCCCCAGACCTCTGCTTGTTCCTTCTCAGCCTATCTAGTCCCTCCTAGACACAGCATTCCAGTTTGCCACAAATAGTGCATGATGTCACTCTGCCCCAGCAAAAGCCACCAACCAGCTCCTGTACCTCTGCTATGGTTAGAGTGCAGGCAAACTGAGCCGCATTACCTTTTGTTTCCTCACAATGGAGTTCAGGGCTCCTTCACTTGTTCCTTAACCTGGCATGTCAACACTTCAGTTCTTCTCATTATACCTTCTCCAGTTTAATGTTATATTACAGTAATGTATCTGAATGTTGTCTTTCATGTACTGTCATTAATTAGCGCATGCGCCTGCGGGCCATGTTTTGGACAGCCCAGAGTTAAGGTCTGAGCTGTTACTGACCTGCTGCCTGTAGGGCAGCTTTTGATTCCCTCATCCTTTTGTTGGTCTAGTGCGAGTCTTATTTCTTCAGACAGTGTTCCTGGGCTTCTCCTGTAAAGACACACTTGTTTCCAGCAGGTTATCTGAAGCTTTTAGCAAATTCATTACACATTTTTACTTTTGAATCCCTGTCCCTTCAAATAACCCCTAATTACTGCTTCACTATATGTGATTTGACTATGCATCCCTGCACATATGTTGTAGTTTAATGGATTGTCAGATGCATTTTCAGTAAATGTAAGTTTCAAAGGAAGAAAAATGTACTGATGCTCATGCTGTCAGTTTTCAGTGTGGTGTGGGGGGGGGGGTGTTTTCTTCATTAAATGGCTGTGTTTTTGTTGAAAAATTTTAATGAACATTTCAAATTAAATCCAAAATGTCTGTAGTCATTGTAAAAGTAAAAATAGTATGGTTACTGACAGGGTTCAATGGTATTTTATGGTAACTTGGGAGAGCCAAGTATGAGATATCATTGTAGCAATGGGGGTAGGGGTCTATTGTATTACTCTGCCCAGGGTCCCATTTCATCTGAATCTTCTCTTATTATTCAGAAACTGCACATGAGTATTTAGTCTCTTATGTATGCCATATCTTTTTGCTTTTCTATATTTTAAATCAGGTAAAGAGGCAACTGAGGAGACCTGTCTAGTTAAGGAACTTAATTGAACTCATGCAGGAGGCAAAAAAGAGGTACAAAGAACCAATCCCTGTACTACTGACTGCAGGAAGCAGCAGCTCAGCAAGAATTTAAAGCCTTAATTCTCTGCAGTAGCTCACAGGCATTCACTTGTCTCTTCATTTTTTGATATATAACTGAGGATTAAAAATCCTTAAGGTTTATAGTCAGTAATGCATAACTGAGGATTAAAAATCATTAAGGTTTATTGTCAGTAATGCCAGTTATTAGAGTATCAGAGGTTTTGTTGTTTAAATGTTCAGATGATGCACGTTGCTGGAAAACAGTTCTGTTAAGTTTTTAAGTGAACTCGAGTAGTTTGCTTCTTATCTGTATCTGATTTTGCAGAATATCACTGACTTTGCCCCATACTTGTGCCCTGTCCCTCATTAACATAATTTGTGTGAGTTGTGCAGCAAGTAGCACCACCACGTTTGGGGAAGAAGGCTGTAGGTTTTATTCCCACTCCAGGTAAATGGCTTGCTGATACTGCAATACTGTACTTCTGAGTGTGTTGACCTTCGGATGAGATGTTAAACAGAGGTCCCATCTGCTTGAGTAGGTGGTAGCTCAGGTGGATATGAAAGATCCCGTTGGTGCTATTGAAAAGAGTAGGGGAAACTTCTCGCTGTCCTGGCCAAATCTTCCCTAGTAGTATAACTACCACCCTTGGATTTCCCCTGAAAAGAGGCTACTAGCCTAGTGAGTCTAACCTGGTCAATAAAAGATTTTTTTCTGGTAAATCACTGAAAATTACTATCAGTCAATAATGCCGTAACAACTTCATAGTTTTTATTGTTCAGAGAACACAAGTCCTATTTTCTGTTATCATTTTAACTGATTTGGAGTTATCTAGCACTTATTTAGAGGTAGAGGGTTTGAATCATTTCACCCCCATCTGCCTACTGTAAGACTTTACGCAAGTCACGTAACCAGACAGTGCTCCCACCCCTGTTAAGTGGCACTTTACCCATTGGGTTTACCTGGTTGACCAATACATAAAGTAATAATATTTCAAATTTGGCCCTTTTTGCTGCCATTATTTTTGTCTTTGTCCAAAATTCTTACACAAAGAACTTGAGAGGTATATTGGTGTGTTCCTTGTAGAATTACTGACGCCTGGCAAATTGCTGTGGATTATAGTTACTAAATGTGGATTACAGTTACTAAATTCCAAGCATGTGAGTTTCTGATTTTGTATCCTTCAGAAAATGCTTGATAATAAAAACTTGTTATTCTATCAACTTTCTAAGTATATAAGATAAATATTTAAAAGCTTCTCCTGATCTTGTTCATTTTTTCTGATTCTTGAGCTAAGATGTTGAGGGGCAGATGGGGTGTGGCACTATACACTCTGAAATCAGCTGTGATACAATTCTGGGCCATTATTTATAAATGTATTCATTCACTTAATTTCAAGAAAAATCTGAGGTGTACAGTCATAGAAGAGGTGATAACTGATGTGTGGGTCAAAGATCAAATTAGGCACAATGTACTGGGTAGAATGAAACAATAATAAATGAGATGGGGAGAAAGGCTAAAATAATTTGTTACTGGGAATTTGTAACTAGAGATACTAAGACAGAGAGAGAATATAAGAATAATTTGCTTATTTGTGTATGTATGGGGGAGGTGACACCTCCAGGACTTTTACAACTTACTCTCAAGTCTCTAATGTTGAAAGAGCTGGATGTTTGGTAAAATACATTATATTGCAATGCTGCATAACCTTTTGTCTTATAAATAGTGTAAAAGGACATTTTCCTCTTTAACCTAATTGGCATTTCTGGCAAGAAAAGGGAATTAAGAAACACAGTTTAACCATAGAGTGATTCCTTCCTAGATATTAGTAAATGGGGCGCATTTGACCCATTTGTTCTACATTGTGCAGGATAGTGTAGTGTTGTGCATTCTGAAGATGGAACGTTGACTGTGGCTGTAGTTCCCTTAATTCTTTTGCTTGCTGATGTTATGGATGGTATACGGTATTCACGATGTTGCACACCTCTTCTTATCTGTATTGCTTGATTGGCTTGAGTTGCTTTTTTTCTAGGGGGGGGGCTTGCTCATCTAAGGCTTTGGACATTTGGAGCTTTGTTTCTCCTGAGAGTGGCTAGAGGTTGAAGAACTGGGTATGCAGTAACTCAGGTATAAACTAACATTTTTAACCATGTGAAGTCCCTTCCTAGCTGTTAGGAAATGTTCCACATTATAGCCATTAGTTTCACCTTATGAGATCTAGTATAGTGTTTCATATTTTGAAGACAGAACATTGAATATGGCTGCAGTTCATTTAACTCTTTTGCTTATTGGTGCTATAGATGTTAATGTAGAAACACACTAAACTTTTAAAATGAAGCATCCTCAGCTTCAGAATTTAATTATCTCTCTCATTAAAGTACAAATTCTTAAATTCTTTTCTTGACACTTGTTCATAGACCAATATAATAACATTCAGAATATTATAAAAACATTGTATAAAATCCCACAGGTCAAAAACTTATTTAAATCCTAGAATGGGTTATTGCCACCAGACGTTCCCTTTTTAGTGCATCTCAGCTGTCCCTATGATTTTGCTTCATATATTTGTCCTGTTTCTCATAACATTTTTGATTTTCTGGTAAACCAGTCACGATTACATTCTATCAGTAATACTAGTAATTAGAGTTTTACACTTCTTATTGTTCAAAAATGCATATTAATGCAGAACTTGTTCTTCTATTACCTTAAGTGAATTACAGTAATATATTTTCCCCAATTTATCCCCACCCCCATTATTTTTTACCTTTTCTACAATTCTTGACCAAACAAGTTGACAGGTAGGGTGCTACCCCAAAAGATTCAGATGTAAATTATTTCTATTAGTGCTATTGCATCAAACCAGAAAAAGAGTACCAGGAAGTTCATGCTGTTGCATTTGATTGGGACAGTTTTTATCTTTATCAGTGCTGTTTTACTTGGAGGGGTCTGAAAAACTTGCATGTTTATTTGTAGTTTTAGTAGCACAAATGGTAGCACACTCTATGTTGGTGCAAAAGGCTGAAGGTTCTATTCCCATACCAGGTACTTGGATTCATTTTTCCAGTACTGACACTGCACTGGAGCATAAGGAGGGTGTTGCACTCCTGGATGTGTCATCCTTCACATGAGACTTTAACTGAGCCATTATCTGCCTAAGTTGGTGATAGCTCAGGTTAATGTAAAAATCGTATGCCTCTTATCAAAAACAGTAGGAGTCCTTTATGTAACATAATATAAAAATCATTATTTACATATTTACAAAATGTACATATTTACAGGCACGTTTATGGGTGGCACAGTGGCACTGCAGATAGCTTTTGTCACCTCACAGCAAGAGGTTTCCTGGTTGAATTCTTGGCTGGGGTGCCTTCTGTGCAGTCTGCATGTCCTACCTGTGTTTGCTTAGGTTTCCTGTGGGTGCTGCAGTTTCCTTCCACATTCCAAAGACATGCATTAAGTGGATTGGCAACTCTAAATTGGCCATATGTGTGAGTGTGTTTGCATATGAGTGTTATGGAAGAACAATTGCAGCAGGGCTAGCCACCCAGTGGTGTGAAGCTTGGCTTTAGATGATTGTCACTGTTTCTGTGACATCACTACCCCATGTGCAAAACTGTGAAAAAAAGGAGTCGCAGATGGCTGTATATATTTCTATTTTTTTACTATTTATTATTTTTCTTATAACATCTTTATTGTTATTCTTCCATAACTGAACCCCACTCCTTCTTCCACAACCATAATCTAATGTTTTGCAATATATTTTATAAAATCCATTTCCCATTAAAAAAATGTTATTCAGTCTTTTATTCCAAATAACCCACACTACAGTAAATAAATGATCTACCCTTCTCACATATTAATTCTTTTTGCTCTTATAATATCCAAACATAATCATATTCATATCTACACTGCTTATGTCATTAATATTTTCATAAAGTTTTTCTTCGCACAACTTTTTCCAGAGTTTCACCATTCTTGTACAATTAAAAAATACTTGCTCTGTTCTGTCTTCCTCCCCACAAAATAAACACACCCTTTCACATTTCTTCTTATATGGCATATTCCCGTTTACTGAAAACATATTAATTACTCATCTCCATAGGGAATATTGACACTCTGCTCTCTTGGTACACCAGTCTTTCCTTACGTTAATGGTTTTAGTACTACCTTCTGGAAATTGTTCTATGTATTTGCATAATAATAGTGTTTCTTCATGTTATACCACATCCTTCTATATTTCTCTACATCAGTTTTTATTTTCTATGTTAGTATTTTTTTCTTGATATTTTTTAATTTCTTAATTAACATATTCTTTTTTCTCTTATTCTCATTTTAATCATCTCCCAGATCTTTTTGTACTTATACTTAACCATTCTCAATGTTAATTTCTCTGGATTTAGGAACTCTAATCTCTCATTCGTCTTCATTCATATTCAACACACCTCTTCACCTGGTTTAATCTTGAACCCCATATGAAAGTAAACACCAACTGGACAATTTCCTTTTCATATTTCTTCTAGGATCATATAAACATTTGGCAGATATGCTATTTTTCCTTTGTTACAAATTCACCAGATATGGATTCTTCCTGAATGCTAATCTATCTGTCCTCCACAGAAGACATATCTTTTTTCATTGCTGTTAATAAACTGTACCTTTGCATTACAACGGCATCATTTTTCCCAGATTTTATTCCTAGAAAAGCTACTTCATTCATTGAAAAATGCACACCCCCAATTTTCACTACATCACCCAAATACTTAATTTTATCTTTATTCAAGGTCATTCCCATTTCCTTTAAACACCATTTCAGCCAAACCAAAACTTCTCTCATCCATATTTTGTTCTTAGTAACTACAACTGTGTTGTCTGTGTATGTTAAAACTACTGGAATCACCACCTCCTTTTGCATCACATATCTAGCATCTTTCATTTATTAGCTACTTCACGCACCATCGCTACCATTACCAATGCAAACAATATTCCACTTGAGAGACATTCTTGTCTTACACCACATTTCATTCCTATTTCTTTGTTCAACCACCCATTCACTAACACTCTTCCTGTATTATTTTGATATGCTGACATAAAAACTCTCCTAACTCTATTACCTTTTCCATATTTCTTCGTAATATCTCACAAAGCATCATGTCCTATATGTATCAAATGCCTTGCTAATATTACCTTCCTTAAGTTTCACATTCTTCCTTTTACTTATAGTCTTCCACAATTTCTCTCACAACTAATAACAATTATTGACATCCCTTCCCTTTATACTATATATACTTTCTTCCATAATATTCTTTATCTTTCCATACTCTCATAAAAATATAACCGTGTAATTTACTGTAATGGATCTCCAATTTTTATTTCATTCTTTATTTTTATTTATTTATTTATTTTATTTTATTTTATTTTACATTTGTTAACTGGGCTAGTCCAGCTGGATATATTTCCATTTTCAGTGGAGGCCCGGGGTGAAAAGCTCCAGTAGTAACACAGAGATAATATAACACTTTTCCTCTTTCTTCCATATACATTTTAATATGTCACTCTATAAGTTTTCAAGAACAAACCCTTCCTTCAACCATTCATAGGTTCATAGGTTAGTACTAGGCTATCGGCCCTTGGGCCTATACAAGCCTAGCCATAATAATTCCCTGGCTATTTCTTCCCACACTATTTACTTCCCTGGACCCCTGTCTGGCAGGGCGACTGACATGATCCCCGGGGTGAATTTCCTTTTTCCCATCCAGTCATCAAGGTTCTTTTGAAGAGGGCAAAAGAGGCGCTCTCCTTGATATGTATGGGCAGTCTATTCCAGAGTCTGGGGAGTCTCTGTGTCAGGAACCTATCCCTCCAGCATGTTTTGTTTATTGGCTCCCTGGAGCATGTGGCTCTGAGGGATTGGAATTTTTTTAAGTGTAGCATGTCCAACAGCTCTGGGTTTGACATGGCCTTGTATGTTAAGCAGAGATCGTCTTTGAGTAGACGATATGCGACAGAGTATAGCTGAAGTTTGTTAAGGCAGCGTAGGGTATCTGCTTTAGGCCTGTGATTCTTTTAGTGAGGTATTTTTGCGGCCTTTTCAGTTGTTGCAGATGTCTTGAGAGGTACATACCAAACGGGGCGTTGTATTCTATAATGGGTCTAATGAGGGATGAGTACAGTGGGACAATGACCTCCTTTTTTCTGGATGGAAAGCCCTTAGTGATGAGGTGTGCCACATAGAAGGATTTCCTGACTGTTGTGGCGATGTGGTTATCGAAGGTGAGACCACTGTCCACCTGTGTCCCTAAGTCTCTTATCACACTTTTGGTGTTTAGTGTCCTGCCACCTATGTGGTAATTCATGGGTACATGTTTTTTTCCCAAAGGGGATAACTATACATTTCTTGGCATTGAGCTTGAGCCCATGGCTCTGGCGCCAAGCATCTGTTTCTGTAAGGCCATTTTGTAGAATAGCCACATCATTTGGGGATTCAATAATGGCTCCCAGTTTGCAGTCATCTGTAAACTTTGTTAGCTAAAGGTCCCCTAGTGTTGACCTGTACTTCAGAGAAGTAGATGCCAAACAAGAGGGGTCCCAGGACTGAACCCTGAGGTACTCCACTTGTCACTTGTCTGGAGCTGGATTTGGAGTCAGCTACTTTTACAGTGTGGGTTCTGTCAGTAAGCCAATTCATTCAGAACATTTACAATCCATTAATTTTTTTGTACATGCCATACCGTATACCATCTGAGCCTGATACTGAATCAAAATTTCCTTTACAAAGTACTTCATCCATTTCACTAATAGTAATTTCTTTTTCAAATATTTACTTTACTCATTCTGGAAAAGTTTTTATTTTCAGTTTTAGTTTTCTTATTTTTTACTGTTTCTCCAACTGATTATTTTCCTTGGCTTATGAACAAATAATCCTTGATCCTCAGTATCAAAATTTTCACTAGCATTTGTATCAGTCCCTTCTCCTGACATTCCTTCCAACGTGTAGTCTCTTTCCTCATTTTTCCTCTCTATATTTCTTCTTCTACAGCTTCTTGTTCATGTAGTTCACCCTTTCCAATAGCTTCTTTTTGTCCTTTCTCCTGTATGTTTTCACCCTATCCATCAGCGGCCTGTTGCCTTTCCTCATTAAGTCTTCTTTCCTTTCCCCTTATTTTTCATTATTTGCTGTTTGTTCTTGACAATCCATCCAAAAGTGTCATTTTTTTTACACAACCTGCATTCAGACATACACCTTCTTGCAGTATGTCCTTTCTTCCCACACTGGTTACGTTTTACTTTGCCACAATCATTAATTAAATGAGAAAAGTACCCAAAAAAGAAACCTGATTTAGGCCGGTCAGCATATTGTAATGTCTCTCTATGACCAGCCTCAAAAAATACTTACCAAATGTCTCACCATGTTGTTTTCATACTTCAAAACAATTCTCAACATCCACATTCCATTCCATAAGTTTCTTTCCTCTCTAACTTTCACAGTATTATCGACAATTCCACACAGTTCATCAGTCCTAAACTGCAAAGTAACATTTTTTTAACAGTTAAGTTACTACCAGAAAACGACTAATTGTTCCATGGATAAATGTCCTTCTTTTTGTTACACAGGTCGAGATATGCTATCATCAGTCCATCACTTTCAAATGCGAAGTCACAGAAAGTCTCTACCCCAGGATGTATAGAAGACTGAATTTCTGGGGCTTTAAAACCCAGAATGATTAACACATTCTCCTGTGCATAATTTCTGTCTATTACAGTCTCATTTTTGTTCTTATTCTATATCTCCTTCTTTTAAAAAGAATGACTTACCATGTGCTGCTGCTCTCCTTTCTTGCCTGCTGTCACCATTGTGTATGTTTTAGTTACTGCATTATCTGCTGCTACAAAACCATGCACCTTATCCATTTGTTGCAGCTTTCCTTTTTTACAGTTGCATTCTCTGCTGCCACTTCACCTGATTCCTTTTCCATATCCTCCTGACTTCCAAAAAAGGTATGAGCCATCTCACCCCATGAAACAACAGAACTGTCACCTGCATCATCCTGATTATTTTTAACAGAACATCATCTGCAAGCCCTCCTGTTACCAGTTCTGTTATCTGTGCCACTTCCACAGACTCACTTGCTTCTTTCTCCAAGAAGACAGTTAAACTCTGCTCATTTGTAACATCCACCACAAAGGAATCTTTGTTTACATTCTGAAGCTCCATTTCGAACAAATTATTCTCCTAATTCTCCCCAACTTCAAACTCTCCCTTCATGCTGCTGCTTCTATTAGGCCTCTTCTTACAGCTGTAGGAGCTCTCCAGTGCCATCTAGCATCTTCAAGTTTCCCCTCATCAGTGTAAATACCACCTTGTGTCTCCCTTGAAACGTGGTCATTGGTCTAGTGGAACTTACCTGGACAACAAGCAGGATAAATATAGAGGATCATGATTGGGTCACTGACCATGACCTGGTTATTATACGTTTGAGGCATGAATGCTAGAAATTTACCGTGATAGTGAATCTCGAGAGGTAAATCTTGGCATCTATGCAGGGAACACAATTTTTAAGTTATGACTGGTGGTGTAATCAGAATGCTTTGTAGTGCATGGAGATTTGTGTGCTCCATATTCTACTAGTGGCAGAAAAAGTTGGGAACCGCTTTATATGTTTATGTATTGCCTGTGTAAGGGAAACAGCAGGTTCCCAAATACATTTTTAGTGAGTTTAATGTATACAGCAGACAGAAATGGAGTTGAAATTAACCTGTTTCCTTTTCTGCTGCTGCTATTTAAGCTGAAATATGAGTTAAATAACACAGCAGTTCAGTACTAATATAGCACCAGATGCGATGTTAAAAGTTTGGCGGTGCTTAATAATTCTAAGCATTGCTAAGGTCAGGTCTCGCTCTGTAGTGATGCTGAAACATGGTGTTACACAATAATGGTCCTCCATGCACTACAAGTAAATAATGGATGATTCTATATCTCAGTTATTTTATTATATCTTTGTACTCTGAATATTGTAATGCAGCACAAGTATTAAGTGGTTATGGTTATTGCATCTCAATGGATTTGCAGCTGTAAAGTGATTTTAGAAGTTTTTTTTCCCAAAATCAGCTTCAAGACCCTTTTGTGCTTGACATGCTAGACATAAGGAAATCATTTTTTTGTTTTAACTCCCATGTAAATAGAATGGCAGTATTGTGAGTCACAGGCAGCTTGCACATCTTCTGGAACCAATTTCTAATTTTTACTGCTTTGCCGGAATTATCTGGATTGTGCTCAGAGCTGCCTTTAAACAGTAGTTATATATGTTCAACAAAATAAAATAGCTAAACTGCATGTTTTAAGGCATCCAGTTTTTAGCCCAAGTGGTGAAAGACCCTCTCCCACATTCTTCCTGCAGTGTCAAAACTATCACTGTAATCCTGGAGATGTTAACAGACACTCTTGCTTCTATGTCAAATAACATTTAACAGATATATATGTATAAATTACTTTGCTGTTCACTAGTATCTGCAGTGAGAAGATATGTTTTATGTTCATTGTTGGTAAAATCTGCTATATTTGTTTTAATGAGCCCCTCTAAATTTTCCTTAGTGCGTAGCATATTGCAAAATGCATCGGACTTTCTGTTCTTGAATTTGGGTAAATTGTATATTTTTTTCTTTGTGCTGAGGCACGTACACTGTTGACTTGTTACACTGTAGCATACTAACACTTAATGAAAACCATAATCCTTGAGCATGACAGATTAGTACTTTTTATGTTTTGTGAACATTGCCAGTTTTCATAAGATTATGGCATTCACAATTTTTAACAGTAGATTATGAACAAGTTGTTACCATGTGTCGTATTCTATACTTTATTGGTATTATTTTTTTTCTGCATCTTCACATGTCCTTCATGACTGACCCGCTATCTACTCTGCCTCTATTGTGCCCTGGAAAAAAAAGGATCCTGGAGGCATCACTGTCCACAGCAGATCCAGAGTTAGCATATATTTCTCTGTAATTGAACCTTAATTATTCTATTTATTTATTTATTTTTCTTTACAGAGGAAGTGCACTGATCTCAATGGACTATTTGCCTGTACAGCCTGGGTGAATAAGATCGAATAAGAAATAAACAAAACATATTTACAGCTACAAAGATATCCTAAAAAAAAATATATATATATATATATATATATATATATATATATATATATATATATATATATATATGTGTGTGTGTGTGTGTGTGTGTGTGTGTGTGTGTGTAATACCGAAATTCCACAATCCCGAGATGCTGAACACCGACAACCAGAATCTCGAGATTGTGGAATGTTGAAAATAGTGATTGGAGATTGCTGTACAGTGTGGAACAGGAACTTTGCCACTCGCTCCACTGTAGTGTGATCTCACAGTTGTATATTTAAGTTGCAGGGGGTGTGGGGTGTGAAATGTTAGAATAGTTGGTTTTGTGTTTTACTTTTTTTTTTTCTTTTTAGTTCGGGAGTCCACAATTTTAAGATTCTGGTCCTCTGTTTTCAGAGGCTCAGGATTGTAGAATTTCGATATTTAGTAGTGAACTCATATTTATTTATTTTATTTACATTTGTTTACCGGGAAATTCCGACTGGACACAGGTCCTTTTTCAGTGGAGGCCTAGGGAGAAATGCTCCACAGAAAGACATAGTAGATGGTAAACAATAGTAATCAAGGCATGTGCACATTAGATGTGATCATGACATGGCGAAATACAGGAGCAAATTAGGTACAATTGAGTAGTAAGCTGTAATTACAACATTGAGAAAGAAGTAAAACACAGTGCTACAAATTATCTAAACAGTAACTAGATAACAAAAACAAGAGACTAAATGAAAACTAAATCCTGGAAGGATTAACAAGCAGTGAGTCATCTTCAGTTCAGTTATATATATAGAAACTTACATGTTTACAGATACAAGAACATGTTATAACATTTAGCTCGAGAAGCAGTTTACAATTTCAAAACGTATTTGGAAGAATGGAATTATGCTTAGCAGAGCTTTTTGGATGCGATATAGTCATAATGACTGAGATGCCTTATGCTACAAGGACATCAGCATATCATAGTATAGAGATATGAAGACATAAGAAGAGGTGAGTGTGAATAGTTGTAGGAAAGGGTACCATGGGGAGAGGGCGGAGTAGTGGTGAGAGGCATGCAAAGGGAAGAGGAATTCACAGTGTTTTATGGATCATACTTAATGTTCTCAAGCATACAATAGGAACCAAGATAAAAAGATGACAGCGAAACCTGATGAGTCATGCTCTAGCCCCTCATCACACGCTTTTAGTTGGGTTCAATTTTAAATCACAAGGATGTAGAAATTCTAATAGTTTCCATCAAAGTGCATTAGAAATACTATAGTATACACAGGTAATATAAATCCCACTCCCCAACAGCACAGATTTAATCAGGTACATATCAAATCCACAGTTTGATAGAGTCATTCTTTTTGTCTTTTACAATATTTCTTTACATTTGCAACTTGCTTACTGTATTGTATCCACAAAGTCTTAAAACTGTGTATTTAAAAACTAAATCCCCCTCTTAATTCTTCTGAACAGTCATAATCGATACTTTTCTTCATATTTATTTAAAGATCTAAGATTTACATAGCCTCTACTGTCTCTTGACTAGACTATTGCAGGCTTTTTCTGTCTTTAGTACTGACCACTCTTCTATCTGCATGAGTGATATCCAATGAAAATACATTTTGCTTGTTTTTATTTCCTTCCAGATCCATTTTGCCCTATTAACTACCCCATTTATGTATAGACTGAATATTCTGGGACATACTGAGTAGCTTTATTTATTTATTTATTTATCTGTTTCTGTTTGTTAATAAAGGTAGAATATTGATCCACATGGACATTTTTCAGATTTAGTCCAGACGCACTATCTAGTTAAGTGACTTGCACAAAGTCACACAATAAGCAAATGAAGGCTGAAGGAATCAAACCCTGGACTGCAGAGGACCGCTCATTAACAGCTCCTAGCCGCAGTCCTTTTTAGCAGCTGCCAGATCTATTTACAAATGCTATGATTTGCATTTAATAACATTACAACACAGCCTCTTCTAACTATATCTAGTGTGTATTTTCTCCATTGCAAGCAGGCAAACTGTCAAATATTTAATGATGCAACTATGTTATCTAAATTTCAACAAGATGTATAGTTTATTATCCATAAATCATTTATTATACATGTATCAGTGAAGAAAAGTCTAAAAACAAATGGCTGAACAAAGATCCCTGTGGTACAGCCATAAACTTATCACTTGGGATGGCTGCCCATCTATAATTTGTGTTCAATGGTTTATTCATTGATCCTCACCTTGAATTACATACCAATTGACATTTAGTGCTATTAGTTTGATACTAATTCCTGCTATCCATCCATCCATCCATCCATCCATCCATCCATCCATCCATTTTCTGAAAACATACTTTATCCTTGCAGGGTGACAGGGAAGCCTAAGTCCATCCCAGCAGCCAAGGTGGGCAAGCCATTGAAACATATTCAGGATAGGGTGCCAGTCTATCACAGGATGTACACTATCCCTCACTTACACATCACATGAGCAGCTGCAGGCAGTTTGGGGAATGTTAGTTCACCTACTACATGTGTTTGACAGGTGGGAAGGAAATGGAGAACCTGCAGAAACACTATAGACTACATAGGTGATATATGCATACTACACACAAAAGGCATCCCAGCTATGATTTAAACTTGACAACCTCTTGCTGTGAAGTGGAAATACTTCTCAGTTGTGCCACTAATAAGTCCATTATGGAAGACTGTGTTGAAGATCTTTACACGATCCAAGAATAATACATGTGCATCAAATCCTTTAGCACATGCTGCTGTTATTAGCTAAAATACTGTCACGGGACCGTAGATGAATCAAAACTGTTCCACTTCATGGCAAAGTAGCTTTCCTAAGTATTTTTGGAATAAGATCCATCACAACACAATTGATGACCTTAGAAAGAACAAATGTATCAGAGTCCCACTAAATTTCCTTTGGTTTTGTTTTTTCTGATATCCCCAACCCCATATGCAAAATGGGAAAAGGGGCTGAGGATGTATGGATGGATGGATGGATTCTTAATGCTGTTTTAGGAGACTAGTGGCTTATTCACTGCTGACCTTAATTATCCATATCCTGACATGTAATGATGACGAGGTAGTTGAATACACCTCTGTCACACACAGACACATGTCATGTATAGCTGATGCCAGGATCATTTTTATTAAAGAAGGTAATATGGAATGCCATGTTTTCTATTAGAGAAAAAAATTCACAACATTTTATATCCCAAAGGACTAAGTCCAAGATGTACATGCAGGTTTCACTTTTATTACCATTTATATCCAGAAAAACTATCCCTGTATATTGGACTGCAGCTCCATCCAAATGAATGCCATGACAATACAAGGACCTTCTTCTTATGCAAAGATCAAAGCTATAAAGAGCTGGAGGCACTTGTAGTTACTGTATTGTTATAGTGCAGTCATTTACCAACAAAAGCTGATAGTATCTAACATTTTTCATTCAATATGCAATTTTCACAGCATTCAATTTTGAGTAATGCTTGGGATATAATCATGCTTATTGAATATACATGGAACTGCATGGTGAGTTGATTTCCAAAGTTTCTACTCCCATCTAATACTGACCAGTACCCTTTATCCAAACAGAACACATTTTGATTTATTAAGAAATGCATACAAGTCAACTAAGACAATATTTTTTCCAAACAAGCCTCATATTTAACTTACTTTCTCATACATCTACCCAGCAGTACACAATGTTTCCCTGCATGCTAGGTGTAATATATCATAGCTATAATGCTAAATCAACATTTAGTGCTCATTATAATTGAAATAATCCCTGGGAAATTGCCTGTCAGAAAAGCACAAGACTTAAGCTTACAAGCTGATAACAATATTCATAATTTTGCATTGGTTTGAGTCCATTAGTTTTCCTTTGCATATTAAGTTAGTCTGAGGAAGTAACTTGATCAACCATCATTTCTAGAGTAGACTACTCTACCCTAGTCAATCTGTGTATATGAGTTTATGCTGCCAATTCACTATGTCCTTCTGTTGAGGAGAAAGGCAGATTATAAGGGTTGATGGCATTATATGCATTACGGGGGCATCACATGCATTACAACTGTACTACACTAGTAATCTACCTCATGTCACTTTGTTATGATAGTAGAGTGTTACATGTTCTCTACTTCCTGCATTATATCACTGTGACCCCTGTGGCAGTAGGTCAAGATGTATTCCTAGTCATGTGATAATGAGTGGAGAAATTAAATTACCAGTATGCTTTTCTAATTAATACGGCAGCTTTAATGTATGCATTTCCAGGTAACAGAGGCAGTAGGGCATACAGACGTTAATGAGAGTAGAGTACACTGCCCTAGTCATTTCCTTTTATTTACCTACAAGGAGTGCATCCTACTGGCATTTCTGAAAGAATCTGTCCTTCTGCTATAAATCCCATTCACTTTATGTTACAGGCCTGCCATCTGCACCTTAACATTAACATGCTAGCGCCACTTGCCAACAGATTATATGGTCTGTTTTAATTACACAGAGTGACAGAGGGGTATCTACATGGATTACATGGCTTGTTTTAATTGCATACAGCCTCTTGCTGTGAAGTGGAAATACTTCTCAGTTGTGGTGGTATCTACAGTGCGATGAAATCTAATCAGATGAGAGAAGAGAGGTAGGAGCAAAATCCCTGAAGTCCAAGTTCTGTAATCTTTTGTATGTTGTGACGATGTAAGCTGTATTTCAACCTAACCAAGTCATTTTCCTTCTCATCAAAATCATGCAGTCGTGGACTGTGTGTGTGTGTGTGTGTGTGTGTGTGTGTGTGTGTGTGTGTGTGTGTGTGTGTGTGTGTGTGTGTGTGTGTGTGTGTGCATGTGTTTGTGTGTGTGTGTGTCTATATATATATATATATATGTGTGTGTGTATGTATATACATATATACATACACACAGCGTGAGAAACTGACCAAAACATAACACTCATCTTCATGCTGTTTCCTAGGCCTAATTGCCAGTATACCAACAACCTACCACCTACAAAATCTGAGTGTTTATCAATGACCACTAGCAAACAGAAAGTTTCCCAACACACACACACACACACACACACACACACACACACACACACACACACACACACACACACACACACACACACACACACACACACTCGTAAGGAGGTGTAGGGAGATTTGGTCTCATGAAATACCTGTTTTATGAAATTTTATTTGCATTCTCAGCAGGACATTTTCAGAGAGTTTGATGCATGTGGCATGTTTGCGAATACTCTCTTTTGAGAACTATCTTTGTGAGGATATGTCTCAGGCTAAATGAGAGGTAAGGAACACAGCCTGAGTTTGTATAACTGTCATGTCTTAAAGAATGCAATTAGTGGCTAAATATACAAGGACTTAGATCAGCTGAGCACAACAGCCCATTGATGAACATGTCATATTAGAGACCATCCACAGAGGGTTGGGTTGTGTGTGGGGGCTACCATATTGTTCAGCTAGGCAGAAAAAAACATGTTTTATTCTTTTTGAACAGTTGAAGCAAATAAGTACCAAGAGAATTGTCTGTCCTTATGAAGTACTTAGTTGTTTTTTTCAACGCAGAAGAAAAACAGATGGTGCGTTTCATGTTAAAATCTATTTCTCTGTTTAGTGAAGCATTCTTTAAGAATGGGAAGCTTCTTGGGCTTTTCACATAGAATGTACAGTAGGTCTCAACATACTCAGAATGTTCCATTAATTTATTGCACTTGGGTATGTATGAATTATTAATAAAGGAGCTCTTGAGCAGTTTGCTGCTAAAAACGTGTGAAAAATATGATAAAATCCAACCCTTAGGTTGCAAACTGATTATAACACAAACCAGCTCAGCAGAAGGACATGACGTCTAAAATATTCATAGACAAGGTTTAGCTTGACTTTTATTTAAAGAGATTGTTTAATATTATATGAAGCAAATGGATAATTTTATCAATTGCATGTGTCCATTGCAATGCTTTGTCATGATCTAACAGCAGCATGCTATAGAACTGATGCACTACAAAGGAGATTCTCTCTCTAGGCTTATAGCTTTCATCATGGCAATGGTGGAATCTGTTACAATCTGGTTTAAACAGTACAGGTTCTTAGTTGCTGCATGTTTTAAGCAAGCACAAAAGAAATTGTTAATAGTTTGCTATGATGCAATTAAAAGTAAAAGGCTACTCAGAAGAACAATAATTCCCTTATACCTTTTCTTATAAAAGCTTTAACAAAGCTATTCAGGTCTTTCTTTCTCTGTCTCTCTCTCTTTTTGACAGACACACACACACACAAATACACATGCACTCATGGGTGAGCTTAGCTAAACACACACACACACACACACACACACACACACACACACACACACACACACACACACACACACACATATGTTGTCCATGCAGTTATAAACAAACGCACACACATAATCTCCTGTGCTTAAATACATATGTACACACATACACGCGCGCGCATAAAACACATATTCATTACGCACAGTTATGCAGACACACATACGCAGAAACAGTTATACACACAAATGCATATGCAGCACACTCAATTGTAAACACATGCAAATACTTATGAAACACAAATAGGTATACACACACATACACAAAAATGCATATGCAACACACAAAGCTATAAACACACACACACACACACGCATATGCTGTCCATGCAGTTATAAACAAATGCACACACATAATCTCTTGTGTTCCTATAATAAATACATATGTACACACACACACACACACACACACACACACACACACACACACACACACACACACACACACATACACATGCACCCACATAAAACACATATGCATCACACACAGTTATGCAGACACACATACGCACAAACAGTTATACACAAAAATGCATATGCAGCACACAAAGCTATAAAACACACACACACACACACACACAATTGCACACTCTTGTATACATAGAAATTGTGATCCAACTAGCATTCAGCCACATAAAAAAAATGCTACAGTTTTGTACAGAAAGGAAAAGAAATGACTCTAAGTAATGAATACCATGGGTAACATAGTTATCATCCAGGAGAGAACTGCAAAGCTGATGTTTCCACTGGGATCTTAGGCTAAACAGATACTGCAGAAAGCAGAATGGAGCAGACTGAATACAATGCCAAATGTTCTAATTTTGTTACTTGTAGTCTTTTATGTATTGCAACTATGAGGGAGATCAGGATGGTATGATTGCTCTCTAAAGAGTCGTATAAATGATAGACTTTTACACATTAATTCATTGTACACACAGGTTTTACCTCAACTCATGAATTATTGACAAGGTTAACCAGCTGAAAGCATGCAGGAAAAAAAATGCTATTTAGTTAGTGAACTGTGACCTACAGATTGCTACTTCCAAGTTATTTCATCCTCAGTTATTCGAAGGAGAGAAATATAGGAAGATAGGTTCTAATGAGACAAATCACTTGGAAGACACTTCACAGGATTGCTTTGTAATGCAATTAAAACTTGATAAGTTGCAGATCATTAGAAGAATGTGTAAAGTAAAGGTAGATGGTGAATGCTATGATGTACAATTACATTTTGGAATTTTTATCATGGGACCATAAAGCTGGTCAACACAAAATGTTTCATTCCAAAACAAAATTTCTGCTATAGTAATGTGTAAGCAGACTGCTACTAACTGCTGATATCCACTTAATACACTGTCAAGTTTTGATGTGTGCGGTGGGTCTTGTATAAGGGTTGCAAAATCTATGTATAGCAGATCTGGCATCATTTCATTCCAATACTAAAATCATCTTTATCAGTTCCAAATCATAAAACTGGATGATTATTGAATTTGTCCAAACAGCATTCCCCCAAAGATATGATAAAAACATGTATCTGGTGCAATATATAAATAAATTTAATGTACTTGTATCCATGGTGACTCATCAACAGTTTATCTACACTCTTAATGACAGAATGAGCTATTTCCAGTGGATGCATATATTTCCTACTTGCTCTTTATTAAGTTATTTGACATATAATTTTATGCATGTTTTAGTAGACGTATTGTTCAGAGGTCTAAGAAGATTTGCATTAATCAGAGTTGCACAGTGGGTAATAAAGGGATAGTTACCCTCTGCAGTGTATTGTTTCTGTTGAGCAGTTTCAGCTATGGTGGTACCATGGATGCCATTGTCATAGAAAAGGGCTTACAGATAGCTGCACAGGTGGTGACATCTGAGGTATCAATGGTAAATTCAGGGTCAGAGATTCAAAGTAGCAATGCTTAATTAATGCACTTTGTGGTGATGCCAGCTACAGATGGTTAAGGAAAGTGATTACTTTACGATCAGTCAGATACTATCTTGTCACTGCAGTTGAAAAACAGGAGTTTGTAAGACCTGGTTATTGTATTACCAAAAAAAGGTATAATCCTTTATCACTAAAGTGGTTGACTTATTGAACAACACTCTGCAAACAAATGTATATGTGATTAGAGTACCTGAAAAGTAGAAGCAAACTGTTTGGCATTTGTACAATGTAAATGTAATCACTGGTTTGATATTTCAGTGGGTTATGTAAAACTGAATTATGCTCCAAAGATGTCAGTGCTAAACTGGGGACTCTTAGCTAGTCATCCAACCAATATTATAGCTAACTTTTTAGCCGTAGTATGTTAAGTAATAACTGATTTTGCAGTTATAGAATATTGCTAATGTGCATATGCTGAGGAAGAAAAGACCATAATTTGATAATGACTATTCCATGTAGATTGCTAAGCAATGACCTCCTCTTCTTCTTTCGGTTTTTCCTGATTAGGGGTTGCTACAGCAGAACTACGGTCCATTAATGATTGGCAGTAGATTTTTGCGGTGCCAGCTCAACGCCCAACTATCAACGAAGGCACACCCATTTACACATGTCTTTCAAATGCCACTCGACCATGGGGAGGACATGCAGACTTCACACAGAAGGTGCTCCAGCTGTGAATCGAACTGGAGAACCTCTTGCTGTGAGGTGGCAATGCTACCGCTACACCACCATGGCTTCTAAGCAATGACCTCAATGTTGCAAAATCATGAAGGCATGTATGCAAGAGAGAAGGAACTATAATTCTTCTTTAAACACCCTGAATTTTTCTTTTTTGGAATAATACCAACAAGAGCATTTTAAATTGTACTTGGGCTTTCATTCTGATTAGTGAATTATTATTTTTTGGTTTCTTTCATTTGTTGTCATATATGATAAATGACACATTACTTCTTGTTTAACTTCTCCATGAAATGATTTGCAAGACTATATCTGCACATTTTAGGACTTAATTGATTAATTTGTATACACTGATAAATTCTGCAGTAAAACAGAATGAGTCTAAGATAAATATACATATAGGAGGAAGGTGATCCCTGAATAATGGCATGAGAGAGACATGCTCAGAAAAGATATGTAAGAGAAAGCAGATGATTTTGTCATGACAGTCTACCCGTGTAAGGTGTCACATCTAAAGAAAGAGGTAGCTAGCTGCTTAATGTCATTAGATAAGCACAAGGTTATTGGGTCAGAGCTCTAGAAGGAAGATCCCGGGAACAGGCATTGATATAGATATAACAAAACTGTATTATAGTTTTTGGAAGAAATAGATCTTTTGGTCATGGCATAAGACTAGAATAAAGTATCTGTGTAAGGAGTAAGTTAGGAGTCTAAGTGGTCTATGGGAAGAGAAAGACCTTTGGTAGCCTAAGACACAGGCATAAGATAGTTTTAGTAAAGCTATAGGAGCGGTATAATTCTGGACAATGAATTGGAGCCCTACATCTCAACTGTCCAGGTTTTCACAAAATGTCCAGATTTTTGCCTCATATTTTCTGGATTTTTGTGGCAAATCGGTGAGGCTTGAATTCACTAAATAATGACAAGCATTTAAGTTTTAGTTCATATCCCTCAGAAAATGAATGGCAACACAAAACCATTTTTCTAGCAACTTTTTAAGTCTATAAGAGCAATATTTAAATGTTGTCCCTATTTTTGGGGCTTTCTTCCCCATTATTTTTGGCCTTTTCCAGATTTTTCTGCTGAGGGTGCAAGCTAAGATTAACAATGAAATAGCCATTGGGGAAGTAAATCATGAATAATGTCAGCGTCTGGCCTAAGATAATGTGACATCAGCTATAGGAGGATAAGTGCACGACACAAGTGAAATGTAATAAAATGTAATTGTATCAGGACAGTGGCATGGAGCAGCTTACTGATTAATGATGTGATACAATAATAGTGTAATTATTAGTGGAATGGTGTGAAATAAATCAGATCACTGAATAATGGCATCAGATATATGCATAAGGGAATTATTGGAATTCTAAGAAGTAGATTCACTAAACAATGGTATGAAAAAGCACAAGTGTTGGATGAGAATTTCATGGTTAGTCATAGAAAAGTCATATGAACAGCCAAGACCAAAGTTATTCCAAAAACAGCATCAACTGTTTGATAAGTCAGCATAGGAGTCCCATATACCCCAAGATTTTACCCTTACCAACCAGCTTAATGTTCACGTTAGAAAATCAATATGATAACATAAGAATGCATGCCAAAAGCTATGACATGTTATAACAGCAAAACACAGCACTGCAGGAACCAAAGACCCTTCTGTAGAAAATGTAAAAATTATCCAAACAGCAGCAGGGTCACTGCCTTTTATAAATAAAAGGAGAAAAGCATGCTTTTCTTCATGCATTTTGTGGCCTTTTATAAATAAATTTTCACATCCAAGTACACATAAGGTTTATTTTTATGAAGGATATGCTACACGCACTACTTGAAATGTGATATATATTGCTAAGTGCAACCATTGCACTTGTTTTTATGTAGGAAAAATGAACCAGATGTTTAAACAACGAATTTTACAACATCAGTATGCTATATATAACAGTTTAGAACACAACGCTTTGTTTCAAATGAACCAGATGTTTAAACAACAAATTTTACATCAGTATGCTATACATAACAGTTTAGAACACAAAGCTTTGTTTCAACATGTAGCACTTTATTCTGATCATAGCTTTTTCTTTATATCTACAGATGTCATCAACAATAATATTAGGGGTGGAGATTTGCAAAATGCTACTGAGGTGAGGAAAACATATTGGATAGCAGAACTCCGTGTGCGTGTTCTGCCAGGTTTAAATGCTTTTATTCCTCATTCCCTCCAGTATAGCTCTTTTGACTGTGTACCTTTAACTCCCAGTGGGTGTGGCCTGAGCCTTTAAAAAATTAAGTTAGTACCTTAGAGTTCTGATAAATACTCATTGGCAGAGGTCAAATATTAGTATAATTGTGTTTGCCATCATGTATGCTTCAAGATAAAATATCCTGATACCTTGTATGTAGCATGGTATTGGAATTATTAATGCAAATATGAACAAACAATATTTGACTTCTAGAGGCGCAGTAGGAGGTAACTGCAGATGCACCTGGAGGCGTCACTCAGTGTAATGAGTTAAAATTTGTGCTGAAAGCTCAAAGACTGTGAACTGGTTATATTAAATACATCTATGAAGTTTTATACAATGTTTATGTGTTATGGTTATGTCTTTTATATACTTTTATATTTTATATATACTTTAATATGTGTTTTTACACATGCATATTTTTATTTGTTTTGAGAATGATCTATGATTCATCAGGAAATGACATCTGCTATTTTGTGATTCACCGGGAAATTGCATGGGCCATTTGAGTTCTGCTGATTGGCTTATGACATTTTAAAAGAAGTGTATATAGTTATATGCATGTCAGTTAATGGTAGGAACTGATGAAGGAAATTGTCTTCTGAAAGCGCTTATCCTGTTACTAATAAATTATTTTAAGCTTTTTGTCGTGGTGACCCTGCTGCTGTTCGCTTAGATAAAAGCTATGATGTGGAAATGTGACACTGTTGCAGTGACAATTATAATAATCCTTAATCTAAAGCTCTAATTTATAAAAAAATAATATGTCTGTCCCTCCAATATGATTATTTATGACTATGCAGAAATTTAAATCCTTAGTTTGAGTGATAGTGGAGCTGTTTGTCTTTCAGATGTGAAGTAGACCTTCAAGTAGACCTTCATGGCAGTAAATTGTAGGTACACAAATCCATGAAGGTGTCTGTAGGAGACTGAGTACAGGGATAGGATTCCAAGCCTATCTTGGTAGCTAGGGGTCTTTAAACCAGTAAGAGTTTTTATTTAGAAAACTATGGAGCATTTCAACCTGTGTTATGTGTCTAGTTAAGTATATGCAAAAAGCAGTAATATATTCTTTACCTGATTTAATCAGAGCCGTGCACAAAGGTATGATAACTTCCTTTGACCTAGATAAGATATGAAATGCCTTTCTGTATCTTATATAGATAGAAGGATTTCCTGAAACAAGTCATTACATGCAAAAGTGACTGAACAGTACACGAAAACCTTAATCAGATAGCTTAAAAAAGGTAAAATGAATGACAATTTAATGTTATATTTGTTATCTTATTTTAAATTTCTAAACTGGCTGAGTGAATTGGTCTGCAGACTTTTTTCCAACACAATCCAGGCTACAATGGGAAAGATAAATATAAGATACATGAAAGGAATTTAGTAGAGGCAATCACTAACCATTATTTTAAAGGAAAGTTGAGTGCCCAGACAAAACCCATCTGGAAACAGACTAGATGTATACCCCTGACAGGAATTTGTAAAGAAAGCTTTTAAGCCTGAACCATTGACTGGTAAGGCAGAAATTGTACTACTCAGCTAAAATGCTGCTCAAGATGCAGGAGGTGTAAGCTGTCAACAGTTGTGATTAAAATCAAAATGCTGATATATTAAAGTTAAAACTGTAATCTTAAATGCTGTTGTGTCTTTCAGCTTTTCTTGGTTAGGGGTCGCCACAGCGGAACTCCGGTCCGCTAATGATTGGCAGTAGATTTTTACATGCCGAGTTGCCGGCCCTGACATGCAACCTTCAATGAAGGTACGCCCATTCACACGTCTCCACACAGAAGATGCTCTAGCTGAGAATCGAACAGGACAATGTCTTACTGTGAGGCGACAATGCTACCGCAGCACCACCACCACAGTAAAACTGTAATCTTAAATATTTTTTATAAAGTCTGAATTTGACTAGACATGGTAGTCTAACAAAAACAAAATTAAACTAGTTTAGCAGATACTTTTAATGACTTTCATAGCATTAGCACATGGCTCAGGCTAATTTAAATCTAATCTGATGCCTTGGCTACCATAAACAAATGTTTTCTAAAGAAAGGCTCTGTATTACCAATGAATGTGATTTCATCCCCTGGATAATGATTAGTTGAGATAATTGGTTAGTGGTTGCACTTAGAAATCAGTGCATGAGCACAGGAAGTATGCAATATGAGATACATACATACCTTGTTATATGAACATCAAACATGGCTTTTATTTTCCTGCATTTTACAGTTGAAACAGACACCGTTTTTTTTTTTAAATTAATGATTCTGAAGTTAATAATTAGGCTTTTCCTCATAACTGCGTATAATTAAACTTCTGCATTGCATTCACTAGTTTAAACTTGCCCGGACTTTATGAATGTTGTTTTAGTATGAAGAAAAGTCTGTTTTGTCTGTTCTGTGCATGTTGTAACTGTAATTTAGCACTGTTGTTACAGTGGAATTTTAACAAGTTAGCTTCACAAAGTGAAACGGGGAGATCTGTTACATTACTACTTCCCCAAGTATTACATCTTATATGAGTATTACCTCAGATGTTTTGAAATTTCAGATTTCCATGACTCAGAATTCTAAGACTTTTACAAAAAAATAAAAATCCGGAAAGATTACAATATAAAAAGATTTATATTATGGATTGCTGCATTACCTTAAAAGACTTTTGGCTTTTCGGTCGCCACACCTGAACTCCAGTCCAGTCATGAATTGGCAGTAAATTTTTACGGTGCTGAGTTGCCAGCCCGATGCCCAACCTTCTAATAAGGCACACCCATTCATGCTCGCACCTACCTGCATGTCTTTAACATCACTCACCACGGTGAGGACATGCAGACTCCACACAGAAGGCACTCCAGCCAAGAATCGAATTGAAGAACCTCTTGCTGTGAGGTGACGACACTAACCGCTGCACCACCGTGACTCTGATTGCTGCTTTACCTTACAACTCAGAATATATCTTAATCCTGTGATACACTGCATCTTACTTTTTCAAACATATCTAGCCTTTATAAAATGATATGGCACCGTACCTTTCATATTCTAGCACTCTCAACACCATCTAGCATATCAAGACATCAGTACCCTCCCCAAGCCACAAACATTCACAAATAATTGATAATTGTCCACAGTACTAGAACAACCATAGAATTACCTAATGGTAACATGGACAGTACAGCATACCACCTCCATTTGTACCCAATTCATAACTATGGACTTGATAAGAGAACTATAATATTCCCTTAGTCCATCTGCTAGACTACTGCTGACTTTACTGACAGAGTTCATGATAGTTAACATTTCATTGTCAACCATTCACCCAGTCAGAATATCAGATTTGTAATCCTTCACCTGGTGTATAAAAATTTAACATTTAAATTTACTAGCATCTGTCATCAAAATATGAAATAATCATGCCATCAGTTTATGTGATTGACTTTTTAAGCATAGCTTTGAATATTTTAATTCTGTAAAACGTGTTGACAAAGTAGCTTTTCAAATGACATAATACCTAGTCATTTACCGTAAGCCATTTCCCTTTTTACTCCATATAAAATCAACCATCAGAGAAAGAAACCATGCACTGAAGAAACATGCCATATTCTTTAAGTATGGCATTAATGCATGAATGGGAATGCAGCCTTTATTCCTAGTAAAGGCTGAACTATTTAAATATTGGTAAGGTCAATTTGTATACACAACAGTAAGGTCAACTCATATGCACAATGTAACCAAGTTAGTATATGTTCAAGAAACAGATATCAAGAAAGTCATCTCAAGAGCAAAGCTAAGGAAAGCTTAAGAAGTGTCTTGACATATCCATTTCCAGACAATATAAATACTTGTTTATGACTGGAAAGACCTGATCAAAATTCTTCATAGTACGTGGAGGTTTTACGTGTTTCAAGTGCCACCAGTTACAGACAGATGAAAAATGTATTTACAGTTAATGCAATTAGTACTACAATACAGTTCTTTGCTGAATAAGAACTTTGGCCACCTCAGTGTGCAAAAAGATATAAAAATACAAGTCTAGAAACACAAAATGTTTTACAGCTTTGAAAGATGTAGCACACTTAATGCTCCTGCACAAACAACAGAGAGACATAAAGTGTATGTTTGTTCCTATATGCATTAAAAGTTGTAACACACTTTGTAAAGCCCCTCTTTTTTTCTGCGTGAGAGTGCCAACTGCATTACAGCTTATAAAGCTGTTTTACCTTATTGGCAATGTTCTATAGTGGCTACTGTTTACCCTCTAGCACAAGGCTAGAGTATTGTGGTTGTGAGCAGTGCTTAACTAAACTTTGTAAGCACTTTTCTGCCTTCTGAAAGTTGCTGAACAAAGTTGTCTTGCTCTTGATTTCAGAGTGTAATAAAAGTGTGTTCTGTTTACTATAAAGTTCCCACCACCTATAAATTTTGAGCTCAAATACACAACCACACACACACACACACACACACACACACACACACACACACACACACACACACACACACACGCGTATATGCATTCACTACACTATTTCACTTTATAAACATGTGCTGCATCTATACAGAAAGCTCTTAGAATGTAAGTGTACATCATTATGAAGGTATTAATAAATTAGCTGTACTGCCAGTGTTCCACCAAGCCAATCTTTGCTACTGTATTTTTTTTTTTTTTAAACAATCTCTGTATCTGAAATTATGTTAGCAGGCTGTAGTTTTAGATTACTGTAGCAAGTCCAGAATGAAAGCTCTCTCATTTATTGAACACGCCAAACAGATATTATAATTTAGGTCCGAAAACAACAAGAAATTCATTAGGTGCCAGAAGTGTAAAAATGTATTCCGTGCACTGTAAATGACAACTGTGGGCTGTGTCTCAAATATATAAATGCTGAAATTAATATGCTGCTGGAATGTAAACAGATGCCAGGCTTTCCTCTAACAAAGAAAAATGATCTTTGCTGTAATAATAGTTTTTAAGTTAATTTTATAATAGACGTTAAGCATGTTAAGCTGAAAACTATGTATCTTATATAGTTTTGCAGTTCATCTCTCATACTTCCCATATGATGTGATATCCCAACTGCCAATTCCTATACTTTGCAACCATGACATTGGCTGGAAATGACAAACTCAGAGAAGATAAACCACTCCCAACAGGAAACTGGCAGAAATAAAACAAAACTTAGTAAACAATGCCAGTGGCAAGCTGAATGAAATAAAGTGTCCAAATTAACCCAGCTCAGACAGTGTGGCATACCAAAATAATGTCCTGACTGTATCCCAGGTGATTCATATTGGACTAGTGACCTCGGAGCTGGAGAGGTAAGGTAAGGTAGAATGGGAGTGAGTAGCTAATACAAGTATGACCCATCAGGGAGGAGGGTGGAGACTTGGCTCACTGTATGGACAACATCTACAGGAGTGCATGTGTATTGCTACAGCAAAGACCCTAGCAAGCCCATATACCACCTGCATAGGAGTCAGCAGGTGTGGTTGCAGACAGGTGCCCTTTGTGAGCAGCTGTTGTAGTGCTCACATGCTGTTGCACAGAAGTGTAAGCAGACAATGGCTGTTATTCCCAATTCACTTAGCTCTTAGCCTAGAGATAGGGTTTGTACCTCCAGGGATTAAATTGTTTAAATGAACAGCTGGGGGTGCATAATTGCAGAAAAGTGATCTGAAAAAAAAATCTGTTATTTACAATATTTGGTTGGATAAAAGCAATTAGGAGTATTGAGTCTCAAGTCTACCTAAAATATTTTTATATGTGTCTTGCTAACTCTCAAAAACTGCTGGCAATCTAAGGATGAACATTCCTGCTCCTGAAATAGTAAGTTTTAGCTTCGGTGTCCAGCCACAGGTATTTAGCATGGACGATGTTCTTCTCGTATGATACTGTATGTCTCAGTATCTAAGCAGTGGGAGAAAAGAATGTCATTAACTTTTCTCACCGATAAATCACCATCTCCCCAAACATTTTTTTCTTCATTACTTCATGCTCTTGGTAATATGTTCTAGTACAGTGTGTTCCAGAGAAAACAGTAATCCCAACGCTTGCTGTCTACCCAGTAATTCTAATACTACAATCATTTTTTTCATTTTATCATGGTCTTAGTTTCATCCTGCGACACGTCTTCTATGATTTTTATTGTATTTTTATTGGTTTCCTGTGTTGTGGATTAGAGTGGAGTTATTTGCATACATAATAAGTTGGTCTTCTCTAATGAGCTCATGCATCTGGTTAGCAAATCTTGTAACAAATGAAAAGGGGCAGGCATGCATGCGTGTGTACCTTGATGGATTAGTTCTGCTACACAACTACATTTTACTAACTATGGTGGTAATAATGCACTAGAATATTATTGCACAACTGCAGACTTGGATGCAAAATGAAATAAACTGGAGAAAAATTAATGGTCTGTATCACTTCATCAAACAGTCACTTCAACGAACGGCATTTCACTAGAAATGCCGTTCATCTAATTCCTCTCATGTGGGGGACTATGCCCCTCACTAACTATATATACTACCTCTGAGATCGTACTACAGTGGGGAAAGGACAAATTTCCTGATCCTCACTGTACAGCGATCTCAGTATGAACAGTCATTGTAACTGCGCTGAAAATGCCATTCGATTAACTGAATTTTTTTGATGAACTGATAGGGACCCCAGACGCTGTGCTGAGTTGAAGTGGTGGAGGGAGGTCTGTGCTGTGTCAGATGCTTGTGCTTTATGTGATAAAGCATCTTTGATGCTGGGATAAGATATTAATTGTCTGTTAGTTTTCTACCCTATGGTGTTCTCCTCTGCTGAAAAAGAGAGATAGATGTAGCTTGTTTCCGCTGGAGGAGTAGTTTGCTTCACACAGGATTCTGTTTATTACTATAGTTAGGGAACCACTGAGACCAAGCCATTCCCCCCAGATTTACTAATCTTCCATGCAGAACTAGCTTAGTCCTGCACGGAAGCGGCCGTTTAGGAGCAGGATGGCAGTGCACCATGCATATTGGTGAAGGCGTGCTGCCTGAGCTCTTAATCTTACATGGAGCATGTGAGAGTGCAGGGGACATGTCTGAGAGCAGAGCTCTCAGAATGTACATGCCCCCACAATGAAGAACAGCAGAAAGCCCAAAAGAATGAGCGAGACTGCTCATAGGTGTCCGCATACCCCCAGCAACATCCCCTCACGTGTACAACAGCAATAGTAAATACACAATATAAATATACCATTTTTTTATTTTTATGAAACAAATTAAATTTCACCTTAGGTGCGTGGGTTTGCCCATCGCTTAGCTATGGTTAATGCAGCTTAAATGGCTGAAGAGGATAACAAGGAATATATATGCAAATGAAGCAGTATAGCAATAGTGTAGTGGGCAGAGCATTCACCTTACGAGCAGGCATTCCTTGTTTGAATCCCACTGCAGCACATTCCATTTTCCATGTCAAATCACGTTATGACCAATATTATAGTTGCATAACCTACTAAATAACATATATTTGTGAACAGGAGTACTGCATTAAATGCAGATGTTAGGTGTCAGTGTCATAATGTTGCAAAGTCCACAGATAATCACATGTGCCCCATACAGTATATGTACACAGGAATCATGGATACAAATGGAAGGTAAAATGTGTAATGAATGATAACTCCATACAGTTTCCAAATCCCCCATCTTCCCAAGAACCATTAGACATTACTGTCTAAATTAGTGCTGTGTAAGTGGGAGTAAGCACTAGTAAGCAAGTGTAAGTACTATTAAGCAGTAGTAAGTGGGAGTAAGCATATGTAAGCACTAGTAAGCGGGTTTAAGCCCTTTTGCGCTGGGGTAAGCAATGCTCACACAGGTTAAGCAATATTGAAGCTAACTCTCTGTAAGCATATTTAACCGGAGGTTAGTATTGCTTACCCTCGCAAAAAAAACCACACAAACCCACTTAAAAATGCCTTAATCACTCTTTATCCAATAGCCGCTGTTCTGCCCAGCAACAAAATGAACAGCCTTGCAGGTCTTGAACCCACAACCCTATACACTATAGTCACAGTAGTTAACCACCAAGCCATCACAGCAGTACATAAGAGTGAAGTATCACCATAGTAAAATCAAACTGAACATTTGAAAGGAATCAGTATACAGTCACATGTTCTATAACCTACTACATAACATAAATATGTGAACTGGAGTACTGAAGTAAGGCCAGATGTGAGGTGTAAATGTAATAGAGTGTTGAAGTCCCCTACTAAACACAAGGACCCCATACAGTGTACGTACACATGAATCATGGATGCCAGACATATATATAAGATGTAATGAATAATATATATATATATATATATATATATATATATATATATATATATATATATATATATATATATATATAATCTATAGATATATATGTCTATATCTATATGTATATATAAATATATATATATATATATATATATATATATATATATATATATATATATATATATAGATATATATATATATATATAGATAGATATATATATATATATATTTATATAGGTATATACAGACATACATCTGTAGATAAAACTGGAAATATAACAAAAACATATATGTCCACATGCACCGTTAATGGGGTTGAGGGGGCCCAAACAGCATATGTCTTGTACGTTTAGGTATCCCCCCCCACAGCCAAACACGTCTGCTCTGCAATACACTACCAATTGTTGCAGACCCCATAACCAGGACTTGACACAACATAGCCACAAGATGTTAACAGTGCTCCATCCCACCTGTATGATGTCAGGCTGGTATGTGGAAGCAATCAACATCCCTAGAATGCATATACACAGACACATATATGCAGATACAGATATATATATATATATATATATATATATATATATATATATATATATATATATATATATGTGTGTGTGTGTGTGTGTGTGTGTGTGTGTGTGTGTGTGTGTGTGTGTAACTACACATACACACAGAGATAGGTATAGGAAGATACATATGTAGATGGTGCACATAATATAGAACAGCCACTATGCCTACAGTTACCACCATACCAACCGGATACTGTATGAGCCACCCATACAAATGACAATTGCTGCCTGCAACATATACCCACAAAGAGGTCAAAGGATATAACACCACAGACAGGTTTGCATACATGGGAAAGCTTTATTTGTGTACTATTGCAGTTGTATATGACATGTCATATAGCTGTTTCGACACTGACATACATATAAATAGAGTAATGCAACTGTAAAACAGTTATATTGATACAGTAGTCTGCAAGGTTTACATATGTTGCTGTCCAGGCCAAGGCCTTCATGTAGTACAATAGTAAAGACAGACTGGGCCACAGGATACCAGTCAGTCAACAGTAAGTAATGCAGATGTATAGTCCAGCAGCTTCTATCTACACATTCCCTTGGGGGTAAAAACCTCAGTTGACACAATGGGATGTATCTGTTACATAACAAGGCATAACTGAAACCATCACAATCACACTGACAAACAGAACAGTCTGTATGGCAGGAGGCAGTAGTTCTGCATTTACTGAAGGTGAATTGTATGGTAATGTACATCCAAATACCTTAAGGCAGCTTACCCCTAATACCTCCACATGTTGTAACAGCCTAGGTTAGTTATGGTGCACCCCCCTAGACTCAATAATACAGGGCCATATACCACTGTAACATACACTGGCCTCTGGAGTACATAAGGGCACACATGTATTGTGTAGGTAAAGCCTACTCATATATGGGCCCAACCTCACAGTATGTGTGGGGGACATGACAGCAGTGGACTGATGGCAGGAATGGCAGCATGACATACTCACAGCCCACTACTTAACAACCCCTAACAACATGTCATATGTACAAAGCTTGGTATGTAGGTGGAGGACAGAGGCTGGAACCCAGGCCCATATGTGTAAAACTGTTGTCATATGCTAAGCAAGTCGCTGGTGTTACAGGATAGTCTGCAACATACATTTAGTCAGGAATATGAAGTTAGAAACAGAAATGGATGTAGCCATGTACTGATAGCACTCAACACACACACTGCCAGTGATATATCTGACACACGACCTGTGTGGTGGACAGAAAAAACATAATAGGCACATATCTGGCCATCAAGAGGATAGGCCCACAATTGAGAGCTATGCAGACAGACTGCATTCCAAGTTAAACTAATATGTACTCACAAATCCTGTAACACCGGTGCTATACAATGCAGACAACAAAATTGCTTACACTCTGTCTGTAGTTCTGGAACCTCCTACAAATATGTAACTGGCCTGAGTGTGTGGGTACTCCTCTAAGAGCTATTGCTACCTGATGTCTGTAACACTGCTGGCCACACACAGGAAGGATGTCCGTCATACAGGAAAGGTAAAGGGACCACGCCCACATGATGTAGGGATTTATAGTAGTTGGTTGCCATGACAGTGGTAATTGGAAGTACTAGCACTGCATGCTGCATGCAGGTAGCAAGTGGAGGACACTGATTGGTGCAGAGGCCATCACCTGATCATGTGTATCACCTACAAATTCCATGCTGCAATCTATGCAAAGCAGCTCATTCCATTTACTGGAGAGAGACTGAGAGTGAGAGAGAGAGAGAGAGAGAGAGAGAGTGTGCCTATAAGGCACAGAAAAAAATAACATCCAGAAGAGTCTGCACTCCCAGAACAGGTATGTGAAGTATATATGTATGTAATTGACTGTAGTACTTGGTCCATAATAATGGGATAGGTGATGTGGAATGATTTATATGTGCCTTCAGGTACTGTTGTTGTAATGATGTTCAGCTGAACAAATCCCAGTCGCTATGAACTGCTAAGGACAATAGAGTCCGTCCCTGTGGGTAGTGGGCCATACCCGTCAACTGTGCAGAGCAGCACTGACTGTTAAGATGTAAGCCATCATAGTGTGGGTTGTGTAATGGGAAGTATGTATATTATGTGGCCAATAGCTGGTGGTGGAGGTAATGTTATAACGATAGACATGTGGGTTCCACAGCCCACTTCGTGCAGAATAATCAGGCTAACCTGTATTGTAGCATGCAGGAATGCCATAGGTGTGTACTCAAAAAATACCTATACCAAGCTAAACCTGCCATCTACCATCAAATACGTATAAAAAACTAATTTTTAATCCACTCACATTCATCTCATCCCTCAAAGAATGTAACTGGCATCCTCTAAAGTACCTCAGTCTTGATGACGCAGTTGAATTTTTTAATACTACCTTCCTGAGCATCCTTAATTACCATGCCCCCATAAGACTTTCCAGAATCAAAGCAGAACCCTCCCCATGGCTACAGAAAACCACTAAGTCAGAAATGAAAAACAGGGATAAGGCCTGGGAGCACTGGCACAAAACCAAAACCCCCTCAACTAGACAGAAATTCCTAGAACTACGTAATAGAGTCAAAAAGCTAATACAACAGGACAAATTCCAATACTACCAGTCTGCCCTAGACTCCTCCCAACACAGCCCCAAACAATTCTGGTCCTCCATAAACTCCATCCTCCACACAGATAAAGTCAGTACCCCTCCTCCTAACATCCCTCACTCCTCAGAAAATATTGCTACCTCATTCAACACACACTTCACACAAACCATAATATCACTAGCTAAACAACACAACCCCCCCCTCCCCTCCAACCCACACCTTCAATTAGTAATCTCCCCACTGCCTTCTCTTTTTCTCCTATACCTACCTCCAACATAAAAAAACTCTTAACTAAACTTAAGCCCACAAAATTAGCAGCAGACAACCTCCCAAGTGAAAACCTACAAATCACAGCTGATGCTCTGGCCTACCCAGTATTCATCTTGATTAACCGATCTCTGTCAGAAAGTTACGTTCCCACACTGTGGAAAGTATCACATATAATTCCCCTCCACAAAGGCGGACCCTCCACAGAACTAACCAATTACTGCCCCATAACTATTCTCTCTCCACTCTCCAAAATACTAGAGAGATGCATACACACTCAGGTTTCAGACTACCTCCTTACTAACAACCTCCTTTCCAATACTCAGCATGGTTTCCGACCAAACCATAGCACCACCACTGCCTTACTAACACTATCCTTCAGCATAAAAACAATGGCTATCTCTCCTCTGCTACTTTCCTAGACCTATCTAAAGCATTTGACATGGTCCCACACAAACAACTTATCTCTGTCCTCAATAACCTAACCTTCTCACAATCAGTCACCAACTGGTTTCAGAGTTACCTGTCTTACCGCCAACAATCCATTGTATGGCAGAATGACATATCTCCCCAACTACCTGTCTCCATAGGGGTTTCCCAAGGATCCATCCTTAGACCCCTACTCTTCTCTGTTTTCACCAATAATCTAGCCTCTGCCACCAAACATGGCGCACTCATACAATTCGCAGATGGCTCAACCATCATCTGCTCAGCCCAGTGCCTACCCAAACTGCAAGAAGTCACACAGGAAGCCTTTTCCTCTGTTGAAACTTGGTTATCCGATACCCAATTAATACTCAACCCAAACAAACTAAACTACTCATGTTCCAACCCACCAAACATACTCAAAACAACTATCACTTTAACACCACAGCAAAAGACAACACCACTATATACCCTACTGAACACACCAAATTGCTAGGAGTGGAAATAGACAATAAACTAAAATTTGACATTCATATATCCATGGCCATAAAAAAAGTCCACAAAAAACTAGGAGCGTTATACAGAAATAAGCAATTTCTCACCAAAGCAGCAAAGATTTCAATAGCAAATTCCCACCTTATCTCCACCCTACTTTATGCCTCTCCAATATATACCAACCTAAGGCAATGCGATCTAAACAAGCTAGAGACCTGCTACAACAAAATTGCCAAATTCGCCACAGGGGCATCCTACCGTAGTCACCACTGTCTCTCACTTGCTGAACTGGGCTGGCTTGAACTCCCTCACCTCCTTCAATGGTATCAACTCTCACTCACCCACAAACTAATAAACCATCCACTAAATGTCCCATCCCTCCAGAATCTACTCCAACCCTATCACACCACCAGACCACTAAGATCCAGCAACAAAAATCACATGCAGATCACTAAAGCCAATAACTCTGCTGGTGAAGCACTATTCTCTTGTGCCATAGCCAAATTATGGAACTCCCTCCCACCCACAATTACCTCCATACCATCATGCACCCACTTCAAAACTTTACTAAAAGTGCACCTAAAAACATGCTGGCTATGCCCTTGCAACTCCTGCTCTAATATCACCCACCCCATCCAACCACTACCTTTCTTTCCACCCCACTAACTACCTTGATTATAGCAAGCTCAGATGCTCATAAGCCTAGTACTTATTATACAGCAGGAACTTCTTATTGTAACATTTGTTAATGACTGTTGTGTATTTCACAGGTAAAGATTCTAGTTGTCTACTGATGTACTATGTTCTTCATCTGTAAATATGTTGTAAGTAATTGCTATGTAAATTGTTAATTGCTATGTAATCCAATGTAACTACTATCTGTTTATTTTAACTGTGGAGCTTTTCTCCCTGGGCCTCTGCTGAAAATGGACCTATGTCCAGTCGGACACTCCCGGTCAACAAATATAAATAAATAAATAAATAAATAGGTATGCATATGTGTACAGGTATGTCCACAAATATACAGATACCCATGTGTAAACATATATATGAGCACATATATACAACATCATATATATCTACACATATATAGATATATACCTATATGCACATGGCTACAGATATACAAATGCACACACAAACATGTATGTATACAAATACATGTCCCCTATATTACTACCACAGTGCTGCATGCTATGTGTGAGGAAACAGCACACATAGCAACTCAGATATTTACAGCTGTCAGTCTGTGCAACATGGACAGGTATGTCACATGTGAACCCATTGTTGGGACCACATTGCCCTTGTCTGTGAAGTATGGAATGGGAATATAGGGGTAAGTATGGCAGGCATAGGTGTGGAGGTGGTCAGAGTTGGTAGATATAGAGGACAGGATACAGGGGTGGTATGTGACACATGTGGTGGGTAAACACCCTGGATGGATTGTGTGGTCTGTGATGTGGATGCCCCATGGGCCCCAATATGGACACAATGGGAACAAGCCTCCCACCCAGTGCTACTCACAACAGCAGTCCATGTCACAAAGGTGTCTGGCCTGGAGGCTGAGCAGGAGGAGCATGTGGGCCCTGTGAATTTGTTCTTGGTGCCTCAAGGTGATGCACATCCCACATGTGTCTGTGGAGCCCGTTATGGAACAGACCCTGGACCTGTCCTCAGGAGACAGGAACATGTCTGTGTGTGCCCCCGGGGGGGACAACATCCCCTCGGTTGGTTCCCACCTTAAGGTATTGCTGGACCAGTACATGAGGAGGCCCCATGGTGGGTCACACATGTGATGTGGCCTGGTAACATGGGCAGATGAGTTTGGAGAGGTGGTTCTGCAGGCCAATAGTACATATACATACTATTGTGTCACTTTTATAGAACATATGTCGGTAGTAATAGTCTGCACAACCCAAGAACATGTCCAACAGCATGCATAGATAACTTCTATAATACAGAATGTCAGATGTGGCGTAAGCACATACCAAGCATACCACAGGCATATATGGAACCATTGTGGCCTTGACAATGGCATGCAGGTGAATAGTCCGTAACAGGCCAGCAATGATAGTGTCCACACAGAGAACATGTCTACAAACACATTGCACAAAGCGTGGTACAGTACAATATCTGCCCCACTGGTATGGTCGGTATGCTGAAGCCATACCTATTGAGTTGTTTGTACAGTTTGTTGTCACTGATATGGTTGGGGGGTGGCAGTGATGTTTATTAAGAACTGTGGTAACCTTGCTGCATGACTTCCTCACACCTGCGCCCATCTTTATGTCTTTCAGGCACAATGTCCCATGGAAGGCTGCCAGCCTACACAGCAGCTAAAAATGAAATCCTGCTGAATGAACTAATACAGCACTATGCGATCTTGTTTGGATGGGCCACCTATGATCAGCAGGACCAGACTGCCCTGTGGAATGACCTAGTCTGCAGGGTCAGTGATGTCCGACTGCACAACCGCAGTTTTGAGCAAGTACGGCATCATTGTTCTGACCTGCTTCATAATGCCCATCGGCATGCTAATGCAGTCTGGGGGGATCACCTCACCATGGGGGGCCATGCCATCCATCCCCCCGACACATGTGCAAGAGCTCCTGGCCAGCCTTGTGGCACCTGCTGTTGCTGCATAGTAGTGATAAACAGATGTCCATATGTGGTAGTATTGTGGAAATGTACTGTTGATGTATCGTAATACTGCACCCACCCTGTAACACTGCCACAGGTGTGACCAGTGACATTGCATCTCTCACCCTCTTATGTAGGTCCCTCTGGGATACCACCAAGGCAGCAGCCTGTAGCTGGTTAGTATGGTTTATGTAGATGTTTGCCAATACACCGGGCATGTAATGGCGATGGTATATTCCATGCACACATCTAACACACCAACCCAGAATGCATGTTGTACATGTGCACGTATTGTTGCTGTGAAATGCACAGCATCACAGGGGTGACCATGATGGGGTATTGGAAGGGTTTGTCAGACACCTGCATGATAACTAACATCCTGTCATTGTGGAATGTGTCCACAGGGAGTAATATAATGGTGGGAGACATGGCCTACAGTAGGGACATGTATGGAATAACAACCATATACAGTGCAACACCAGTGTATATACCTGTAGGACAATGGCAACTGCTGCAGAGATACACTACAGCATAAGGAATTACAATGGTCCACATTATCAGCTGGGACTAGGCTGTAACATGTGGTGTTCAGTGTATGGGACACTGCAAAGTGACACACATGTGTAGGGCTTACTTGTCATGCATCTGCAAAAAGGCTGAAGGGGGGTGTCAGCATGACATTGCATACAGCAGGGATCCTAAGGATGCTATGAATGGCTGTATCTGCATATAGTCAGGTTAAAGACCTGTGGCAGATGTAACCCCACCACTACATCAATAGTGACGGCAGTGTGTGAACACCAAGGGATGTGCACATGAGTAGACCTTGCAATCATGCAGATTAGGAGGACATGTGTAGGGCAGACTGAACATACACTGGCAAATGCAGATGGCTCACGCTGGTATACCCTTGCCAGGAGTAGTGACTGCTTTAGTACACACAACAAGAGGTGCGACAAACTTTCATGATAAGGGTGTGCACACATATGCCCACACAGTGTGTATGCATCACGGTCAGCAGCCGCACACCTGACACAATCTGTAGACACTACATGTGAAAGTACAGGACATATGTCACATACTGGGCTCGTGTACTGTTAAGATATGCGGTGATGTGGTCCCATGGCATATCAAGGATGTGTGCATCATATCAATAAGGGTGTGTACAGCCCCCATATCCATGGTATGCTCTGATGGTTGTCAGTGTAAGAGTATTGGATTGGTCATACATGGCCCACTGATGTTGAGAGCTGTAAATCAGACATCAGGCATTCACAAATGACATCTGTCCACATAGCATCCCAGATATGTGTTGCTGGAAAACATAGGGGCTGTGAGCATTAAAGGTGACATAACTGACACAGTAGTACACATTCAACAATAGGCTGTACACCTGTGAGCTGTGGTGCACAGTACATGGCAGGGTGCAGAATAGGTGCACAGCAATACTGCGTACATGGGTGCAGTAGTATCCAGGGGAAGGTGGATCACCTAGTGACACAGCACATGCATCACACACAGGAATACTGTTGCTAGCATGGATTGACTATAGCTGCACTGCATGCTGTTGGGTACCATATGTTATGCATGTTGACAGATGGGTAATAGGAGGACTGTGTGTACTATCATTGTGCAACCTCACCTGTATGTGTGTGTGTGCATCCTGGTGGGTAGTTAGTTTGATTGTAGGGTCACTCTGGTGAAGTGGAGGGAGGTTGATACATGTAGGATGCATGCGTGGATGTGTGTGTGTGTGTGTGTTTGTGTGGCTGGCCATGTATGCACATTTGTGATTGTGGGGTGTTCATACAGCAGTACCTCCCTTTAGGATCATGCAGTACATGGACATGGACTGCCATAATACACACCAGGAAGACTTGTCATGTATGTAATCACAGGACAGCTTATAGTATAATATGGTCTGTAGCATGGAACAGGCAATGAGAGGCAAGGTAGACACCAGGTACACCCTTAATATCACATTCAGCAGAGAGGTCACCTACAACCCATGTATGCAGCACTACAGCTGCATTGAGGAAGTGCTAGTCAACACCAAGGAGTGTATCCATATATTACAATTTATTTATTTATTTATTTAACATTTGTTGACCGGGCTAGTCTAGCTGGATATATGTCCATTTTCAGTAGAGGCCTGGGGAGAAAAGCTCCAAAAGAACAGACAAAATTCAAAAACAAATTACAGTTACAAGGCATTTAACTTCAGTAACAGATACATTAAAGTTTAGATAAGATAACAATACAGATAAAATGCCACATCCCTTATTTTCAGGTTTGAATCATTTTTTCCATAGAAGGAGAGTAGCAAGAAGGAAGAGGGAAATTCTTAGAATAGGATCTTAGTAAGGAGTTGGGAAAGAGACAAAGAGGAAAAGGAGAGAGAAGTAGTGAAGTGAGCTTCAAGTAGAGCAGGAAGCAGGTGGTGTATCTATTAAGTTGTCACATGATAGGCTGATTGAGCAGCATATCTGGCATGTACTGACATTACATACACATGACACACCAATGCATAATATTATGGAGTGAACATAGTAGCCCACACATATAGTGGTTATGTTCATGATGTCTGTACATAGACAGGGTGAACACCGAATGACAGCAGTGAGGCCATCTAAAACCACTACACACAGGTCAGGCAGGTAATGTAGTAATGGGTCTTGTGTTGTGATCGCTTGTGTAGGCATTTAGAGGACTGATATGTTAATGAGTGTTATCAATGTGTGTATGTTACCAAGTGTGATGCAGGAAGGGGTACTCATGGGCAAATATGTGGGACTGTCTGTAAATTCACGGACAGGTAGGTATTGCGGTGGTGTGTGTGTGTGTGTGTGTGTGTGTGTGTGTGTGTGTGTGTGTGTGTGCATGTGTGTGTGTGTGTGTGTGTGTGTGTGTGTGTGTGTGTGTGTGTGTGTGTGTGTGTGTGTGTTTGTGTGCGCGTGTGCGTGTGTGTATACTTTTTGGAAATGCTGTACAGGTTTTAAAGTGTGTTTATTGTTTTCCGACACAGGTGGCAAGGTGGGTCAGGGTCCCTCCTGCATGCAATCTGATGTTGGTGTCCATACAGACACTAAAGATGATGATAGTACTGTTGGGACACAGATGGAATTGGCAGGGGCTGAAACAGTGCAATCATTTGACATCCCCCTTTTAACCACCCAAACCTGCACACAGTTTCAGTACCTTTACATACCCCATCACCAGTGGCCATAGGGGAGGGACAGCTGGCATTTTGTGGCTGTGCACAGGAAAGTGTGGTAACCATGCCTACTGTGTTTGATCGCAGCAGACATAGCCAGATGTCTGGCAGGTCACCACATAGGCAGATGTCCCAGAGTGCTCATGGTAGGGCCGCTGGACATCATGCCCCTGGCAGAGCCGACATAGCTGGTACCAGCAGGCGTATGTTTCAGGCTGTCATGGAGGCACAGGCACATATAGAATGTTACACCTGACAGGGCCTGAGGCTGCAGAGGGCTGATCTCACATCTGAAAGGGACAACGCCCGTGAACTGGATGGTGGCATCCCTGTATTAACTGAGTTCATGGATAGACGGTCTGGTGAGATGATGGCCCTCATCGACCGTGGTCTGTCCGTGGTTGAACGTGTGGTGAGAGTGTGGCAATGGCCACATGGACACAGGCCAGCAACACCAACAGCTGACAGTCAATGTGGACATGCTAGAACACCAAGGGGCTCCCATAGTAGCAGTACCAGCTCTGGCACTGCAGGAGGCTGCTGTCCACACCACACCACAGCAAGCCACAAGCATATGGTCCTGGCCGGTCCCAATAGGGACCTGGTACCAGTGGACATTTGTCATCATCAGGTGACAGTAGCATATTGAGGCCTGTACCTGCACATGCCCATGGAACCCCTGGCAGGCACAGTCCACGTGTCCATGGCCGAAGGCAGTGAACTGCACACCCTGCCAGGTATGGCCTGCAGTTGTCCATAAACACCTGTGTAGGGCAGCCACATGGCAGACCTGTGTGCATGTATACCCGCACACTATACAAGCACACCTAGGGCAACACCATACCTACACACACCACATCACCATGCCCAGTTCACCCTCACCCACACATATGGTGTCAAATGTATAGCCCACCCTCGGCCTCTGGCAAACCAACAACACACTCTGTGCATATGATGATACATGTGCCACATCCCTGTCATCCATACCATCTATGCATGGACAGGCTACTATGGTTTTGATGCACACAGTGATTGTACTACAGTGTACCACAGTACTGCAGTGTAACATGTTGTAAGGAGTAAAGTGTAATGCATATATTCAGTTAGTGTAGCCATCCAGCAATGTTGGATTATAGCTGTTAGTAACACTTGTTGATTGTGGTCTCTATAATGTTATCCATTTGTGTTGTAGGTGTATGTGTCAGCACGAGGATGCCCTGTGCATATGATGATACCTGTGTCACATCCCTGTCATCCATACCATCAATGCAGGGACAGGCTAATATGGTTCTGATGCACACAGTGACTGCACTACAGTGTACCACTGTACTGCAGTGTAACAAGTTGTAAGGAGTAAATGTCAGTTATGCATATATGTCAGTTAGTGTAGCCATCCAGCAATGATGCATTGTAGCTATTAGTAACACTGGTTGATTGTGGTCTCTATAATGTTATCCATTTGTGTTGTAGGTGTACATGTGTCAGCATGAGGATGGTCTGCTGTCATATTCCACAATGGGGTATGGCACTGTGGTGACACCATGGCTGTGACATATCTGGGGTACAGTTGAACACATTTCACAGGTTACTATAACAGTTATTGCCTGTGTCACATGGACCAGTGATGCGCTGGGGCATAACCAACAACACACCCTGTGCATATGATGATACCTGTGCCACATCCCTGTCATCCATACCATCTATGCAGGGACAGGCTACTATGGTTCTGATGCACACAGTGATTGTATTACAGTGTACAATCACCTGCAACCTGATGTAGACCCATCCACATACACACACACTGTTACTTGGCAACATTGGGACTAGACCCCTACCTAGGTATATAGTGATACTGAAGTGTGTGGCTTACATTGGGCACACCAGACAGCATTTAGGGTGAGGTGTGTCCCAGGTTACATGTTTACATGCAGAACATCCTCAGACATGTACAGTATGCCAGTGGGGGATGTAATGGGTGTATATTGACAATACATAGTGTGACATACCTTCATATACACATTAACATACACATAACAGGCAGACACATCCAAGAGACCAAGGCCTATCGCTGCTAACTTAACCATGTGTCCAGTGTGTTACGGGTAGGCTGCACACAGCACATACATAACTGGCCTGGAATGTGATATCAGTCACCTGTATGGTTGATGGTGACAGTGGTAATCATAACGTGGTACATGGGACATATACCGGGTGTACCTTGGTGTAATAGTGTACACAGCACCCACATCCTCCAGTTGATATTGTACTCCCTATCACCCATGATGACACTGATATACCCACCATCACACATTGGTCATAGCTGCAATACAATCCATTGTAGATCCCAACAGTGGTACTACAGGGATATGCATCTGATGCACATGCTACACGCATATCACAGTGTTGCATTCTCATGCCTCATTGATGGGCACCAACAACACTATCTGTACTACTGTTTGTCAATGTGTATTGTAAGAGGTATATGTGGCCTCGGAATGCTGTACCCTACAGATAAATGGGCATGCACACATACCCACACTTGCCAGAACAAAATGGTATCCCATGCCTATCAACCCATTTGTACAACACTGTTGTGATGGTACTGCAAGGCTCGTGTAGCCAGTATTGGGAGGAGCTTAACAGGGTACATGTAATGTCCCATACAGCAGCAGCCATGACTGGCTATGGCAATGGGTGTTGCAGTGGTTGTGAATGCCCTCATGGAATTCCCACGTGCAGGTGTGGTAACACACAGACACTGCTATACTCAGTCACGCACACATACACATGTGTCAGTACTGGGGTGCATCACTGCAAGTGATCATAGCTGTGTACCTAGCTATTGTCCAAGGAGAGATGGGTTGTGTAGAGGTTGTGTGTACAGTGGTATCCTGCCACCTTTCATGTGGCAGCAGGCAATCTATTGACAGACACTACTGTGGTGACCCTCAGGGTGAGAGTGACATGCATCAGCCATTCCTCCAAGTGCCACCTGCATATGGCCACTGAGGTGATCATGTTTACATGCATGCAACATGCATTACAACACATGGTTAGTGTCTGTGATGGAGATCTGTACCCAAGCATGTTCTGTTGACTGTAGTAGTGTAGTGGAGGTACCTGTGGCATGTGATGCGTACAGGGTGTTATCTCCAATATGTGTCAGTTCTTACACAGCTGAGCAGACATGTCCATGTCAGTCAAGCTTATGATGCCTGTACATATCCCAGCTGGATAACTGCCATTGGCACATCTTTACAAGGACTGACAGTCATCAGCTTGGCAAGCAGGTATGCAGTAGGATGAATGTGTTGACAGATAGACATTTGATAACAATATGTATGCCATACCTATATGTCAGGAGCCCTTGCTATCATGTGTGGTACAGACGGTAGTCTACAGTTACATACCACATGTCAGATCATTACCCAGTAGGGGTTATATACTGTGACACAGCTCACACACCAGGGATACAACAGGAAGGCCTCAGAGTCCAGCTATGCCTCTGCAGGTATGCCTGTTGTCAGTACTACATTTAGCACTCTACTCTTGCCTGAGTAGGCACTGACAACAACAGTAGTACCACCATGATACACTACATGCCAGTGTTACAACATGTACCCTGAGCTACTACCCCTGTATGTAACACAGTCACATGGACAACAGCACTGTACAAGCCTCATATACATCTATGTCCCACACATGACACTCACAACCCTTGCTACTGTAATGACAGCACATAGGTGCATGTATTGTACATGGCATTACATACACTTACTACAGATGTCATTACCCTGCTATGTTATCAGACTGGGTGGTGTGAACTGGTTACCAGGGCTAAGCCATGCTTAGCAGGTATCAACATTGCTGCAATATAACAGCTGATCTGATTTGAACACTGGTAAGCGAAGCCTGCACTGTGTAAGCGGCCATATGTTTACACGTAGCTTAGCACCACTTAGCTTCGCACATACCCATGTAAATGCACTTATAGCTGTTCAAAACTGCCTTAACCACTCCGTATCCAACAACCCTTGTTCTGCGCAGCAACAAAATTAACAGCCCTTGCATGTCTTGAACCCAGGACCCTGTACACAAAAGTCATAGCACATAACCATTCTGCCATGCTCACTGTGAAGACAGCTGTTGCTTTTCCAATTTATCTGTCAATACACATATTGATTAGTATTGAACAATTGCCTTTACTTCCACAATTGTGTAGTACTTGTTATTAATATGCCTGTTGCATCACATATGTTGTTTTATCATAATGTGCACATAGCAGATACATACAGTGAAATACATCTGGGAGTATATACACAACCATGAGGCTTACACATGACAGGAATATGGATGTATACATATAATCAGTTGATATATGCCTACATGTACATACACATGTATATTCATATATATGTCTGTATACACAACTGTATATTGCAACATATATATGGCCATGTGTACATCTCTTCGTATGTACACACACACACACACACACACACACACACACACACACACACACACACACACACACACACACACACATATATATATATATATATATATATATATAAAGAGAGAGAGAGAGAGATATGTATATATAGCTATATGTGTATGCACATCCTATGTATACAGATATGCCTATTTATGTAGATATATATGTAGATATCTATAACTATATGTGTATACAGTTCTATTCTGATATAACTGTTACTGTCAATATATATGTAGATATCCATAAGTATATGTGCATATGTATCTCTATCTGTATATGTGTAGACATATATTGATGTGTATATGTATATATCTGAGTGTTTATATGTATGTATATATATATATATATATATATATATATATATATATATATATATATATATATATATATATATATATATATATATATATATATATATATATATATATATATATATATGTACATATACATATCCATCTATGTATGTCAATATGTATATGTGTATATATATATATCTATATAGATATATGGATAAGTATATATACATATATGTCACCATATGTTCTGAACATGGAGTGGAACCCTACCTCAGCCCCACTAGTCCCAACTTCTCAGTGTAAGGGGATGTCAGGTTTGTATTGCAGGTATATATGTAGACTATTGCTACTGTGATAGGGGTTGTCTTCACAGACATGTTGTGTGGGAGGTCACATCTGCTTTTAACATGTGTGCCATTGGCCACAGACAGACATCCTAAGGACATCATAGTACAGTACCACTGCTAGCACAGTAATGATCCTGTGCACTACAGCAGAGATATGGCCAATAAATGTGGACAGTCTGACACATTCTGGTCAGTCCAGAGGTATACACAGAATGCCTTAGTGCAAGACATGTTGACCGAGCCTGACAATGTGGATGTTAACAGTCATGTAAATGGGTATATCACATAAACACTGGTATACATTTGCCCCCATAGGTTATGCATTCACACACCCCTGTCTGTCCTGACACATACTAACCACTGGTACAGAGGTGCCATGGCCACATACTACCCACTAGTTAGTGACATACATCTGCACAGTATCCCACTGCTTTGTTCACCATACATGACTGTTATGGTGGCCTGGCAGCAGTACATCTGATAAGTATCTGGACATAACATCACACTGGGTAAATACACTAAGCTGCTAGGCATGTAACAAAGCACTGTACAAGCTACAGGCAGACTGCCACAACACTGGCCTACATTTTTTATGGGGCAATACACATGTACCTGCATATATAGCAGGCTTTACAGGCATGTCACAGCACAGAGTAACAGACACCTGTGTGAAAGTGCATAACCACAACCAATGAGAACGCAGCCACATATGGTCGCTAGCATAATATTACAGTATATTTTCTATCTGATCAACACCATCCTCATATGTGCCACTCATACACTAACCCTACATATACTGGGCCACTACACAGTGTGGTCCAATGCCTGTCTGTGTTATGGGACATGCGTGTGTTTGGCCCTACAAATATGTAAGCTGATAGTGTAACATACAGTGGAGCAGCATGTAACATCAGATAGAACAGGACCAAGAACAATGACATCTACCACAGTCTGTACACAGGTCAAGGTACATATTCACCATACACACACTGTCGACAATCACCATAAGTACACAGACCTCAGTACTGTACACACAACCACAGAATGCCCAGGCTATGTCCTCAAAGATAACCTCTACTATACATAACACGTTTCACAGTCTGATATCTCACTGGCTCGTTATCAGATATGATGTCACTAAATTATGGTGTACAGAACATATGCACCTCTTGCCGCATGACATATGTACACAGGTTGACAGAGTTGTGGCTGGAGGCACAAACACAGAGTCAGTATTGACATGTTGTTGTGATAACCTCATACATTTACTGTTGTAACAGGGTTTGTTTTATTTATTTTATTTTATTTGCAGTTGTTTAACCAGGGTAGTCCATTGGGTCTGAAGAACCCGTTTTCAATGGAGTCCTGGGGAGAAAAGCTCCTCATACAGATTACATAAAGGTTAATATACAAACATAGATTGCATGAAGATTACAGAGGTAAACAAACTAAGATTAATATACACACATAGAATGCATGAAGATTACAGAGGTAAAACAGACTGATCAAAAGTATTTCAATCAAAGTTAATAATAATTTTTTTGGGCAGGTAGTTGGATTCAGTAAGGAAAGGAATTGCTAGATACTAGTAAGGAGTTGTATAATGGAAGTAAGCAAGAATTTGTTACCTGGGATTTGAGAGAAGGAAGGGAAAGAATGTAGAAGTAAAGTGTAAGTTATGAGGGATGGGAGCAGGAGCATTCCCATGTGGAAGTTAGATGAGAGTGGAGTGATTTTTTAAAGGATGGGAGGCTAGTAGTGGTACGAATGGAGGGTGGAAAGGGAGTTTGATAGGCGTGCTAGAGTGTGTGAGAGGAGGTATTGTCCTGGGGGGTGGAGGGGTCTGTAAACTTCTCTAAGGTTTTGATTGTTAGATCTGAGAAGTCTTTGTGTGTGGGGCATTTTAAAGGTAGTGAAGAGGGAGGGACAGAGGGATGGTTGGAAAATGAGTTTATGAGCATAGGTGAGCTGAGTGTAGAAGAGGTAGTTGGGAAGCTCAAGCCAGTATAGTTTGTGGAGAGATTCACAGTGATGGGTTGATGATTTGTTGCTAGTGGCGAATCTGGCTATTTTATTGTAACAAGAGGACAGTTTGGTTTTGAGAGATAACTGTAGGTTTGTTAGAAGAGGGGCTCCATAGAGAAGGGAGGGTAAGAGAAATGTAGTAGAGAGAGTAAGTTTAGTAGTTGAGGTGAGGAACCGATTATGTCGGTAGAGCATAACAAGTTTTTGGTGGGTTTTTTTTATGTTTAGTAGTAGATGGAAGTGGAATTTGAGCCTGTCATCTATTTGAACTCCTAGTAGTTTGGTTTCAGATACCAGCTCTAGAGGTGTTGTATTTTGGCTGGTGATGGAGAATAAGTTTCGGTCGAAAGTCTTAGTTTCAGAGGAGGTAAAAATCGTAAGTTTAGTTTTAGCAGCATTGAGTGCTAGATGGTTGTCTTTCATCCATTGTTCTGTGGTAGAGAAAGCATCCTGAGTTAGTTTTAAAAGAGTTGGTATGGATGGGGCAGCACAGATGATTGTGGAAACATCTGCATATTGGATAACGTTAGCAAGAGGGATAGAGCGGTAAAAGTCATTAATGAAAATGTTGAAGAGGATGGGGCCCAGTATGGAACCTTGTGGGACACCTGTGGGGTGATGAGGAAAGAGGAGGTGGCCTTTTTCCATTTGACAGCTTGTTGCCTATTGGAGAGATAGCTGGTAAACCATTTGAGGGAAGAGGGGGAGAGGTTTAGGTTAGCTAGGTTAGTAAGAAGTAGGTTATGAGAGATAGTGTCGAAGGCTTTAGAGAGATCAAGAAGGATGGATGATATGAGGTCATTAACTCTAATGTCTGTCACAATGTACTGTCTGCAATCCTCACACTATGCTTCTGCAGTTCACAGATAGGTGCTCTGTGAGTAACACAAGAAACAAAAGGCATCACACACTGCCCAGTCTGCAGATGACCCCACAGATGGGGGTTTCCTCAGAAACATAGCACTGTCATGACAGGTATTAAAACATGTAGACCAGCCATATCCACACACACCCTGTTAAAGCAACATTACTCCAAATGCAGAATAGCGACACTTACATTCTGTAGTCATGTCAGGCACATCCCCCTCCCGTGTGTTGGCCTGTTTCCACAGTGTATGTTGTTAGAGGTAAATCCCCAATCTATCTGTGATGTTGTTTCCCAAACAGCAGATCTAGATCCTGCTCACAGTGAATGAAAAAGCTCAACACCAAATGATGTTCCTAGATAATGGAGTATTTCCATGCAATTGGCTATGGGAATGTTACCACAGCTGTTCCACATGCAATCAGCTAGAGGAGGGCTACAATTCATGCAGTGGCCATCAGCTGATCATGATCATCACTTACAAAACACATGCTGCTGTTTAAGCAAAGCAGGTGTATGTCTCCACATCCACCACAAAGGGAGTGAGAGAGACAGACAGAGGCAAAATAGGTCAGGGAGGGGGTGGAAGAGTAAAACCTAAGCATGTTTGTGTCGCACACCTACCAGTATATGGTATCACACCCCTGACTGTGTATTGCTATCACATGTCTATGCAGTTATTGGATGCGCCACATAGCTTACATGTTGAGGAGCTCTCCAAACATATATGTGATGGTGAGTAACATCTGCAACAGTGATATGGTAGCAATACTGTAGTTGTAGTACACGTGCCTGTCTGCATGAACAGGTGTGCAGAATCTGGGGGATTGTCTTTGAGCTATGAATATCATTTTTTGACAGTTATAACTGATGCTGGCTAAAATTTAAATTAAGAATAGTCAGTTACATGTCCATTGTTAAGAGGTTTGTGTAATATACTGTGTACTACTGTGTGGTGTTTGTGATGGATTGAATGCAGTCTGCAAATGTATTGTATCGTGCAGTGGTGGTTGTAGGTCAAATGGGATGTTAATGGCTTGTTGATAGTTCTCCAGAAAGCAGCAGGATGTTTTTGTCTTGTAAATTAGAGAAGGAAATTTGTTATAGGTTCATAAGTTCACAGCTAATTATTTGGCTAGCTACCCCCATGGGCCATTTTAAACCTAGCCAGTTTCCCTCCCGAAGGTTAGAATAAAATCTTGTACCTTGTATTAGTGAGGCAAGCACCTTGGTTTGCCTGATAGGTTTTTGACATCTGTTCCTTTATTCTCATGTATATTACATGGTTTACAAGAACTGTCCACACAGCCATTAAGATCTTAAATAGTATTTTCTGTCCATCATAGGACAATAGTGTGCATTCTAAAATCCCTTGAAGAAGCATATTTGTCTAGTAAACGTAAGACAATATTATTCAAAATCTGAAAAATGAAATCAATATTGTCAACTTGATAATGGCCACTCTGATATTAAATATCTGAATAATGAAATTAATACTGCCAACTCTGGTTAGACAACTGCAATGTATTGATATTAGTCCATTTAGTTCATATAAAAAGTAATAGTAGCTTGAATCAGTGTCTTATAGCTTTTTGGTTTCAACAGCTAATAGCAGTTTATTTTTTGCATATGATAAAAGCAGCTTGATCATCGATAAGGTCATTTGGATGAGGTCTGCTGATTACATAGTTATGTGGTCATTTGATGAAAAGCCAGTGCAGAATGTTATTATTTGTATAGTGTCAAGATCCTGAGGAGTAGACATTCTTATGAAGTGTGAGAAATTTAGGCAACTGTATGTCACAGCTGAGATTGTCCTTTTACTTTTGATTCCATAGAATATTGAAGTTAACAATGATCACTAATTCAGGTTTGCAGTTGTCTGATACCTTTTGAGAGTGTCTGGAGGATGTAATCTTACTCATTCAAGATTCACACAAACATGTACAGTTGTTTGCTGCTTCCAGGAGTGATGACTATCAGTTTTGCTTCTTTGCTGTGAAATGGAGGCTGGTTTGGATGAAGTTTTCCATTTGCTGGGGGAGGTGCTAAGACATGCACTTTGATTTCTCATAGTATGATTTTTTTTCTGTAGGTAATATATCCTGGAGTTGTAATCTGTTTTGGATATGGGGCTCAAGGCTCTATAGCAATACTGTCTTATTGTAAATGTGTTAAGAATCACATTTCAAATTCAGTTATTTTATTACATTCATTCCGTTTGTTATCTTGCTTGAGAAGGCTGACTGGGTTATTAGAGATAATCTAATAGTCAGTAAAATCTACAAGAAAAACCTAGCCAAGCTAGAGTTTTCACTGTGTGATAGCTTAAACCTCCGGTAATAGAGACCCATGGGATATATGCAAATTACAATTTTAAGGACGTCAAGTGTTTCAGCTATATGTTTTTTGAATGCCTATGACTTTTTTCTTTATAAATGTTAATGGACAGATTCAAGCCAACAACGCCAAACACTACTTATTGTGGACATGCACATTTCAGCCTTTTTATGACCTCATCAGCACAGAAGCAGAACAGATATTTCCAACATACTGGCCAACAGATTTAGTGCCAGCTTTACCCCTCTCTTCCCCCCTAAAGGACCAGTCACAATACCAGAGTAATGCCAGGCACCCAGCATTTCTGCAGCACAGGTTAAACCTGCATTGCCCAAGGCCAAGAATACAGCTTCCATGGGAACTGACAATATCCCTGGATGTCTTCTACATGAACTACAAAGTGAACTGTCACCACATCTGTGTGCCCTGTTCAATCACAGCCTCACCTCAGGGTTTGTACCTACCGAATGGTGAACTGCTACAGTCATCCCTCTCTATAAAGGGTGGCTGCGACTACAGACCCTGGGAATTATCACCCCACTAGCCTGATGAGTCTGATATGTAAGGCTATGGAGCACATCATCATGGACCTCATTAACAAGGATATAGGGAATCTCTAAACTCTAGAATCTGTGCAATTTGGTTTTGTGAAAAGTAGATCATGCCTGCTCAACCTGGTTGACTTCTTTGAGTCAGTCATCAGAGCTATGGATGAGGGCAAGGGAGTTCATACAGCCTACCTCGATCTGACCAAGGCCTTTGATACCATACCCCACTTAGGAATTATTGATAAACTCAGCAAATTAGGCATCAACCCCTATATCACTAAGCAGGTTGCAAATTGTCTCACAGATAGAACCCACAGTGTAAAAGTAACAGACTCCAAATCAAACTGCTGACCAGTCATGAGTGGAGTCCCACAGGGATCAGTCTGGGTCCTTTCCAGTTTGGAATCTACTTCTCAGAAGTCCAGGCCAACACAGAGAGACTCTGGCTGACCAAGTTCACAGACAACTACAAGCTGGGGCCATTATTAACTCACTGAGGCCAATGACTGGTGTCAAAACCATGGCCTTAAGCTTAATGCCAAAAAAAAAAAAAATACACAACTAAAAAAACTTATAAAAAACAAAAGAGTGGCAGAATCAGCAAGTCCAACATCAAACTGATGTTTACTTAGCTATCTGTTCATCGAGGGCACAGTTAACATTGATACTTATAACTATTTATGTATGCCAGCACCTAAGATACCTTGTTTTTTTACAACCCACCCCTCCATCCGATTGTTAATGGCCAAAATTCAATAACTTATGCTTCTGCTAAATTTATTGATACAAAGTTAAGAAAGTTTTTGGAAACTGAATCTCAGATTTGCCGAGATTCTTGGCACTTCTTAGAGCATCTGGATTCATTTGTGTTTAATGACACCTTGAATTGCCTCATGGCTGACATCAAAGACCTGTATACGGTGATTCCCCTCGAAGTTGGGTCTTGATTGGGTGAGGGAATTTCTTGTTAGTAAAAATGCCAGTATGGAAGAAATGTACTTAATAGAGTTTCTTCTAGATATAGTACTATCCAACAACTTTTTCTTGTTTAACAAAAACTTTTATTTACGGAAGTCAGGGGTGGCGATGGAGTCTCCATGTGGAGGGAGCTTTGCAAACTGTGTACTTGCTTTTTGGGAAAGAAACCATTTATTTAAATGTGATCTGTTTCAACAACAAGTAAAATAGTATACCCGTTATTTGGACGATATATTTATTTTATTAGAAGGTGATCGGTCAGGTGCAGAAGTATTTGTGAATTATATTTCTACCCTAACAGATTTTTTGAAATTCACTTTTCAATTTAGTACCGACACCATGACATTTTTGGGCATCCTTATTGAAAAAGACATCAGTAATAAGAGATGTCTGGCAAGTGTATATAGGAAACCTACCAACTCAAACAGTTTTTTGCATTATGAAAGCTCCCACCATCACCACCAGAAAAAAACCTGTTGTAAAAGGCCAGTTAGTTAGAGCAGCCATGATGTTTTCTCTAGAAACTTCCTTTATTTCTGAATGCAATTTACTAAAAGAACATTTTTGAAAAGATCTTACCCTGTCTCTCTAGTAGATAATTTAATGACGGAAGTTGCACATAAAAGAAGGGAAGGAGTTTTTAAACTAATTTTGGGTAGTAGTTCATGGTCAGATGGTTCTATTAATAATTTTCTCCCAACAGCTGAAGAAGTAACTGTAAATGTATCTGTTGACTTCAATACAACTTTTATCACCCCTTTTTCTGTCAATGCACTCACTTTAAAAGGGATTATTGTGAAAAACTGGGACTTGATTCTGGCTGACGCTTCTGTTAGTCTAAAGTTGGGTGAGAGACCACGGGTAACTTTTAAAAGAGGCTGTAACTTGAAAGACTTACTTGAAAGACCTAATAAAAAATATGTTAACAGTCCCGGGATGTATAAATGTGGCAGATGCCATTTTTGCAAGTATATTAAAGTTGGTAAAAGAATAAGTTGTCAACAAACATCAATTGAACATAACAAGTAGGTTCAACTGTGAAACCAAAGGACTGATATACTTAGCTTTTTGCAATACATGCAAATGTTTTTATGTTGGTAAGACAGAGAGACAGAGGGACAGCTAAAACAATGCATTTATGAGCACATATACAATATATGAAATAAAATCTTACTAACGCCTTAGCCAGACATGTCAGTATCAGCCCAGGGCACACTTCTTTATTTGTGGTTATAGAACAAATTCTCAAAGACATCCGTGGTGGCCCTTGGTCATTACTGCTGGAAGAAAAGGAACTTAACAGGCAGCTGGATTTGAATGCTTTTAGCTACCCAGGATTAAATGACAGCTGTAATTTGAAATGCCTTTTAAAACTTAAATCTTTAGAAATATAATTTTTAACTACAGGTTTAAACAGCTACATATGCATATAAACATTTAAACTTTTTTCTTATATATATATATATATATATATATATATATATATATATATATATATATATATATACACTTTTTATACATATATTTAAAAGTGTTATCTATTTTTAATAGAGATGGGAAGTGATGTCATGTATTTTTTATTATTTAAAATATGTAATTTCCTATTTTCCTTGTCTGATGAAGTTAGTGGCAGACGAAAGCACTAACCATTAAACAGTTTGTTTGTTGGACTTGCTGATTCTGCCTCTCTTTTTTGTTTTTAATGCCAAATAATGCATTGTCATCCCCTTTGGGAAAAACTCAGTTTCCACTAATTACCACATTGATGGGAGCCCACCGAACACTGAAGGCGTTATAAGAGATCTGGGGACACAGGTTGACAGAAACCTCTCCTTCAACTACCACATTGCCACTGTGGTCAGAAAGTCCTTCTATGTGGCATATCTCATTACCAAGGGTTTTGCATACAGGAAGAAAGAGGTAATCATCTCTCTCTACTCTTCCCTCATTAGGCCAGTCATTGAGTATAATGCCCCATTTGGCATGTACCTCACTAAACACATGCAACAGCAGGAAAGGCCACAAAGGTACCTCACGAAGAGGATCCTAGGCCATAAACACATGTCATACATGGACAGACTCAAAAAACTCCAGCTATTCTCTGTCTCATATCGTCTATTAAGGGGCAATCTCTGCTTGACTTACAAAGTCATGTCTGACCCAGCTCTGTTAAAAATGCTACATATAAATAAATCACAATCCCGCCACACCACATGCTCCAGAGACCTCAACCTCATTACCACAATCAACAGAACATGCTAGAGGGACAGGTTCATAACCCAGAGACTGCCCATGCTCTGACTTCCCATACATGTCAAGCAGAGCACCTCACTGGCCCTCTTTAAAAGAAATCCTGATGAGTGGATGAGAAATATAAAGTTCACCACGAGGATCACTCCAGTAGCTATACTTGATAGAGGCACTGGGAACTAACATCAGGTGGCACAATGCCAGGGCACTTCTATGGGCTAGGCTTGTAAAGGCTCCAGGGCCTTAGTCTAGGACACACCTATGAACCTATGAATCTATTTGATTATGCTTTAGAAAACAGGGTCTTTAAACCCAGTTGATGTCCATGAACATTAAGGTATTTGCAAAATATCCCAACTAACAACTAAACCAAAAAGAAAAAGGTCATACAGACAAATCAGTTAATAAAAACTACAAGAAAAACCTAGCCAAGCTAGAGTTTTCACTGTGTGATACTTTATAACTCCTGTAATGGAGGCCCATGGGATATATGTAAATGAACCGTTAAGGACATCAGTTGTTTCAGTTATATGATAATATGCACTTATGGGCATGACTTAGTTTCAAAGTGACCTGCAAAGAATAGTAATGTTAATAATAATAGTAGTAATAGTAGTAGTATGAATATTAAGAGCTGGCAGCTAGCTTTCTTTGCTGATATATGATTATATATGCATTTGTATAGTAAGTGATTATTGTACATAATTTGAGAATATTGAAAGGGAAGGTAGAGTATTACAGTAGAATTTGTAGACTGATGCTTTTGTTTAAATGGTTTGGCATAAAATAGCAGTTCTAGCAGTAGTCAGTATTAATATTTTGCTGCACAAGTTTATCTCAAAAGGAAATACATAAGGATAATGTCAGTGAGGCAAGAAATAATATGTAGGGTGGTTATTAGATGTTCTGCAATAATCCACTTATTATAGGCCACATATGTATACTGGGAGCTATTATGTCTGGTACAAATGTAGCTGTATAAGTACATGTATGATTTCCTTAACAGAATGGCGAGCTGAGATAGCACTGGAACTGGTTAGCTGGTTATGTATTCAGAAATAGACAAGGTACCTGGAGATGCAAGTGGGAAGTAGTAAAGTGGGCCATGGATAAAAAAGCAGATAATCTGTTTAGACCTGTCAATCCAGGACACCTCAAAGTAGCCACAGTTCCTGCAAGAGGATATTACTTTCTGTTCCTACAGCCGTCCTTTCAGTAATTCATCCTACTTCACAGATGTATCAGCAAAAAGACATTTAGTGACATGAGCATATCTCATATGTCAGAATCTCTCATCCTATAAGTATAACTCAGCTTGCAACATTGGTGGTTATCCAGACAATGCCAGTGTGGTGCAGTGCATGCATCTCTCTCTCCCTCTCTTCACACACACACACACACACACACACACACACACACACACACACACACACACACACACACACACACACACACACACACACACACACACACACACACACACACACACACACACACACACACACACACACACACACACACACACTGTGCTAATACATGAGGAAAGTGATCATTTACATCATTACCAGTCTACCCTAAACTGCTTCCATCACAACCCTAAGCAGTTCTGGTCCACAATAAACTCCATTCTCCACCCAGGTAAACTAGACACCTCACCCACCTACCACTCCCCCTTCCTCCAGCTGTATTGCTAACTTATTCAATAAACACTTTACTGAAACCATTCTGTCTTTGACTAAACAACACAACCCTCTACCCACCCTCCCTAGATCAAAACTCTCTTCTACTACTTTCTTTTTTTTTCATCAGTGCCTACCTCCTATATAAAAAAAAAACTTCTATTGAAACTTAAGCCTACAAAATTTGCAGCTGACAGTCACCCCTCTAAATACCTAAAAATAGCAGCAGAACCCTAGCTTATCCAGTCTCTATCTTAATTAATCAGTCCTTATCAGAAAGCTATGTCCCCACACTGTGGAAAATATCCCACGTCATTTCCCTCCATAAAGGTGGCTCCTCCACTGAACTTTCCAGTTACCGCCCCATAGCCATCCTTTCTCCACTTTCCAAGATACTTGAGAAATGCATATATTCTCAAGTTGTAGACTACCGCTTAGCTAATAACCTCCTCTCCGGCACCCTGCATGGCTTCAGGCCATACCACAGTACTCCTACCACCTTGCTCGCTTTCACTAATGCTATCCTTCATCATAAAAATAATGGTCTTTTCCCTCTGCTATATTTCTGGATCTATCCAAGGCTTTTGACATGGTCTCACACAAACTACTAATCTCTGTTCTCACTAACCTATCCTTTTCCCAATCAGCTAATGACTGGTTTCACAGCTATCTAACTGGCTGCTAACAATCAGTTGTCTGGCACAATGACCTGTCTCCTCAACTTCCAATAACACTCGGTGTTCCCCAAGGCTCCATCCTTGGTCCCCAACTATTCTCACTTTTCACGTATGATCTATTCATAAACATCAAGCATGCTTCTCTTATAAAGTTTGCAGATGACTCCATTCTCATCTGCTCAGCCCCAACTGTACCTGAACTGCACAAAATCACACAGGAAGCCTTTTCATCTCTAGAAATCTGGCTATCTAATGCCCAGTTATTACTCAACCCAAGGAAGACTAAACTCCTTATCTTCCAACCCACTAAATCTAACCCAATTATCCCCACTTTAATATTCTAGCCAAAGACAATACTGTCATCTCCCCAGCAGAACACACCAAACTACTTGGTGCTGAGATTGATAACAATCTCAGAACTGACACTCACATTTCTCTTACCATAAAAAAGGCTCACGAAAACCTAGGTGCATTGTACAGAAACAAACAATTCCTCACCAGTACAGCCAGCATTTATGCTGCCAATTCCCACCTAATCTCCACTTTACTCTACAACTCTCCTGTACTTACCTACCTTAGACAAACAGACCTAAACAAGCTCAAGGCTTGCTACAATAAAATTGCTAAGTTTGCCTCTGGTGCATCTTATCGCAGCCACCACTGTATCTCATTTAGAGAACTTGACTGGCTTGAACTCCTTCAACTTCTTCACCTGAATCAACACTCCCTTGCCTACAAGTTAGTAAACCATCCTCTTAAAGTCCCATCCCTTCAAAACCTTATCCAGCCCTACTGCCCCACTAGACCTCTATGCTCCAGCAGCAAAAATCTACTTGTAGTGACCAAACCCAAGAACTCAGCGGGAGAAGCACTATACTCCTGCATCATATCCAGAGTATGGAACAATCTCCCCCCTCGGTAACCACACTACCTTCTTGTAATCACCTCAAGACTGTACTAAAAACTCACTTAAAAAGTCTCTGCTTATACCCATGCACCAATTCCAACTAGTAACCCTCCTTTTACCTCCCCTTCATCTCCCCTCCCCTAGCCACCATGCCTCACACAGTGTGATCATTGCATTCCTTCCACTGCAGGCTCTGGCTCACCCTTTATCCTCCCCTTCCCTCCTCACCCAATCTCTCAGACCTGTTATAACATGCTTAACTACCTCACTTAATCTCAACTTCATATACATATCACTTACACCTAGCTTCCTCTCACTACCACATTTACTACCCACTCAGTCACCTCTCTTACTCCTCTATCTTCCCCTTCCATCCCATTAGCCCTTCTAGCTTGTTCCACCTTCATATGGAGCTTCTGCTTTATATCTGCTTGAGTTTAGTGCAATATTTGTATATAAGATTTAGTTATATGAGTATCTGCTTGAGCTTAGTACTATCTCTATATACATCCTACCTTTATTCCTAACCTTTAGCTAGATATTGGTATATCTTTTCATTACTATGTTTCATATTGTATGTATAGCTAATGTTTACTGCAGTATGTATTATTTGCTATTGTATGTATATTCAATTGTTCTTCATGTACTCTGCTGCTCATTTATTGTTCTGTGAAGCTTTTCTCCCTGGGCCTCCACTGAAAAAGTACCTGTGTCCAGTTGGAATTTCCCGGTAAACAAATGTAAATAAATAAATAAATAATTTTAACACCACATGATGTCCAAAAAATTCAAGAAAGTGAATGAAAGATACTTCTATCCTTAAATTCCACTCGCAACAAATTCAAGAAAGTGAATGAAAGATACCACTATCCTTAGTGACATGCAGGAACTTTAATAACAATCCACAGATTTAATAACCAAACACCAAAAATAATGCAAACCATGTGAAAATTTTAAAACCAACACAAAGCGTAGTCACCAGAGAGGACGGCAGATGGAAATTTAATTCAAACAAAATAAGCACTTTCATTCCTGTGGAAAATGGAATTTCATCAGATAACAAACCCCTTCAAAAATGGTCATTATATACAATTTCCATTTTAAAATGTTGAATAACAGCTCCCACATAAAAACACATAAACTTGTTAAAAATACTTACAGTTAGTTAACATTGTTTTCAAAACTCTTGCAAAAAGTATAAAACAAATATATTAAGTAAAAAATGTTTCATAAAGCTTGAGTAGGTTTTTAAATTATAACTCTTTTTAGAGCCAACAAACTACTAACAGGTGTCTTTTCATTAATTCCTGGCTTGCTGGTAGCTGTCAGTATACTTCTGTTTCTTCCTGGTGAGCTGACAAGTTGCCTCTCTTTTTGAAAGCTGGTACCTTTTCCAAAATATAAAAAAAAAACAAATTTCTTTAAAGACATATGCATTCTAGAGTGTTTACTCAGTGCATTTCTTCCATCATTTTTCTTAATAACATGCACTTGGTGATAAATTGTCTTTCTAAAGACTTTTTCAGTTTTGTACATATAAAATGCTGGACACGTTAAACACTCAGATAAGTACACAACACCCTTTGTATTACAATTAAATTTACCATTGGGTGATGCCAGCTTGGGATACCATGTTATTATAAAGCTAATGCTCTCAAAAATAAATCTACATTGTTCACAGTTCCCACACCTATACATGCCCTTTATAGATATGAGTTCATTCCTCAAACCCCCTTGAGTCTTTTCAAAACATTTCTTTCAAGTTCTGTTTATTTTTATTAACTACTTGAGGTCTTTTCCCTAACAGATCCTCCATCCATAAAGGCTCAATAATGCATTCCAGTTCTTATCTAAACTGGTCTTTATTTTCCCTGTTGCTCCATGAAATTCACATATCACTGGTCCATGGAAGCAGTTTTTAGTAACATTAGTATCATTTTTATTATGTAATTCCTCTGGATACCTTTGCAGAGGTCTAGAATTTGTATACCTCTTTTTTAATACTTTTAGTTTCCTCAGTTAATCTTACTGGATAAGCCCTATCCAAAAACATTCTACTTAAAATGTGTATTTTTCATAATAGTATCCCATCATCTGATGTTATAGTGGACAACCTTATCATTTGCCTCTTAAGGGCCTTCTTCTATGGCCAAGGAGACTGAAATCTCTGTTATTGTAACATACTGTTACATGATACAGATGCAAATTCAACATTCCTTTTAAAATATATGTACACCAATCAAACTTCCTAAAAGTCAGTGCATGTCCATCTTACATAAAACGATACTCAGAATTACAAGCTCTAACCACATATCACATTGCATACAATTATTTCATCAAGAATTTACAAAACAATACTCTTAACAACAATACTATTCCTAGTCTAAAAACATTAATTATAATTTAGCAGCCCTTAAAATTAAGGCACTGCTCATAGAAATCCTACCATTGATATATGGCTTACCACCAGCTTTGAGGCTAATTTGTCATATAAACTCATTCATTTACAGTATTTCTTCCCACATATTCCCTCTTGCATCTTTGTCTATTTTTTCAATGAATGTAAATTGAAATATTTTAAATTTCTTACACTGTATTGCATGATTACATAATGCATTATTTGCATCTTTTCTAGTTATCTCATGAATATGTTTGTAGATATTTGGAATTAAGGCTCTTTCTGTTTTGCTAACATAGAAGGCTGGACCCGTCTGATCCACAGCCAAATAGACATATAATGCTGGTACTGCAGCTGAAGTTTCCTTTTGTTTTTGTTTTCCATAACCTTTTACATGTGTTTCTATTTTTTGTAAAATAAACTTATATTGATTATATGAACCACAACTATGTGTCACTTTCATAAATGTATAGTAATTTAAATTCTTTTTTCCATCTTTCTAAGATGTTCTTTGCATTGAATGTCCTTTTATAATTGAATGTAATTTCCTTCTCCAAATGTGGATCTTTTTCTGGATAGTGTACAGATATGCTGCATTATCTCTTGATACTGTTCCTGACGCACTTACTGGTATTTTACAATAATGGCTTTATTAAAAGTTACATTTTTCTTGTAACGTTTAATATTATTCATGTCATTAAAACCTAACGATGGGAATAAACTCCTCTTCTTTCACTTCCTGAATATTTCACCATAAACATAATCTGCTAACATTTGGGGATACCCCCTTTTTACAAACATATTTATAACTGTAACTGACTCAGCAATAAAGTACTCCAACTTAGATATCATCTTCATTGCTAGTTGAACAAATTGTGCCTTCACAACACTTTTCTGAAGTAATGAATGATGGTTATCCTAGCATAACTATTCATTGGGAGTAGCTCAATTTTCTATATGCTGCTGACCCAAATTGTTTATTATTAAAATCCTTAAATAATATTATATACAAGCTATAAATCTTATCTTTGGCAAAATGAGCTGTGAAGTAAAAAAAAGTAGTAACATTTAAATAGGCAATAAATTAAATTAACATTTCCTCTGTGCTAGTCTACCAAATAAATATATCATCCAAAAAGTGATAATGCATTTTCTAGCACATGACAAAGTTAGAATTAAATGCATCATATTTTTTCTAACAAGCCATAACTAAATTGTTGCATGCTGTGCAAATTGCCATGCTGATTATATGGCAGAAATATTTGCTTTCAAAATTAATAAAATGATTATGGAGAGTGGTCTACATATATCAACAATGGCTGTATAATAGAAGCTCCAGCATCCACAACTGGACACAATGGGGGGGGGGGGGTCAGATTAACATTTATGTACCTTCGGTTCTCCAAAAAGAGTGAAAACCCTAGGTTTTGCTACCTTAAAAAATGCATAAGTGTCTCTTGAAACTATATTTTGCATTAATAAGTTATCAAGTATTAAACTGATCTTATGATAAGATAGGTACAGCTCCTTCAAAGAGGCTGTGATAATATTAATGTTACTCAAGATGTCATACATTTTGCTGACATAATCAATAGTATCCATAAAAATGATACAACCTCCATTGTCAAGCTTAATTAATCTAATGGAGATGTATACGATCATTTGTACAACAATGTGTGTTCTTCCTTAGTTACGCTCATATTCCTGAAACCACTACTCTTTGCATATGCAGATCTTATGTCCTTCTCCACTAAACCCTGTTGTCTGGACTGATCAGTAACAATTAAGTTTATTAAAGAAACTGCATACGACCAAGGCTAGTGGTATCTTTCATTCATTTTTAAGACATTATTTAACATCCCACTCCTGCAAGTATCCTTTTACCAGGTACCATTTCTAGGCTGTCACTATGACTCAGATATTCCTAATGTGGCACTGAAGAGCAAGCTAGACAACTGTATTGCATCTGTGGGGTGTAAAATAATAGCTATATGTGACTTTTGCTACAATTTCCTCCATCTGTGAATGTAAATATTAGTATGTGACTTTTCCTTACACTTCTGCGATCAGTAGTTTATCCTTTGTGTGATAGTGTTTGGGCTGAGGACGTAGCTCTGGCAATGTTGAGGGATGGTTGTCTAAACATTGTCATACTTTGCTATATCCACAGTTGTGTTCAGTTATTTATTAACTTATTGCATTTATTAACTGCTTAAGTATTTACTGAACTAAATACCTTTTATAGGGGACTCAGAGAGCCTTGTTCCAAATAACAGAAGTTACACAGATTGAAGATGACTGTAGAGGCCCTCCAAGTAATGCACATTCTATTCCTGTGATGGCTAATAATACGTACCACAGCAGATAGTCATGTTTTTGGACAGGCTGTCACAATGACATCATTATCAGTACCTCCTATTATATCTTAGGTTTGGCTTGCCTAAGATTCGTTATCATTTACAAGGTTACTGCTGGTTTCCTGCAGACTCCCTAGTTAGCGTTCATCATCCAACTACTCTCACTGTTGAAAGATGACACAGTCACTGGAACACAGATGTGTTGTAATACAGGGATCCCACTGAGATGTTGTTTATTTCTGTTCCAGACCATTACATATAGATGTTTAATGTGTGTGTGTGTGTGTGTGTGTGTGTGTGTGTGTGTGTGTGTGTGTGTGTGTGTGTGTGTGTGTGTGTGTGTGTGTGTGTGTGTGGTGTGTGTGTGAGTGCACGCGTGTGCATGCATATGTGTGTGTGTCTGTCTTCAGGATTACTTTTATCTTGTCTTGGATTACATTTAAGAATTCAGTATATGCAGCAATCTCTCTGATATTTGATGCATTAATTGCAGGCCATAAATTCCAGTAGTTAATTGGCAGCATGCCACTTACATTTTTAAGTTCACAGTCTATCTTATATTTGTTAAAAAGTTTCATGATTATTTGAAATATATCTACACATGAATTAGTTTACTGTAACCTTATAATGGCATCTATTTGTCCATAGATGATTAAGTAGGCTTTGCCCCAAGTCCTTTTCAGATACAATCTTAGACAAAGACCCAAGATTCTTACGCTATTACTTCCTGAATGTGCAATAGTGAAGAGTGAGTCACCACTCCATAAATGTGCAATATGAATATCAGAATTTATCATACTACAACTGACAAAGTGCAATATCTAAACAATCACAATGTGAAGTCATAGTCTTTGCAATACCTACTAGTATAATATTGTCTAATGTCTTCCTGTCTAATTGTGGTAATTTATTGTGTTGTTAATATTTTAATTATTACTGTGTGAATTAGTCTTACTGTCATTCAAACTATGTGCTTATTGTTATGTCTTGCAATGGGACCACTGTGACGTAATTTCATTCAGTTTGCACTGTTGTGCATATCTTATTAACAATAAAGTTTAGTGTTACTTTGACTTTGACTTTAAAGACACACAAAAGTATACATGAAATTTAAAACAGAAAAGCAATGATGCAAGATACAGTTTGTTAGGTAGAACTTGTTTTCTAGTTTGTTTAAATATGGTGGCATATTAGATGATACATTTACAGTAAAAGCATGTGAAATAAATGAGTCAATAAATGCCACTCAATAAGTCAAATATAAAAACAACACATGGTAGTCTAAAAGACATTTGCTAGGAAATTCAAGGCAGCAATACTAGCATTAAAGATTTGTCAAAGGCTCTGTTTGTTTAACTGGCACCTCTGAAACATCCATAACATGATGCATAGGGGGGGTAGTCAAGAGGATCCGAAGGTAAGTTTTGAAGACAGGAGAATTAGTAATATGTTGAAGAGGTTGGTCCCATTTTGGATAAAGCTTGTTCACTGATCGACATACTAAAGGAGTCAAATTTTGGTGTTGATGCAGGGTGCCCACATCATACTGAGATCTTAATAAATATTTGGAGGAGGTGATAGAAAGTTTACTGGCAAATATGGAACGCAATCTCATTGCCATTCTTTGACGTAGGGTAAGAAGACGAATGACAGATCTCACTCAGTTCAACAGAATGTGGTTTTACCTAAAGAACAGTGGTGGTACTCACTTTTGCTACAAATGGGAAAAGATCTACAGGTCATACTGGAGGCAAAATGCAGGCAGTTAGCAATGGAAGAGAAGCCTGCAGTCAGCTTTAGTAGGGAATAGTGAGATCTAAGCATTATAATGTCTTTGCGTACTGCTGTAGTTCTTCAAAGCGTCTGCAGTCTGGTGGCTGTATAAACAAAGTTTCTATAAGTTGTTGTACTATTATAGTCCCATTCAATGTGGAATTTAAATGATAAACATGTTTCCAGGTTGCAAGAAATTGCTGCTTGATACTAGAACAGATGTGTCTCAAAGCTTCTTGCAACATCCTTGCATTCGCTGATTCTGCACTTCTCTTTATTCATTTCTTTTAGCTTCTCTATTGATAATCGCTACTTTTGTTACTGCTACTTATCGTGATGCACATGACATGATTTCCTTTAATTAATCCATTCCTATTACTGCACAGTACAATTCAGAATATTCATATGCATTTGGTTAATGTGTTAGTAATGTTGTCTGTTAGTTATCATTCATTATAACTTCAAATTTAAATGATATTTTACTGAGAGGAAAGGAAATTGTTCCTATAATTGAAACAGAAAAGACATTTAAATTAAGGCTGACAAATAATTTGCATATAGATGTGGAGATATTTTATAAGTCCATTATGGTTGTTACTGTCACAATAGTACAAGTACAGAGATCAAACTTACAATCTCATTTTACATATTAGCCTTATTTAATTATAGAGCTACAGCACCGTTATTCCCATGGAAGTTATACATTCTGATCAAAAACGACAGAATTAACATTGTATAGTATACTGTTAAATTCAAGATACTTTTGCATAAAGTGATTATGTAAAAACACAGCAAAGAACCAGAATCTGGAAGAATATGTTCATTCACTTAAATGAAAACATTCAATTGAGTTGCAAAGACTGTGTGATCAGATTATGTTCACCTTTCTGTGCAGCATTGTGGAACTGAACGTCTCCTTTCCCCATTTATGTGTACCAGAAGCTGTGTGTTTGTGTGTGTGTGTGTGTGTGTGTGTGTGTGTGTGTGTGTGTGTGTGTGTGTGTGTGTGTGTGTGTGTGTGTGAGAGAGAGAGAGAGAGAGGCAATTTAAATGTGAATGCCCCTGTGACAAAACTGAACAACTGCATCATTAACTCAACTGTGAAAACCCTAAAGTTTTTTTAGCATCCTTCACCTTTGATAACTCTGTACTGCCCACATTTGTGAATGCCCCCTTTGTTCATGTACACTGGCACTAGTATGCTTATTCTCCAGTCATCTGGGGTATGCCTTTCTCTCCATTCTGCAATAAATACCCTCAGGAACCATTTCTCTCCTATCTCACTCAACATCTTTATCATACCTGCTGTGACCTCATATGAGCCTGCTGCTTTCCAAGGTTTCATTTTATTTAGTGCTGTTCTTACTTCTTCTGTGGTGACCTTCTTTGTTTTTTATTGTGGGCTGTGCTTATTTGGGGCAGTAGAGTGTTTCTGTAGGTTTTCTTCATTCAGAAGTTGCTGGAAGTACTCCTTCCATCTGCCTTTGATGTCCTGTGGACTGATTAGCAGGTTCTTGCTGGCATCCCTTATGAAGGTGTCTGACTATATATTTTTTATCTTTCTATCTTTGCCTTGCAACCTGGTATATAGTATTAGTGGAGGTATTAGACTTGTGGATATACAGGAGGTCCAGTGTACTCAGGCTCTTATGGCTTGATAAATGAAACCAAGATCTCCTCTGAAAAGTCTTTAAAACACTGAATAAAAGGTTACAGCCTTCTGTTACTCTTAATAGCTCAGGCACTTTAGTCCTATGATTTTATTTCTCATTTTTTTATTTATCCTTTGTTGAACAGGTTAGTTCCATTAGGCTTGTAGCCTCTTTTCAGGGGAGACCAAATGATCTCTTTGGTTAGGAACTTTTGGGATCTTTGTAGTTACTTGATATGTTAAGTGAGGTGCATCCCAAACTGGGGTGTTGTATTCAATAACTGTTCTTTTAATGCTGAGTATAAGGAATGATAACCTCTTTAAAGCTTGATTATATGCATTTTGCAATTTGCTGCCCCGAATAAGGATTTCCTGACAACTGTCATCTCATGGTTGAAAAGGTGTGTGTGTGTGTGGGGGGGGGGGGGCTAGCAACCCAAGTGTATAGGTCTCTGAGTACATTTTTGTTTTGTAGTAGTGCATTCTGTATATAGTATGATATGAGGAGGTGCCGTCTACCAAAAGCAATGATACTTCAATTTTTAGTATTTAGTTTAAGTTTATTTTTAGTACACCAAACGTTTACTAGAGAGAGAGAGTTCATTCTGGAGGACTTAATTGCCATTGTATGACTTAATAATAACCCGCAGTTTGTAGTTGTCTGCAAACTTTGTTAGCCAGAGATCATGGATTTAGTACTGATCCCTGAGGGACATCACTGGTCACTTTCATACTTTCTGATGAAATACCTGCAAGTTGCACTGTGTGAGGTCTGTCTTTCAACTAGCTTGCTGTTCATCTTACCAAGTATGGGTCGATTTTTAAAGCAGTAGTTCTAGTATTATACCAGCAAGGAGAATGGTGTTGAAGGTCTTGGCCTGGTCAAGATACACTATGTTCAGTGCACAGTTACCATCTGCAGCCTCTGTAACCCTCTCAAATACGTTTTCCATGTTAAATAGAGAAAACCTTCCTTTCATAAAATCAAACCGATAGGGGTAAAATCTAAAAAGATGCATAATATCACAGTTTAAGATGTCAGTTATAATACATTACATGGCTTTGCAGATAAAGCCTGTAAGACTGATAGGTCTCTAATTACACAGGTCATTTGTAAGGCTACCACTGTAGTACTCCATTCATCAGGGACAAAACCAGTAACTAATCTTATGTTAAACAGTTTAAGGAACAGGACTACAAGGACATGTTTATCACTTTTAATTAAGCAACCAAGGTATATTGTTAGGTTCCATGTAGGAAGTATTTTTGGTCTTGGTTAGCACTTTCAGTAACTGATGTTTTGAGATAATTGGGTGAATAACAGATTCAGATGTATTGGGGCTTTGAACAGAAGTATCTGGGGTGACATTGGCACTAAATTTCTTTGCAAGGATATTAGGAATGTCTGTTGGGTCTGAATAGGAGGCACCAATATGAATAAGTTCATAGCAGTGTGGGTACTGTTTTTTAGTTTTCTGACATAGCTAAATAAGGATTTATAACTATCTTTGGCTTCAAAGGGCAGCCTAAGTTCATCAGCCTTTAGTAGACCTGACAGTGTTCATCATTTTTTTTGTAATACTTTTATTATCCTTGAGTGGGGGTGTTGAATCTAGTAAATAATTTAAGGAGTTTCTTTCTTTTGTTATAGATTTTATTTATAGAGGTGTGCTACCAGGGTGGATTGTTTTGGAATTTCATGTGATACTTGATTCTGGCAGGGGCAGCTAGCTCTAACCATTTTTCCAACTGATATAGTGGTTTTCAACCCAGTCCTGTAAGTGAACATGATTATCATCAACATTTCACTATTCACTAAGGAGTGAGTGCTATATGAGTTTTTTTTGCTGCATATATTATTGCATGATGAAACTTTACTGTTTTTTGTTGGTGGTACAGCTAGTGGAATTATGTAAAAGTTGAAGTTTATTATATCAACTCTTACAAAATTTCTGGGCTTTTCTGTCTTCTTCATGTTTATGCAGTCCTGGACTTAGTATAATTAATTTACAGGTGTAGGAGAACCCACCCAAACAAAGGTACTTTTTTGTTATCTCAAATGTCATCTATTGGTTTACATTTGTGATTTATTTTTTTCTGTTGAGTTTAGTTGTGATGAATGGTAATCTCCAATGAGTTTGCTCAATAGGTCCATATAGGTGCATATTGTTTGATAGGTGCATATAGATACACGTAGGTGCCATCACTAAGAATAGACTTCATTGCTGAGTACTGAAAAACAGAATAATATCCAGTTCTGGACTTTAATTTGCCAAGAGTTCAGAAAAGGGTGATGAAATTCACATAATATAAAAGAAAGTAATGACTACAAACTTCTACTCTCTCAGGCCATATTTTTAGTTAAAGAAATAATTTATAGAAATAGCCAGGGAATTGTTATGGCTAGGCTTGTATAGGCCCTAGGGCTGATAGCCTAGTACCAACCTATGAACCTATAGGGGTAGCATTCTTTAGGTTCTAGGTCTTAAACTGCATTTTATAAGTCATAGTAAATGCAGGAACTATTAAGTCTGTAATATTTTGTAAACAACTTATATCAGCGACCACTCAGGTTGCACATATACTGTCAGCATTGTGTTCATCCCATTGAGAGGTTTCATATAAGACTTATCAAGTCTGTCTATGCTATTTGGTTGTTGAGATATTTAGAAAAATAAAATTTATGCCAATAGGAATAAATAAATATTATGTGAACAACAACAACTAATATCTCTTTATTTTCACTAGGAGTTCAAATATGAATATAGCTGTGTTTACCATTGTCTAAGCTTTAAGATGAAATCATTTTAATACTTTATATGTAACATGGTTTTGGAATTATTAATGTAAATATGAACAAGCAATATTTAATGCCTAGAGGTGCCAGTAGGATGCAACTACAGAAACAACTAGAGGCATCACTGATCTGTAATGAATTAACACAAAAATCCAGTCAATCATATAAAATATAATTTCTCTTAATCAACACTTTTTCCAACCACACTCATTATTGAAACCAAAAGATTGTAGAGTGTTGACGTTTAAAATGATTAACATTTCGTTATACAAAAGTTAGTCCTTAATATTAATGCCTTTTCGATCACCAATTTTCAACTACTATAAAATTGTTGCCTCCAATAAAGCACTATTACTATCACGATACTTTAAAACTGCATGGCTACAGGAGCGCTAGCTTCTATTTATTGTTAATAGCTCTAATATGTTTCTGGAGTTTTGTTTTAAGTTTTCTTGATGTTTGGCTTATATAGATCATGCCACAAGGTCATCTCGGTGCATAAATAACACATTTACTTTCACATGTTAAAAATTGCATTACTTCACATTTTTTGTTATTAATATTATTGAAACTTTTCCCAGTAGCAATACAACTTCAGCAAGAACCACAGGGTTCCTCTGAATTTTGGGCACACATTATTTTCTTTCTTCTTTCTCCCTTTTATTAACAAGACTATGAACTAAGAGATCACTTAAGTTTTACCCCTCTTATAAGAAACTGCAAAATGTTTAGGAAAAGCATACCTTAATGTTGCATCGTCCACAATATATTTCCAACATTTTATCATAGATTTTAATCATATTTTCCATAAAAAAATATTATATTCTGTAACAGCAAATCATTTTCTTGGGTAGTTCTTAAAACAGATCCCTGGTATCTATGCCAGATAGGTTATTATAAAACGTTAACACTTTTTTCTTACTATATCCATGACATAGATTTGTATAACTTTTTTAGCTTCTTCCAGAAATTCTAAATGCATATTTTCCTAATCCTAAGGAATTCACTAGATAGTGAAGATATAACATGAGGAGTGTCACAGCTAGAAGCACGATTCGACATATTCAATACAATGGGCTTCCTATATAGTTTACAATGACCTTCTGTCCTGGAACCTAAAACATTACATCTAAAAAGTTGATTTCACAACTATGCATCCTGTAAGTAAAACCTAAATCCAAAAAGATTTGTTATTTAATCTGTCAACATATGTTCTAGCTTCAGTTATATTGCCTCTACATAGACATAGTATGTTGTCTATAAAGTGAAAATAACAAACTATTTGTTGCTGAAAAAGCAAGTCCCTATAATAATATCATGTTTCACCATCCCCATAAATAAATTAGCATTAGAGAAGGTAACATTTCCCCCATTGCTTTCCCAGTCCTTTGAACCTACAACTGTTTACAAACAAACATACATATTTCTCAGACAAAAATCTATTAAATCTGTGGAGGTACCCAGAAAGATTTTAATACCTACAGTCCAAAACTATGCCTTATATTTGTATACAGACTGGTTACATCAATGATCACCCAGTAGAATAAGTCATGCTAAACAAATATCCTTGATATAGAAAGACAGTTTATGCAGACTGAGTTAAGAAATCATGAATTACTTTACCTACATTTTCAGTAAAGCTCCCACAACTAGGTATAATGCACCACAACTGGAAATAATAGTCCTTCTCAGTGGATAAATGAAATTCTTATGGATCTTATGAAGACGATAGAAAATATGAAATCTAGTCTTAGGTTTCTCTGCTAAAACTTTACCATCCTCGTGTAAAAAAATAATCTTCTACCTTTATTATTCTAATCTTTAAAACCATATAACAGTTCACTCATAATATTTTCTCTGTACTATTTGATAGGTATCCCTATCTTTTAAATGATCATAACACATCTGCTTATATTGCTCTGAATTCAATGCATTGTCCTTTATCAGCACATTTGATTATTAAATCAGGATGCGACTGTAAGTTTTTGAATGGAATCTATTCTTCTTTCTATTCTTACTAAATTTCTTAAATTCATTTCAAATAATAGTATTAAGTATCTCAACAAATATATATATTTTTTTTTCATTTTGAATAGGAGACATAAAAAGAGATTTTTTGCTGCATTTACTTTAATAGGCGAATAGCCCTCATAAAAATAAATTTGATTCATTTGAATGAAAACTCTCCTCATTAAATTGATCAGTACAAATATCAATAAAATCATTTGAATAATTGTTATGCAAACTAGGGAAAGTATGAAAATAAAAACATAACAATAACTTCCTTACGAACTTAAATAATTCATTTTTAATGATGTGTTCCCTAGGTAAATTAATTGGATCTAATTTCAAACCATGTTTGAAAACATTTAGTTGACTATCAGTAAAAGTTATACCTGACATATTAAATATGTTTGTTTTAAAGCTCACACATAATTTCTCAGCGCTACTGACAATATCACTAGGTGATATCTCTGAAATCTGTATGCAATCATCATACAATACCTTTTGGTTAGAGTCAATATTTATAGCATTTTGGTCACTGACCCTGCTGTCATATGTCTTTGTTACAAGATCCCTCTCTTCCACTATTTATATGATATTGAAAATTACAATTATTGTCAGCTATCTGCTGAACATAAGTCAATTCAGTAGTTTCCTCATTCACTAAATCAGTAAAAGCTGAAGAAGCATAGAAAAAGCTACTTTTACTTACTCCATTATTAAATCTGCCATTACTCTGATATGAAGACTTATACATTAGCTGTTTACCCCAACGTTCCCTGATAGATTTCCATAGGAATGTCTTGTTGATATTATAGCCCATTATATCACTTTGCAGCTTATTTTTCTTTTATTTTTGCAATTTTTCTAGACAATGAAGCTTGGCATTAATCTCTTTATTGACAAAATCTATCTGCACTGCATCCGCCAGACCTTTAATTTTAGTGGTAACTGCTTTAATTTCAACAGTACGCTGGCATTCCATATCCTGTTCTCTATATTTCTGAACCCACTTAGAGACACAGTTATGTGCTCCAGCAATTCAACTCTTCTGGAAAGCAAGTTCTTCAGTATTTTTAATATCAAATTGTTTAGAAGGACTTTTGAATCCTCTCAAACCACTAGGTGTGATTTGTAAATTCAAGTATTTCTCCAAATTATTGATGTTAAAAAAGATGTCAGTCTCCTAATTTATTAGCTATTGTAACTTTTCCATTATCTCTTGAATACTATCAGGCAGTCTTCTCAAAGTATGTGGCACAAGGGAAGAAGACAGCTGCTTGTATCTTTGGTTATGGAATTCCATGTAATTGTCTAAAAATTATCCATTACCAGTCAAAGCATTTCTTTCCAGAGGAACAACATTTACGTCTTGCCTAACATACTCATCCATTAAATTTTGTGTTTACACAATCCTTAAAATAAGTGGACTATCCATCATGGAAACAGATTTTTTTAAGTTAAACCCACGGCCAGATAAACTATGGTAATGAATTAAATAATAAAATGTCCAGAATACAAGTACTATATTATAGTACTCTCTAGCACATCAAATAATGCAATCTAGTAGGCTGAGCAATCACACTAAGCACATATATAAGAACATCAATTAACACAAAATCCACTTAATCAATTAAAATATAAACTCTATTAAAGTGCCCTCATTATTTAAACCAAAGGGTTATAGAGCATTGAATTTTAAAATTAACAGAGTTTCTTTATACAAAAGATCTTTAATAGCAGTGCCTTCTCTGTCACAGATATTCAACTGCTGTAAAATCATTACCTCCAACAAAGCACTATTACTATAATAACACATTCAAAAATGTAGGGCTACAGGACTTCTTTTGGATTTTTCTGTTAACTGATGTTCTTCTGTTTTAGTGTGGCTGCTTGTTCATTCTCCTAGAAGACAACTAGAGAGTAGTTTAATAAAGTACTTGGACTCTGGTAATTTTATTAGTCCAGGACATCTGCCTGTAACTGAATTCCATGTTAGCCTACAGAGGACCCAACATGGATGTGCAAAAAAGTATTGTTATGTTTTGTGCTTATTTCCCAGAGAGAGAAAGTGCATGCAGAATGAAGATTTATTTCCCAGTGTACATCGAAGAATAGAGACCTGTACACAAGGAGAGTCAGCTAGCAAGGGATTTATGGAAACTGACAAGATTTTTTTTGACTGGACTGACCAGTAACAATTGAGATGCCTGACTATTATGTGCTAAACTGATGTAAGTTATTTTTATAACTATTTTATACAAAATCTATCCTGGTGCTTGCTAAATGATTTCATTGTAGCTTGACTGGAACCTATAACAATAGGTTTGAAAAGAGGGGGAATAATGTTGAGCCTGCTTACTATTACCCACTATCTTTCTCTCTACCTCTCTTTTTCAATCTCTCTCTCTCTCTTTCTGTTTGTTTCAGTAGTTTAGAACTACTCTAACATACAAATGTCAGCCTTCTTCTGGTGTCTTTATTTCACTGCAGTTGCTACTCTGGACATTGAATCTTCACCCCTCTCCCATATCAGTCAGGACAATCACATTCCTTGACCCTCATTTTACAGAACCTTACTTCTTTCATTAGGTAAGCCTGTTCTAAATAATACAGTACTTTCTATTTTTTTCTTTTAAAGACATATGTTTAATTCAGGTACAGAAACATGTCTTCTTAATACAACAGTGTTCATTTTCCATCCAACTCATTAAAATGTGTATGTATACCATTTAAATCAATATCTGCATACAAATACAAACACACAGACGCATGTAGATGGATAGATAGATATGTAAATAAATAGACAGCTAGTTAGATAGAAATAGTTATGGATATATAGATTATTATATAAATATATATCATGAGATAGTTGAGTGTTCCTGCCACTGACACGTATGTTACTTTTAACAGAAGAGGACCCTCACCAAAAGGGAAAAGAAAGCCTAGGGATAAGGAACCTTGTTAACTGACAATTAAGAGACACTGGGAGAAACAATCATTTCCTTCTCTAAAAAAGGAAATAAATAACCTTGTCCAATGGATTCTTCTTAGAATAGAGAATTTCTTCTTAGCACTGAGGTGTTCTGGAAAACATCTGAATATAAGGTTTGCTAGACTATGGATTTGGAAGTGCTTGTAACTCTTCTAAGTTATGGGTCTATATGCTGGTAAGTGAGAACCTGGCTCTTCTTGTAGTTTTATGATTAAACCTGCTACATGTACTTATGATTATGACTGCTTACTTCAAAACAGCCTGGGTTGTTTAGGATATCTACAGTTGCTGCTTTGGCCTTTGCTTGGCAAATTGGATTTTCTGTTATGAATAAACTGTGTTATGAGCCCACAGCTTGCACTGGAGATAGAATGACATTGCAGTCCTCTAAATGTTTGGTATTGTCAATGCACTTGATTTAACTCATCATATTTGACACCTTTTTTGTCTTCTTCCATAACCCCTTGAGGATTCCTTCCATTTCTGGGGTTATTTTCTTTAACTAAGTGGCTTACACATTAATAATGAAGAGCATAAGAAAGGGCAAGGGGTAAATAACACAATGATATCAAGATAAGAAAGTCCAGATGCCCTACAGTGAAGATAGTAATCAGTGTCTGCCACTTGTCATTTGTATTTTCATATTTACATTAATGGTGATTTTTCAGCATCATACAACTAGATTCAGAAAGAGGTCGCATGGCAATGATTGCTGAGAGCAGAATCAACAACCAAAACTTAGCAAATATTTTCATAACTAAGAGTAATACATGTTACTGAGAGACATGGTGTGAGCTGTCATGGTAGAATATAGAAAAATATATTTGTTACTGTCAAATATACTCCTAGAAATGTTAGTGATTTAAACAATAACCCATGAGTGGCTGTGGGTATATCAGGATTTACCCACAGTTCGTGTGGTTGGATCACAAGTGTGAAACTCCTTACCTTTCTTAAATAGTGTCTTTGTATAATGTCACTTTTTCTGATGTACTGAGCATGCATATGGGACTTTCCTTCCTATGCTTGCGCAGTACATCAGTGACCAGACTTTTTCTATTAGTATATGCTCAATTTAAAATGTGATTTGAAATGGGCATTCTGGTTGGTCTGTCCAATCAGCATGCATGTTTTTAAACAACAATGACCCATCCTTGTATAATTCATAGTAATTATAAAGATATTCAGTATTTCCATATGCACCTTAATATTTTCAAAACCACATGACTTACAAACTATTACATGGCATCAGATAAAACCTTAGATGATGTTAAAGAATACTGACAGTAATTTTTTTTACCATAAGTTATACATTTTGAAATACATTCAGTGTTATGTTATTGTTAATCATACAAATAAGCACAAATTAATATTTTATAAAGGGTTAATGATCAAGCACTCAGAATGGAGTATTTTTGCAATGCAAATTCTTAAGTATAACTACACAAAAATGCTCTGGCTTTACTTTCCAAAGTTGTACAGTTGGCAAGATAAAAAAATTGGTTGTGGCACTTTAGAGAAAAATATATTACCAGGTTTGCATGTGTTATATTACATAATTATAATATTACATAATTAAGGTGCAGACTGTGAGTGTACTCACTATTATTACTATATACTACCAGGTTTGCATGTGTTATATTACATAATTATAATATTACATAATTAAGGTGCAGACTGTGAGTGTACTCACTATTATTACTATATACTACCAGGTTTGCATGTGTTATATTACATAATTATAATATTACATAATTAAGGTGCAGACTGTGAGTGTACTCACTATTATTACTATATACTACCAGGTTTGCATGTGTTATATTACATAATTATAATATTACATAATTAAGGTGCAGACTGTGAGTGTACTCACTATTATTACTATATACTACCAGGTTTGCATGTGTTATATTACATAATTATAATATTACATAATTAAGGTGCAGACTGTGAGTGTACTCACTATTATTACTATATACTACCAGGTTTGCATGTGTTATATTACATAATTATAATATTACATAATTAAGGTGCAGACTGTGAGTGTACTCACTATTATTACTATATACTACCAGGTTTGCATGTGTTATATTACATAATTATAATATTACATAATTAAGGTGCAGACTGTGAGTGTACTCACTATTATTACTATATACTACCAGGTTTGCATGTGTTATATTACATAATTATAATATTACATAATTAAGGTGCAGACTGTGAGTGTACTCACTATTATTACTATATACTACCAGGTTTGCATGTGTTATATTACATAATTATAATATTACATAATTAAGGTGCAGACTGTGAGTGTACTCACTATTATTACTATATACTACCAGGTTTGCATGTGTTATATTACATAATTATAATATTACATAATTAAGGTGCAGACTGTGAGTGTACTCACTATTATTACTATATACTACCAGGTTTGCATGTGTTATATTACATAATTATAATATTACATAATTATGCAGACTGTGAGTGTACTCACTATTATTACTATATACTACCAGGTTTGCATGTGTTATATTACATAATTATAATATTACATAATTAAGGTGCAGACTGTGAGTGTACTCACTATTATTACTATATACTACCAGGTTTGCATGTGTTATATTACATAATTATAATATTACATAATTAAGGTGCAGACTGTGAGTGTACTCACTATTATTACTATATACTACCAGGTTTGCATGTGTTATATTACATAATTATAATATTACATAATTAAGGTGCAGACTGTGAGTGTACTCACTATTATTACTATATACTACCAGGTTTGCATGTGTTATATTACATAATTATAATATTACATAATTAAGGTGCAGACTGTGAGTGTACTCACTATTATTACTATATACTACCAGGTTTGCATGTGTTATATTACATAATTATAATAATACATAATTAAGGTGCAGACTGTGAGTGTACTCACTATTATTACTATATACTACCAGGTTTGCATGTGTTATATTACATAATTATAATATTACATAATTAAGGTGCAGACTGTGAGTGTACTCACTATTATTACTATATACTACCAGGTTTGCATGTGTTATATTACATAATTATAATATTACATAATTAAGGTGCAGACTGTGAGTGTACTCACTATTATTACTATATACTACCAGGTTTGCATGTGTTATATTACATAATTATTATATTACATAATTATTGCAGACTGTGAGTGTACTCACTATTATTACTATATACTACCAGGTTTGCATGTGTTATATTACATAATTATAATATTACATAATTAAGGTGCAGACTGTGAGTGCACTCACTATTACTATATACTACCAGGTTTGCATGTGTTATATTACATAATTATAATATTACATAATTAAGGTGCAGACTGTGAGTGTACTCACTATTATTACTATATACTACCAGGTTTGCATGTGTTATATTACATAATTATAATATTACATAATTAAGGTGCAGACTGTGAGTGTACTCACTATTATTACTATATACTACCAGGTTTGCATGTGTTATATTACATAATTATAATATTACATAATTAAGGTGCAGACTGTGAGTGTACTCACTATTATTACTATATACTACCAGGTTTGCATGTGTTATATTACATAATTATAATATTACATAATTACGGTGCAGACTGTGAGTGTACTCACTATTATTACTATATACTACCAGGTTTGCATGTGTTATATTACATAATTATAATATTACATAATTAAGGTGCAGACTGTGAGTGTACTCACTATTATTACTATATACTACCAGGTTTGCATGTGTTATATTACATAATTATAATATTACATAATTAAGGTGCAGACTGTGAGTGTACTCACTATTATTACTATATACTACCAGGTTTGCATGTGTTATATTACATAATTATAATATTACATAATTATGCAGACTGTGAGTGTACTCACTATTATTACTATATACTACCAGGTTTGCATGTGTTATATTACATAATTATAATATTACATAATTAAGGTGCAGACTGTGAGTGTACTCACTATTATTACTATATACTACCAGGTTTGCATGTGTTATATTACATAATTATAATATTACATAATTAAGGTGCAGACTGTGAGTGTACTCACTATTATTACTTTTATGAAAAAAACTTTTACTGATAACATTGCTATTTATTCCTTTTAAAAACATTTACTGTTTGCAAACTATTTACATTTGTCTTATGATTTTAACTTGATTTTTCTGAGAATGTCCTGATATGTAAGGATGTGTGTTGGCTGCTAATGTTGTGACAGCTCAGAAGAGTTTGTTGGTTTTCGAGTGGCCATGACTTGTATTCAAACTATAAATAATATGTATATAGAAATATGTTATTCAGGTGATTATTTTGAAGAAGCCCTATTCCTCAGATTGTCCTCATCATCATCAGCCCCTTTTTTCTTGTGCTTGAGGCATCTCTCTGTCATCACCTACTCTGATTCAGTGACAATCTCCTTATTCTTCAACAGACATACCTGGCTGGACCACATATCTGCTCTGTAGTCCTTACACATGCTGTTTTGAGATATGGCCATTCTTCTTCAAATCCACCTATTTTCTTCTTTTTCTGTAGGTGCTGGAGCCCCAATTATTTCATTGAGCTCCTGTGTTTTCATTCCTGTCAACGTTCAGATCTTGAGGATCTTCTGCCTAGTCTCTGTTGACCTTATTGCCTTCTTTGATCAGTGCGTGCAGCTGAATGCGACCAAAATGTTAATGGAGAACACAGGACCGCAGCAGCATTTTTGCATAGCTGTCTGAATGTTATGGCAGTTGCATAAGATCTAGGAGCTGCTGCATATCATCTCGGCCACAGCTCTCAACTTTTTTGTTCAATAAACAGGGACAAAGCTAAAAATAATTGGGAGAAAACCCATTATTGTTACTCATACCTCTTAAATGACCTCATTATGAGGAATGTTCCTCATTCTGAGTCTTAAAAAGTCTGTGATCCTCACTGTTTCACAAATGAAGGGCATTTTATGCATTCAGTATTAAGAATTTTTCTAATTAATGTACCAGAGAGCTGAGATATATGCTCATCAATGATGAAAAGCTTTTTACTTTTATCATATTCATTGGCAGTAACAGTTTCAAGTGATAATGAAGAACACTGGGCTTTGCATAACCACTTCACTCACTATTCTAGATTTCCACTTATGGGTGCTTCAGTGTTTCCATTTTTGCCATGGGCACCACTGGTTTATTCAGGTTGCCAACAGTTTTATTTGGAATGACTTGGCATTCTCTGATTCTACGCCAGTGACAGTTCCTTACTAGGAGGAAGTCTACCTGAGCTCCAGTTTTACCACTTTTGTATGTTATTTTGTGTTTTTTTTAATTTCTTGGTGAAATCTAGTAGATATCCTCTCCACTAGATTTATGCCAGAAGTACGGAGCTGTAGTCACCCAACTACACAAAGGGTGGCCCACTATGGAGCGAGGAAACTACTGACTCATAAACTTTACTAGCCTTATCTGTAGGGAATTATTATGGAACTCTTCAACTCCTGGACCCAAACATGTATGGAATTGTTAAAGATAGATCCTGTATTCAGAACCAAGTGGACTTTTTTGAACAAGTGACTGAGTGATTTGACTTAGGCAAATCAGTTCACACTGTGTACCTGGACTCGACAAAAGCATTTGATACCATTCAACATTCTGGCATCACTGATAAGTTAATCAAACAAAATGTAAATCCCTGTGATAACTACTGGTTAGTCAACTTGCTCACTGACAAAATCCATTCTTTGACATCGAAACTGTCACCAGTGACCTGTGGTGACAACATTTTCTGATGAATACCAGCTGGGAGATGTCATAAACACCCTAGCTGACCACCGGCTTTTATAGGATGGTCTAACATGCACTAACAAGTGGTGTTTAGAGCACAGCCTCAAATTAAACAGTAAGAAATGCAGAAATCATTTGGCAAATCTAGGCACACCCTGCTACTTAAAGATAGGTAGCACTCCCTCAAAACTGACTCAGTTATTCAAGACTTGGGTACTTTCACTGACAATGAAATATCCTCTGACCTCCAGGTTACCCCCACTATTAGGAAATTCTTATATATAGCTAAGCTAATCACCAGGGGCATATCTTCTACATCCCAGAAGTCATCATTTTCCTGTACTCCTCCCTTATGAGCCCAATTATAGAGTATAATGCCCTGTATGGTATGCACTTACCTAAACACCTGACCCTTCTCTAGAGACTACATTTCCTAATCCAGTTCCTTTCTAAGACAACCAAGGGCAGGTTTGTCTTGAGTTACAGTGACCACCTTAAAGCACTTTCATGCTCTCTGTACCTTATGTCTGTGAGGCAAAGACCAGAGTCATTATACCAAATGTGTCAGCCATCTTCCTTTCAATGTACTCTACTAAAAGCAAAACATGCACTACCCTGAAACTGCAAGAATCTCTAAAGGCAGGGTAACACACTTGAGTTGTGAGTACTGTCTCTTTAAGATAGCAGTAAATCTTTGTGTAAGCTTTGTGACCACAGTTGGGTCTTTAGTTTGGAGCAAAAGCTTAATATAGCTTGCTTCTTTCAGTATTTGGTGATTCCATGATGTAATGTGAGCTTCTGTTAAACCAATTACTTCCTTTTGCTGATCTGACATGCTGTCAGTATTAACAGGCCATTGTGTTGCTGCTGCTTCTACTCTGGAAGATGTCTGTTTATTTTTTCAGCATTCACCTTGCTGAACTCCTGTTGATGTTTCTCATTTGTTGACATCTGTGTGATACGCCAGCATTAAGAGTGAGTAAAATGCATACAAACAAGCCATGCCAATGACTCTTTCAGCCTTGTTTGCCATATTTTGACTAAAAACAACAGTTAAAACGTATTTATTGAAGTTGCATATTTACTTACTTTTGCTCCACTGACCAGCATCATAATTTTCCCCTCATATGTAATTTATGGGTCAAGACAATTACACTGTATCCATCAGTATCTGTTAAGTTGCAGAGGAATTTCTCAGAAAACTAGACATTTTATTGTTCTGAGCTGTATCGAAGACTGTCCTTTAGAATGAAACAGAATGAATCCAGTGAGGAATGTTTCTTCATGTTGCAGATGGAGGAAGCAGTTAAGGTATATAACAAATTTTAAAGAAAATGAAAACGGCAGGCTTACAATACTGAAAAGTAAATTAAACGCATACTGCAAAATAAATGAAAAGAAGAATCTGTCATATCAGACACATTTTGTTCAATAGTTCATGGTTCCAGGAATCTCTTGGTCCTTATCTCATGGAATTAAAACGCAAAGTACAAGCTTATGAATGCAGTTAATTGCTATTTCACTAAAAAAGAAATAGACTAGGCCATCAGAGATAAGGACTAAGAAGTATCACCATGGAGTTGAAAGTTTGCAAAACTGAGACGTGTTAAAATGGTGTAAAAATTGAAGCCTAGAAACTTTAAAAATAATAAAACAAAAGCCAAAAATCCAGGCAACTGCCTGGTAAATAGGATAGTGCCTTCCAATAAGAAAAAGGCACAACAGTAAAATATTAAAGTTGTGAAAATGCACTAGCAACTACAACTCAAAATGTTTATAAGTAACATTGAATACCAAAATTAAGTATCAGTGAATACCTTCCAGGCTAAACACAAGATGACTGCATTCAGAACTGACCAGTGTGACTTTGTAAATGTCAACTACAGTTGTGAATGATTGTCACATTGAATTTTGGACTGAAAAGTTTTGGATTAATTACAAAGTAGTTATATTTAAACTTTAAACTGGAAAAAAGATACAGCAAGCAATATAACGGCTGAGTCTACATATAAAATGTGTTTAAACTGCAAACTAATCAAAACTACATACATGCTGCTATCTCGTTCTAACAGAAAATTGTGTTCATATATAAAATGCACACACTGTTTTTTTTCAGGTTGAAACTTTGCAGGGACAAGTAAAGCAATCATAGGTATTAAATAGAGATTGTTGTGTATCTTTGGGAATGTGAGAGGGAGCGCATACCATGCAGATGAAAAGAAGGCATTTATGGAAATCCAAATGGCAAAATTATAGCGGACAGTCAAATTATGCAACGTCTTGCTAATAAAGACGAAAAGACGCTAAATGCAATGTAGTTGTATGAGAACATGCAAGTGGGAAGATATAACATTTCACCTGGCACCCAGTACAAATGTATAAGCAGAATTAAAATAACTCTGTGCTGTGTCCAGGGTGCATAATCTCATGCAAAGTATGTCCTGCAAAATTGTACTGCTAAACAACCCACTGTAATCAAAGAATGCATGCATCCATGCTTAATACAATAAATCTACTGAGATATATCTTACAACTTGCAAAGCATGAAAGTGATGTTTTAGGAAGCTATTCTGATTTGTTTGAAGGCTTGGGATGCTTACAAGTAGAATACCGTATGAAGCTGTTCCTGTGAATCCTTCTCCGTGGTCTTTAAACTAACAATCATAACAGTGAAGTAGTCAGTCTCTACAACAAAATCTAAAATATAATTGAAACTAAACAGTTGACACTGATCACTGGGGAGTTGAAAGCATTTGTCTATAAAGAAATACAGAGGTGTAATACTAGAGACTTAGGTGCATTTAATCAACACATCCCAGAATGGTGTCCTTACAGTTGCTCGAGGTGAAATTGTTCAAGCATCAGTAGCATATTTAAAAAAAAAGGAAAGATAAAAAGGCAATAATAGGAAATCATAGCTGATGTGCTTTATAAAAGTGCACCAGCAATGATTCACTTGTTGTGGGAGATTTGCTCCCTTTTTTGAGTTGATGCGGCCATGGGTCGGTATATCTGTCTGTCTATATATATATATATATATATATACTTTTTCACTCTTCTGTGCTTCTTATTTATTTATTTATTTTTTTACTTTCTACCTTGTTGGCTTTCTGGAAGTCAGCATTTCGCAGTGGACCCTCCCAGAACTACAAATGCAAAGTCTGTAGATAGAAGATAGAATGTTAAACGATAAAATGGTTGACCAGAATGTAACTATTCTAATCCAAGGAAAGGAAAGTCTCCTTCTTGATGAAAAGTCATCAAATGAACAAGTAGCTGGGACACAACTTGTGGAGCTAAACAAGATTTTAGATGGCTTGTTTGTCATGGAAGATAATGCCACACGTATGGAAACATCTGCAAACTGGAATGAGAGACCTTAAGTCTAGTGTAATAGAACTGAAAAAACAGATTAATGAATGCCTCACGTTTCACCTTAAAATGGATCAGGGGCTGACCAATATGGTGTCCACTCTTATGCGGGTTGTTTTGGAATATAACTTTATTTATTTCAAAGGTCATTATTTCAAACAGACAAAGGGAGTTGCCATGGATGCAGCGTGCGCCCCTTTATTTGCAAATATTGTTATGACAGTATAGGAAGCACAGTTTCTTGAGCAATGCCCCTGAAGACCATGTTTGTCAGCAGGGGATCTCATTGATTCTCTCATGGCCAAATTGATGGGCAAGAGATGGAAAGGGGTTTACATCCCCCTTTTTATGCCCAATCAGTATGTATGTGGTTTCCCCATGTAGAAAACAATTCTAGGCTACTTAACCCATGTGGGGACATGTTGGTGGATGGCTTACCTGAGAAAGATGATCTGCTTTAATTTAGTCATCCTTTGGTTACCACTTTCAATAGTGACAGTAAATATATTGAGTCTGTTGTTTACAAAAACTGGACTTACATTACACAGGATAGGGAATTGTTGGAGAAATTGGGGGTCCGGCTGAAGATTGTATATAAGAGAGGACGTACTTTTAAAAACTATCTTGAGAGTTCCAATATCAGTAGGTGTAAGTCTACGTCTGGCAATATGTTCAGATGTGGTGCACATAGCCAATGCAGTCACATATTGGTCAGTGACTGCATTCAGATCAATGATAAAACTTTATATATCAAAGGGAAATTCAATTGCCAGTCAAGTGGTGTGGTACATTGAAAGATGTGGGTCTAGCCCTGCTTTTTATGTTGGCAAGACCGAGAGAGAGTTAAAACAACATATCTATGAGCACCTCTATGACTTCAAGAAACATAAAGAAACCAATGCCCTTTTTAGACACATTACATTATTTCCGGAGTATACATTTCATTTTAGGGTCTTGGAACAGGTGAGACCAGACTGTAGGGGTGGCCCTTGGTCCCTATTTTTGGATAAGAGGGACCTGTGGTGGCAGATATTTTTAAAGACATCTGTGCCACCGGGTTTGAATGATGTTATTAGTATCAAGTGCTCTCTAAAAAGGAGAGCATTGGACAGATACTGATATATTCTGAAATATTTTTGATTAATCTTGAATATATGTTTTTTTATAATTTTTTAAGAATTATTTAATGCATTTTTACTTCAGTTTTGCTACACTTTGTGCCAGTTTCATGGTTTGTGCAGGTGTTTTGTGTAATTCCTTTGCAATTACTGCCTCTCACTTTAAATTGCTGTGCCTCTCCCTTCCTTTTTATTAGTTCATCGTGTTCTGTATCATCTGACTTTACTGGTCTTTTTAAATATTTACATGTAAAGTTGTGCTTATTTTAATAACTCTGCTGTTCTAGCATGCCAGTTGCAATTGGTGAAGTATTGTATTTAGTTGAGCTGTTTCTGTTAGGTAGGGTTTTGATTTGTATAACTTACCCAATTTTTGTGAGTTTTTGAGGTTACAAAGTCAATATGTTTCTTGAAGGGTAAATTATGATCCGTGAATGTATGTAAATTTTTCAGACATGAGACTTGCGCAACTGTGTGTTATTTTGTGAAGTTATTGAGATTTTACTGCAGACAAATACAAGTAGATTAGTTTTATTGGCATTTTATAAAAGTTACGAGTCTTTAAGACAATATTCTAAACTTTGAAAGTTAAGCTGTGTGGAATGTTGGAAATGCAGAAATAGTTATCAGTATAGATAAGAGTGGGTGCTTTTTTCAAGTATTTTAGAGATGGGCAAAGTATGCAATATGTCTAAAATTACTAAAGGAATTTGTTGTGCCTCCTCTGTACAGAGATTATATAGCATTGCTTCCATAGGACTGGAGCATAAGATTCATTTAGGGATCCATTTATAAGTCTTGCAATATAGCAGGTTATTGTAACAGCTGCACTGCAATTTGCAAATATTCAGATGAAAGAAAGTCAGGAGCTAGTGAAGTAGGTTTTAGTTTTTATTATCAGTCAATGCTGTGAATGAAGCAGGAGAAGGCACTAATTCTAATAATGATGTCTCACATGGTCCAAACAACCTTTTTCACCTCAAGTCACCAGAAGTAAACAACAATGGGATGACAAACAAGGGGAAGGGGAATGCAGGGAACAGAATGAAGGGGAAATATTGGAAGAGATAGTGCCTTTATGCAAAATTTATAATTTAAGTGATTTAATACTTAGTTTGTTTGTGTCTTTCGGCTTTTCCCAGTTAGGGGTCGTCACAGCGGAACTCGGGTCTGCTAATGATTGGTAGTGGATTTTTACATACCGGGTTACCAGCCCTGACGCACAACTTTCAACGAAGGCATGCCCCATTCATGTATGCCTCCACACAGAAGACGCTCTAGCTGAGAATCGAACGGGACAATGTCTTGCTTTGAGGCGACAACGCTACCGCAGCACCACCACCGCAGTACAGATTTAATTAGTGATGTCCTGAAAAAAGTATTAGAGAAAGGTGTTCTCCTTTGTCCCTCCTGTTAAAGCCCCATTAACTGACACTATTTAGGATTTAAAGTCATATATCAGAAAATTAAACCTCAGATATCCATTTGATGGGATAGAAAACAGGAACAACACTGACTGTAAAAAACCTAGGAGTGTTAATCCAAAATTACCATCTACACTCAATGTTTTCAATGAATTATGTGAAATTGACATCAGGTGTATTTGTAACAACCAAGGAATGTATACAAGTAACAGCAGAAATAAAAATAAAAGATCTTTTTGGGAAAAAAGAGAAATGAAAATTGTAGGTGATTTTAGAAAGAGTCAGCAGTACAGATTTATGAAAGCAGACAAAGAGAATGGGTTGGTTATTATGAAAATATCTGATTATCAATTGTACATGAAGGCTTTATTAAATGATAAAAAAGAACGATCAGTTAGTCAGTAATGACACAGTTAAAAAAGAATTTTCATAATACAGATCAACATTTGATGGAATTATTTAATAAAAACTATATTAATTTGAGTACTTATGAATTCGTTTATGTTGAGGAACCTTTGTTCAGGATTTTCTTCAGAATTCCAAAAATACACAAAGACGTAACCAAACCACACTTTACGCCCATTGTGTCAGCCAAAAAGGGTAAAACTGTTACTATTTCTCATTATTTAGACCAGTTATTGAATCCTTTAGTGGACAAGATTCCCTATTTTTTAAAAGATTATTGGGAATTCTTGGACTTACTCAAAAAATTATGCATTTACAGGTACAGAAACATTGTTAGTCACTGTAGATGTGGTGTCTTTATATACTTCTATTGATCAAACTTTGGGGATAGAAGCTGTAAAATGTTTTGTAAAGGAACATACTATGTTTGAAGATGTAATGGTTCAGTCCATCACCTTATTACTTGATTTGGTTCTAAAAAACAACTTTTTTCTATTTGATGGGAAAGTATATCATCAGACTTGTGGGGTGGCCACGGGTGCAAAAGTAGCACCTTCTTTCACCAATTTAGTGTTAAGTTGGTGGAAATTATCCTTTCTAACCAAATTGGAGAGATTTAAACATGTCTCCTTTTACAGGAGGTTTGTTGATGATTTGGTTTTCATCTGGAATGGGTCTACTGATGACTTGAATTTATTTTTGGATGATATGAATAGAGATGTGCTGGGACTCAAGTTTGTATTAAGTGGAGTTGGCACAAATGTGCACTTCCTAGACTTGGATATAACTATGAACATCAAAGAGAGGAGATTTATCAGCACAGTGTTTAAAAAAGATACTTATACCAACAACTTTCTCCACTATGAAAGTGGGCACGCTTTATTCATGAAGTTGAATTTAGTCAGGGGACAGATTATACTTCTCATTAAACTGATTTCAGAAAATGAAAATTTAATTTGTGAGGCAAACGCACTTTTAAATATGTTTGTCCAAAGAGGCTATCTGTACAACAAGTTAAAGGAAATTTTGGGACAGGTTATATTGGTTAGGCTGGAAAAATGCCCACCAATTTTAACTAGTGGGTTTATTGCTAATAAGAATAGTAACAGCAACAATGAGAAGAAGATGGACTGTGCCTTTTCTGTCCCTGTTAGCTTAGATTGTAACAATATCAAACAAGCTATGTCTAATAACTGGAAAGTCATTTTGGGAAACCATGATCTAGCAAGGGTGTTAGGTGATCACCTACATTTTATTTATAAAAAGGTTGCAAGTCTGAAGTAGATATTAGAAATAGGAGAATACAAAACTGTCAGAGGCCCTACAGGTACATACCCATGTCACAACTGTAGACAATGTAGGTTCATTGATTCATCTAAAAATATATTTTCCCCATATTAGAAGGATGGTGGTTAGTAAAGGTAGCTATAATTGTAAAAGTATTGGTATAGTATACTTGACATCATGTTCCACCTGTCACAATTTTTATGTTGGAAAAACTACAAGAGCATTATATAAAAGAATTTATGAGCACCGCTTGGCTATTAAAAATAAAGGCATCAATAATGCGTTAGCCAAACATGCTTTAGAGTGTTCCAATTTCAAAAAAGTAGTATTTTTTGTATTGGATGGAATGGATTTCAGTCCTTTTGCTACGGAATTTAATAATGCTTTTGAAATCAAAGAACTAAGATGGCAAATCTTCTTGAAATCAGACCAAATTCCTGGTTTGAATGAGACCTTAAATGTAAAATGTCTCTTAAACAATAGGTTATACTATTAAGTCTACCTTTCTTATGTATTTATATTAATACAATAAATTAAAATTGTTGTATATAGATGTATGTTACAAATATTTTTACATATATATATATATATATATATATATATATATATATATATATATATATATATATATATATTTCTTTAAGGAAGTCTTTAAGACTATTAAGTAATTAGATGAATGGAAATTGATTGGTTCATTAATTAATGAATTTCTTGTATTTTAAACTGATGTTTTAAATTGTCTGTTAGTTCTGAAGAAGTTTCTGTTTGCATTAAAATGAAAGAAAGCGCTCAACTATTATTTTCATGTGGACAGTAACTTTTTTAGTCTTTTTTCACATTTTATTTTTAATGGTTACTGCATTTTCATGGAAATGGGTGTTTTTTACTGTTTGTTAATAGGTTTTAGTTTTTGTAGTAACATTTTCATTTGAGTGATACTTAAATTGCTGAAAGTTCAGAGTACTAAGCAAGTCTTGTGAGGTATTGCTATTTAATATGAAGTTACTGTTTTGGATAAAAGAATTAGCTGTATCTCTGACACCCATGCCCTAGCCCAGTAATCAAGGAGCCTCAATCCTCACCACTAACACCAGTGAGGGGTGTCCACATTGGTAAGGATAACAAGTACACATATAGTAAAGTACAATTTCCCTTAAGAGCACATGAAGATCACAGTCAGTCTGGGTTTGGTTTCTCCCTTTCTCTCCAGATCCCCAATAAGACTCCCCACTGGCACAGCTATAGGGTACAGGTCTCAGCCTAATGGTCAAACTAAAACCTCCAGCACCCTCTTTGTCCAACCAGTGTTTTGTGTCCCTGCCCAAGTAGCTGACCTACACACACTTTATGATTTGATTTAGATACAAACACACAGACACTTCTGGGGAAGGCTGGCGCAGGTTCTCCAGCTGTGCCCCCTTTCTGTCCAGTACCAGCTGCCACCAACCACTAATATCAGCTACTAAAGTGACCATTACCAAAGGGTGTCCAATTATTACTGCGCAATATTATTATCCAAATAGTAAGTGTGACCCAGGGCTAAAGCTACTGGAGTGGCTTGGACAGTATCACTATATACATGCAATGTACTTTAGAGCTTAAATTATCTATACACAAAACAGCCACAGTTGAAAGGTTTAAAAATATTTAATAATAAATAATAAAAATACAAGAAAATACTTACTACACAGTGCTAGTCAAGTGTTCAGAGATCACAGGAAATGCTTAAAATAATGCAGTGAATAGTTTTGACATAAATATAGAAAACAGCTAGACTAAACTTATTATTTCCTATCTTTTCCTAAGAGCAATCACAGTTCTAAATAAATGTACATATAGAGCAAAGCAGAGTACTAGTGAGTTGTTGTCAGCTTTAGACAAAATCCAGAATGCTCCCTCTCTGTCTCTGAGAAAGTCATTTAAATTGATAATACATCCTGCTGACTCATTTTAGATTACATCATCCTTAACAATTCTCTGGTTTCCCAGGCTAACAGAAACTCTACATTAACATTTATTAGTATGCTTCCACCTGGTCATGAAACCACAGTAATTAAAGACATTATATATGTAAAATATAGCAATTAACTCTGGTCTCAAAACAGTAGAAAGAATCTGCTGGTTCAGACACCATGGATCGGAGTTTGAGATCAGTCATACAAGGCTTGACTTATCAGTTTTCTTCCAGCAGAGTGCACTGTTGTTACATTTTTGATGTTCAATATTTAACACAATTTTCTTCCATTTAAGAGAACAAGCCTGTGGCTTATATTAGTATTTACAAATGACAGCATTATCTACAAAATTCTATCTAGCTAGGCTGGCAGCCTTCACATATATTCACAGTATCTACAAAACACTTGTTGAAAGCTGAAGCAATGTTAATATCAGTCTCACTGGAGAAAGAACTGGGTGTGTTTTTTCTCCCTGGCTTGCAAAGTTTGTTTTATGTTAGCTCAGTATTGTTTGGGATTACTTTTATACTGGAGATGATGCTGGTTAAAGACAATTTTCTTGCTTTTCCAAATGGTATATTTAACCTGATTTTGAAAAGTGTTATAATTTTATCTATATTGGACTTGAGAGTTTTTCCAGTGTCTCAAAGCTTTGTCCTTGATTGACATGAGTTTCTTAATTTCTGTTGACATCTAAGATGCAATGATGGATTTACCTTTTTTCTTATGAATGGGTGCAATAGAGTTCATAGGCTCATAGGAGATTACTAGGCTAACAGCTTAAGGGCATTTACAAGTCTGGCCAATATAACCAGATTTTAACCAATATATGGGTCCTAGGGGCAAGAGGTTGCCATGAATTTGTCCCTGTGCATTAAGTATCTTACAGATTGCCCCTGTCCATAAGGGACATAGGCACTACACCAGGTGTGAATTTGCAATTCCCCATCTAGTTATCCAAACTGTGTTTGAAAAGGGCTAGGCAAGGTGGCTGCTTAATGTGAATAGGAAACTCTTCCAAAGAAGGAGCAATCTCTGAGACACATATTTGTCTCTCCAGCATGTTTTGTTTGAGTCACTGACTAAGTTTAGATGCCTAGATTGGGTAACCATTGTGCTGATAGACTTGTGGATGTGTAGCAGCGCCATCAGGGCTGGACTTGTGAGTGCCTTGTAGGTCAAGCCTAGGTCATTCCCTTAATAGTCGGTAGGAGACAGAGTAAAGGGACAGTACTTTTAGTCTACCACATAGTTCATGTTGTCTACACCCTGTATTTTCTACGTGAGTAACCCCTGAGGTCAATCCAGCTGCTGTACATGCCTAGTGAAGTATATAATAAATGGTGCACTGTACTTGATTATTGGTCTAATGAGGGTTGAGTTCAGTGGGACTATAATTTCCTTGGATTTGGATGCCATACCTTTGCCAAATAAAAGGATTTCCTCATCATTGTGGACACATGGGAGTCAAAGTTCAGGTGGCTATCTGTTTACCTAGATCTCTAATGACAAAGCCAGTCCAGAGGCTGTGGTTAAATAGCGGTCCTAATGGGCCTGATTGTCAGGCCCCAATGAAGCTGTGTTTTTACCTTTAAAGACCACAGTGGCAGCCTTCTTTGGTGGTAATTGGTGGTGGAGTGGTGGAGGGTATTATGGGGGAGAACTGGGGAGTGATGAGGAGGTGAAAATCTGAGCTGAAATTGTCAGCCAGCAGATTTGCTATGTCTTCCAGCTAAGTGTAGGTGATGCCATCTACAACTAATTCCACATATTGTTGGATGTTGCCCTTAAGATTGCAGACATAACTGAAAAATGCCTTGTGGTTATCCTTAGCTTTGGAGCTTTTTTTACCTCAAAGCCTAATTTTAGAGACTTGCCTGGTACCCTGATTTGCTTGTTTAGATAAATGAGGGTCTTATTTCTCTGTTGTGCATAATCTCTCTTACTTCCCAAAAGGATTTTCTTTTTTTTTTTGTTGTATACCATATTAATAATAGGGGTCCACTAGGTTGGCTTGTTTTTGCGATTTAACCTGGGTTTATTTCAGTCTGGTACTGCCATTTTTATGCAGTTGTTTGTATGGTCATACAGGGCTTTGTGTGCCGCTACATAGGTTTTAGTGTTTTCTGGATATGGAGGAGCTTGGAAACTAGCTATGCAGTTGTTTGTATGGTCATACAGGGTTTTTGTGTGCCTCTACATAGGTTTTAGTGTTTTCTGGATATGGAGGAGCTTGGAAACTAGCTATGCCATCCTTTAATAGGGGGTAATTTACCTTAGAGAAGTTCTTAAAGTTTTAGAGGTTAGGTGGGGGGACTAGGTTAACCTTTATTTCAAGGGAAACCGCTTTGTGATCTGATCTTACTAGTGAAGACATAACACTAAAGAGGTTCAGCACTCTCCCATATTTGTGAGTACCAGGTGCAGGATATTTGTTCTCCTAATGGGAGTGAAGACCAGTTGCTCTAGGACATTTGAATTTACAAAATCAGGAAATCTTTGGGCCTGCATGTAAGTGGTCATGTATGCCTCCCAATTAATCACCCATGAGTATGGTACTGGGCCGGATAGTGAGTGGTTCTAGCAACTTCAGGTATGCTGTATGGGTTTCCTGGTTGATATTGGGAGACCTGTACCTAGCAAAAATATGATAATGCATGTTCATAGGGTCTATATTAGATCACCGAGCACTTAAAAAAGCGAACAGTGATTAATCGACCCTATGTAAGCGAAAGCTTACAATTCCGAACTGTTAGTAGAGCGATTTTTTTCCTTGGGAAATAAATTGCTGTTCCAACAACAACCAAAAACAAAAAAAATACTGTAAACATTACATTAAGCGGGGGGCGATCCCCTTGATGTGGGGAGCTGTGCCCCCCACACACCCCCACTTAAATAAACCAACTCAGATACCGCACTACAGTACCGAAAATGGCAAAGTAACGAAGCAGCCAAGCAAATTCTTTCCCTGGGAAAAAATTTGCTTAAAAGCCGCTTCGATATTTTGCCATTTCAGGCTTTTGAGTTCGACCAAGATGCTTTCGAAAGAATGCGTCTTCAGTCTTCTAATAGGGAACCATGCTCATAGGTAGGTACTAGGCTATCAGCCAGAGGGCCTACATAAGCCTAGCCAACAAGGTTCCCTGGCTTACGCCACTCAAGAAAGTTATTTTCCTGTGCCACTGTCAAGCAGAGACACAGAAGTGATCCCCGGGGTGTATTTCCTATTTCCCATTCACTCATCAAGATTTTTCTTGAAGAGTGCTAATGAAGAACTTTGCTTGACATAGATGGGTAGCCTGTTCCAGAGTATGGGAAGTCTCTGGGACAGGAATCTATCCCTCTAGCTTGTCCTATTTATTGTGGTGACAAGGTTTAGTCCCTAGACCGTGTAGCTCAGAGGGATTGGGATTTCTTTAGGTGTAGCATGTCCAACAGCTCTAGGTTTGACATAGCTTTATATGCTAGGCAGAAATCACCTCAGAGTAGGCAATATGCTACGGAGTAAAGCTGGAGTTTTATGAGATGATCAGTGTAGGGCATCTGATTAAGGACAGTAATCCTCTTTGTGAGGTACTTCAGTGGCCTTTCCAGCTGCTGCAGATGTCTTGTGAGGCACATTCCAAAAGGGGTGTTGTAGTCTATAATGGGTCTAATGAGTGTCAAGTAGAGGGGAACAATGACCTCTTTTTTCCCTGGATGGGAACCCTTTTATGATGAGGTTTGCACATAGAAGGACTTCCTGACTACTGTGGCGATGTGACTATCAAAGGACAGACTACTGTCCACCCAGGTCCCAAGGTCTCTTATCACGCATTCAGTGTTAAATAGACTGCTGTCTATGTAGTAGTTCATGGGTACCGAATTTTTACCAAAGGGGATGACAATGCACTTTTTCGCATTGAGCTTGAGACCATGGCTCTGACACCAGGCATCTGTCTCAACAAGGCCCTTCTGTAGGTTTTCCACATCATTTGATGACTCGACTATGGTTCCTAGTTTGCAGTCATCTGTGAACTTTGTTAGCCAGAGGCCTTCTGTGTTAGCCTGTACTTCAGAGAAGTAGATGCCAAACAGGAGAGGTCCCAGGACTGAACCCTGTAGTACTCCACTTGTCACTGGTTTGAGATCAGATTTGGAGTGTGCAACATTTACAGTGTGGGTTCTGTCAGTGAGCCAGTTGGCAACCCATCTTGTGATGTAGAGATTTATACCTAGTTTAGTGAGTTTAGCTATAATTCCAGAATGGGGGATGGTGTTGAAAGCCTTGGCAAGGTCAAGATAGGCTGTGTGAACCACCTTACCCTCATCTACAGCTTTGGTGACTGCCTAAAAGAAGTCGATCAGGTTCAGGAGGCATGATCTGCCTTTCACAAACCTGAACTGGGTGGGATCCAGAGTTTGGAGGTTACCAATGTATTTGTTTATGAGTTCCATGATGATACGTTCCATGGCCTTGCAGACCAGGCTCGTCAGACTAATAGGGCGATAGTTCCCAGGATCAGTGGTGGCTCCCCCTCTGTGGAGTGGGTTAAACTATTGCTGTACACCATTCAGTGGGCACAAAGCCTGATGTGAGGTTATGATTGAACATGGTGCTTAGGTGGGGAGCCAGTTCATTGTTCACCATGTTTCCCATGGTTTGTTGGACATGGAGTAGTTCAAGTATGTCATATTGTTTGACCAGCCTTGAGATGTGCTTATCCTTTGTAGATAGACAGACCTCCACCTTTAGCTCTTTCATGGTCAGTGGGTGGTTGGAATATATGAAAGACATTATAGCCATGCACAGCTGGAGTGCTATCCGTGGCACTGAACCATGTTTCAGTAACTGCAGAAATGTCAGTATTCTCCAGGGTGAGAAGAGATTCCAGGAAGTGCAGTTTCTTGTTGAAGCTCCTAGCGTTGAGCAGTAACACCTTTAGCTTGTCGTAAGTAAATTTTGTTATGTTGGAAGGTTTGTCTGTTTGGCAATGCCTAAAAACGGCATTATAGGGGTGAGTAATGTTTTGGCCAATATCCAAAAGCCTAGAGGTGACAGGTGAAGACCATCCCTGTCAAAGCAGCATAGCCTATGGACCATGTCCTCCCAGGCTGATAAGTATTGCACCCCTTTGGAATGACACCAGTATCTAAGCCAGTTATTAAATGTGATCATTTTCTGCTGGTATTGTGGCATCACCTTTGGAGATGATAAAGTGCTGCTCAGTGCTGGGCTCATACCTGCCTATGACACATATAATGAGAGCTCAATCATGTCTCTTCAAATAGTTCAAGGAGGTACATCTCAGGTCATTCATGCCCATATAAACTATGACTGAGTCGTAGTGGTACTTAAGGTTAAGTAACCAGTTTGTGTGATCTGGTGAATCCTGGCCCCTGACAGCAACTAAGTGTAACCTTCCCCTTATCCAGCCTGGTAAGAGGGACATCAGTGTGTCTCACAGTGGAGTATCCTATGACCAGAATATTGGGTCATGGAGTGTTTCACAAGAATGTTCGTTAAAGACAGCTAGGAAGGTGTGGTTGAAGTAGTTGACAGCCTCATCTACTGACAGATGCTTTAGAGGGTGCCATTTATTTCATTATATTAATTAATTAAAAGCGTCCTTGTAGAAATACCATTTGAATTGCATCCACTAGAAAATGATATTTTGTTGGATTTCTGCTGCCCCGAGATAACAAAAGCTGAATGATGGTCATTGAGAGAGTTTGGTAAGGTACCTTCAGAGAGAATGCGAGTAGTTTGAGTTGGCAGTATCCAATCAATAATGCTCACCTGCCACTCCTTTTGTGTATTAATGTCAGTTATTGTTTGTGTAAAACCAAAGGAGTTAGCCTTTGGTGAAGAGTGTGCATTACACCTGTAAGTGTCAGTCTATGCCTACATCACTGAATATCTGGTTATGATGTTTAGCATTAATAAAAGTACAGGATATTGTTTAGGTCTGGTGGAATATAAATGACTGCTGTGTTAAGCTGAATGCTGTTGTTTATAATTAAGTTAATGAGTACGATTTTGGATGAGTTAAATGATGACATAGTTAAGAAGTTTGAGTTGACTTGAGCTTAATATGCATATCCCTCCACCTTTTCTGGTGATTCTAACAGCACTAATGATGTTATATTCTGGGATGAGTGTCTCTTCATTTAATGTACTGGGTTTTAACCACGTCTTGGTCATCGCTAGAATATCAGTTTTACGGTGGTGGATCCAGCTATAGAGCTCTGTTATTTTATTATTAATGCTTTGAATATCCCTATGAAATATTCATACTCCACAAGTGTACTGAGAGTTATTGTAGTTGTAGAGCTGTGAATTATAAGAGGTAGGCCCAGGGTTAAGCTTACTGTCGCCACATAGCAATATGCATAGTGACAGTAAAGAAAAATGCTGCAGAAGTTTTGAAATTATACTGAGGTATAACTCATTTTGTTTTTTTTTCTGATGATGTAGGAATGGAGAGACACATCAAGGTATAGTGTGAATTTTTTTCTCTTGGACTGTTGAACATTAGATAATGGTCAAAGAAACATTGGCATATTTTATTGGTGGAGATGAATGAGGGTATGTTATACGGCAATGGTACTGCATAACCCAAGCCTAGAGTAAGGGTAACATGGTGTGAGGAGTAAGAGTAAGTATGGGTAGTGTAAGCATTGTTGTAGTACTGCTGTAAAGAGTAGGTTAGCATAGCTCAAGACGCTTGTTGGAGGACAGAGGGTGTTGTCAGATGTAGGTGGCGGGTAATTAATGGGAAAACGTTTTAGGGAAATATACTCCTGTGTTGAGCTGTATACCTCTGCTGTAATTTCTAGATGTCCTCTTGTTTTTTTACTTGTTAAAATAGGGTATGGACTCCTTTTATGACTGTATGTACACTTTTATGATTTATAAAGGCATTCGTATTGTGGGGTAAATTTAGCCACAACTGAACAGGTGTGTGGACCAATTTCTGTGTGCATTTGCACCAAATCACAGCTCAGTGACTGCTTAGACAGTACAGAAATCTAGTATGGCCAAAGAAAGTGATACGTTTGCATACATTAAGTTACTTAGGCTTTAAACATGAGTTGGTGCTTCTAATCCTTTCAATGAGTAGTATGGGGTTACCCAGCAAAGGAAATGATGACTTTTCCATAGTCAGAAGGCATGTTATCTCAGACTCTTAGTAGTATACAAAGCCACTATCACAAATTGTGAACTGGCTGCATTTAGTTAATAATAAATAGGATTTGATTAGGTTAAGAGGAACAGCTGAAAGGGGCATTCAGTATTAGCTTGCACATACGAATGTACAAAGGAGAAGTGTAGTTAACAAGTAATGTTGATGAAGAATTGATTGGTGCATTTGTATGTTTTTGTGCTGTGCAATATATGAGTAAATATATGGAATTTAGAATCATTTTTGTAAGAGGGACCTGCATTCAGACTGTGGATGACGAATGCAGGGCTATGTTTTTTGTCTGAATGGATTTATAATGTGGAGACACTGAGTTGAAATATTAGTAAGGATGTTACTGGTGAGCATTTTTGACAAAGTTTATGAAGTGTGGAAGGGGGAGCATAAAACAAGAAGTTGGATTTGTAGGGTTGGTAAATTGTAGATATGCATGAACCTTTAATGGGAAGAGCTTGATGGGTGGAGAGTGGGAAGGGAGAGGTAAGTATAAATTAAATCCCAAGGGGTAGCTGATGATGTGGGGGATGGGGGGTGGGAATTGAGCTTAGCAGTCAGATAGTCATATAGTTATGTGAGGCAACCAGTTAACACATGCCCAGTTTGATGCTCATACATTGACTAAACTGGTTACTACAGAAGTAAGATGAAAAAATAAATAATAACAAAATATGTTCACATAAAGTACAAATTCAGATGTGACACTAAGTAGTGTGGAATCCAATCTGCTACCTCGTAGAGAAGGAAACAAATGTAGTAGGATCTCAGGGAAATAGGGGAGTCTTTTCACAGCTGGAAATTATTAGCTTATTGTCTATTGTTTGTAGCAATCATGATAACAATTATATCCAAAACATTAAACTGCAGCGGTAGCATTATTGAACAATCATCTTTATGAAACTCTAAAGTGAGAGTACATCATAGAAAGGTAGGTAAATGTTTCCACATTTTATATGCCTTATTTCAGCGGAAAGAAGATTAACGCCTACTTCCCAAACCATGCAGGGTTGCCCATGCCTATCCTGATGTAAATTTGTGTCTACCCATCTAACCATCAATACTAACCTTAAAGATAATCAAAGCAGTACTTTTCTGGAGCTGTAATAGCAACGTATTCTATAGGTTGGGGAAATGACGAGTTAATAAGCTCTCTCTCTCCAGTGAGTCGTGTTTATTTGTTAGTGTGTATCTAGGTCCCTTGGTCTTTACAGAACCACTGGTTTTGCAAATAAAGAGAAGTTCAAATAGGATTGGTTTCATAGCTCAAAAAGCAATACACAGGTCACCTTGATGTAGCCTATAGACTACTGAGGATAATGACAACTGTGCATATATGTTGGGATGGTTTAACGATTTAAGGCCTCTGATTTCCTTAGAAAGGTATCTTTGGGACCTTTCTAGTTGAGCAATATGCTTTGACATATACATACCAAAGAGGACACTGTATTTATTAATGGGTCTGATAAAGGAAGCATAGAGTGACAGGATAAAATGTGTAATTCCTGGGGATATTCCCTTGGAAATAAACATGATGATCAAGTGGGAGAGAATTGTCCACATAAGTACCCATCTCTTGTGTAACTATGTCTGTCTGTCTAAAGAGTAGTATTAATTAAAACATATGAGGTGGGAATAACTTTTTTACCAAATGCTACTTCTCTGTACTTTTTTGCATTTAACTTGAGAGCTTTTTCAGTACGGCAGACATGGGCATATTCTAACTCTTGCTGGAGATGTTTAATATGAGTGGATCAGTGGATAACAATATCCAGCTTGCAATCAGCAAACATGGTCAAACACACTTTTGAGGTATTGCACTGGATGTCTGTAATATAAATGCCAAACAGAAGGAGGCCCCAGCACTGATTGTAGTGGTACCCCATCAGTTAAAATTCAAACTCAGGATAGCCAATCTGTAGTACAGTGGCTAAAACAGGGGTGTATAGTAAGTTTGTTTAACAACACCAGCATGGTGGATAGTGTCAAAAGCCGTAGCCTGACTGAGATGAGCAGTGGGTCTGAGTAACCACTGTCCACAGCTTCTTAATCCTTTTTAAAGTAACTTACTAGGTTGAGGAGAGAGGGCCTGTCCTGCACACAACCAAATTCTTTGGGATCTAGATCAGTTATGTTGGGTCTATATTAAATCAATGAATGCTTAAAATAGTGAATGCTGCTTTATCGACCCCATGTAAGCAAAAGCTTACAATCCCGAACACTCGGAAGAGCGATTTTTTTCCCAAAACATTACATAATGTGGGGGGCTTCGCCCCCCCCACCCCCTACTTAAATACACCAACTCCGAGATCGCACTACAGTGAAGAAAACGGGAAAGTAATGGAGGCGACCAAGCAATTTCTTTGCCAGGGAAAGAAATTGCTTATATGCTGTTTCGTGCTTTCAAGTTCGATCAAGACTCATTCGAAGGATTGCATCTTCGATTATATAATAGGAACCCGTTATGTTGTCTGTGTCTGCTTAAACAAGTTCTGCTATGATACATTCAATGCATATAAGATTGATAAGGCTGATGGACCTATAACTGACTAGACCAGTAGAGGGCCTTCCCTTATGTATGGAAATTGTAGTGGCTATCCTACAGGCATCAAGCACAAATCTTGTATATATGCAGAGGTTGAAAAGTTTAACAAGAGGTCATAGATAGTATGTACTTGGCAGTGATGAGATTGCAGACTGCTATACTTTTTCATCCCATGAAAGTATTACTTGGAGGAAACAGGGGAAACTAAATTTTCTGGGATACTGAGGGCAAAAATGTGGGTAGGTAGGATGAATTTTTCACTAAGTTTGTCTTTCTGTCTCGTCCACTACTCCTCTGAAAATACACTTATTCACTTAAGCATTTTCATTCGGATATGGGTGAATTATCAAACAATAAATTAGGAGGGTATTCTTTACATGCACAAGAGTACAACACAAGGTAGTATTATGGCAGCATTTATTCAGATTGTTGAGGAGAACCCTGGGATGAAACCGTGACTGCAGCAGGGAGAGGGGAATACTCTTTCTGTTACGACACTAAAGACTGTCTCAAATACCCACTGGTAAAGCAACTCTTTTAATAAATATTTATAAATAGCCTCTGAAAAAACAGTGCTCTACAGATTTATATGTATTTTTCATATTGGACTAAAGATACACAAGTCAAAGTACATTGAATTTCATTTGCTGTGCAAATAAATAGCTTCAGAAAAGTGCATTGTTACTTATAGTAATATATACATTATAGTTCAACTAACACTAGGTAAGACTGCAATCCAAATTGTAGCTTGCTTCAGATCCCCCACCATGCCCCAAGATTCTCACTACACCTTTCTAAACATACTGGAAAATATTAAGATACAACCAAACACCCTAATACTGGGTGATTTCAACTACCCTGCCATTAATTGGGAAAACTACTCGGGTACCAACTCCTTTTCCCAACAGTTCTTGGAATTCATAAATTCCAATGCCCTGGGTCAACTAATCCATTGTCCCACCAGGGGCTCCAATATCCTAGACCTGGTCATTACCAACATGGGAGAAAGATGCTCCACACCAGTAGTCACCCCCTCATTGGTCTGACCATAAGCAAATCACCCTTGACATCCACATTCCACCCCCACCCCCCAGTAAGGAAACCTCCTTAAAAAACTTCTCCAAAGCCAACTTCATGCTACTGAAGTCAGAAGTGGCAAACTTCACAACACCCATGTGCAAATGGGATCTGGAAGTTCAACTGCAGATTCCTACACTAAGGCACTGTATGAGCACATCCACTCGTGCATGAATTGTGCCATCCCAAATAGAACTAAGATGCTCTTCTCCAAAAAAAGGAAGCCAATCTGGTGGTCCCCTGCTATAAACAAGCTATATAACAGAAGGAAGAAACTGTTGCAGAAAAGAGGAAAATCCCAGCATGCAAAAAACTCCCTCACCAGCCTCAGTAAGAAGCTGAGATCCCTCATAAAATCCTCAAAAGCTAGTTACGAAAATAAAATTGCCAAAGATTCCAAAGACAACCACAAGGCATTCTATAGTTATGTCAAGAATCTAAATGGCAATGCTCAGATCTGCTCTGAGCTACAACAGAATGGCATTAAATATACTGATCCCAAGGATACTGCCAATATCCTGGCAGATCAATTTAGTGCCAACTTCACCCCCTCTCACCCCCTAAAGGGTCCATCTCAGTACCAAAAGATTGCCAAATTCCGATAATCACAGCCACACAGGTAGAAACCGCACTCTCCAAAACTAAGAATGCAGCATCCATGGGACCAGATGACATCCCAGGCTGTGTACTACATGAACTACAAAATTAACTGGCACCTCACCTAAGTTTCATGTTTAATCATAGCCTCACCTCAGGCTTCGTGCCCACTGAGTGGCGCACAGCTACAGTTATCCCGTTCCACAAGGGAGGATCCACCTTGGATCCCGGGAACTACCGTCCCATCAGTCTGACAAGCCTGATCTGCAAGGGCATGGAACGCATTATCATGGAACTTATAAACAAAGACATTGGCAACCTTCAAACACTGGACCCCACCCAGTTTGGGTTTGTAAAAGGCCGATCTTGTCTCCTGAATCTGATTGACTTCTTTGAATCAGTCTCCAGAACTGTGGACGAGGGTAAGGCAGTCCACACAGCCTATCTGGACCTCACCAAGGCCTTCGACACCATCCCCCACTCTGGAATCATAGATAAACTTACTAAGCTGGGCATAAATCCCTACATCACTCAATGGGTTGCCAACTGGCTTACTGACAGAACCCAG
>NC_056744.1:1236713775-1236783775 GCF_019279795.1 Protopterus annectens
GATGTATAGAAATTTGTCCAAGACAGAAGTGGAGGTCCTTTGTTGCTGTCCTATAAGCTAGTCACTGTAGAATTTTGTAGTTCACTTCATTAAAGTCAACAAATTTGACAATGCCTCTTTGATGTAGAAGCTCAACTAGCTAGAACTACCTAATCGCCTTACATTTACTCAACTTCAAATTGCCCACAAAATAATACACAAATCGCACACATGCCGTTCTCTACAAAACATTCTCAAGCACTACTCCCACCATGTTGCCCTCACTCAGGTAATCACATAGCCTACTAATAAATTTGAAATCCATTAATACAGCTTGTGACTCACTATGCCCATCCGATGTCTCCAGACAGTGGAACTCCCTGCCTATTCCACTAAAACAATGCAAGCAAGCATCTAACTTTATGTATAACCTAAAACTGCACCTAAACTCTTCCTGCTTCAGGTCTTATTCACACCCTAACTTTCTCTGTCTCTCTCAGATCTCTAAACTATTACACCAAACCCTAACTCTCCAGTAAATAATGCAATAAATCCTCTCTGCCATTTATAACTATATACTGCTTTTCATCACTCCTGTGTTAATGAAATGTGTATATTGCTGTATATGTAAATATATCCTGTTTATTATTGTATAATACTCCTACAGAAGTCAATTTATATTAACATCTGTCTTGACTGTATTACCCACTGCAATATTCTAAAACCTTATTTCTACTGTTAAGAAGCTGAAATTCTTTTTTCTTTGTAATTTTTATAACTGTAATGGAGGTTTTGCCCCGAGCATCCAATGAAATAGGTCTGTGTTCCCAGTTGGACCAATAAATAAATAAATAAATAAAGTCAGTAAATAAACAAGGGAATTATATATATATATATATATATATATATATATATATATATATATATATATATATATATATATATCCCCATCATTTTTGTACTCACTTTTAAATGTGATTCGTAGAGTCCCAGACTCATCTGGAAGCAGTCCTATTTGGCTTTCAACATTTATGCTAATAAGATTTTTGACTGGGTATACCTACTTTTCAAGGGCCTTTGTACCTATATTCAGTGTATGCAGGTTGAAAGGTTGGTAAAATCAGTGGCTATTAGTGCACAATCAGATGTCTTAAATCAAAAGTGTGCACTTCATGGGGGTTATCTGTAAATGTATAAAACAAACGCGGTGCAGAATTTGCTAGCAAAGGAAGCATCACTTCTCAATTAAATGGAATTGCAGTCTCTCTTCTTAGTATTGCCTGAAATAATACTGGTCTAACAAATTACTGGCACTTTAGTATTTATGGTTTCGATCTTTATGGTCCAGGATACTTTATATTACTAAAGTTATGCATTTACTCCTTCTGGTTCAATATAAAACATGACAGCACTCAATGAATTTCTCTTCCAAGAACTGGTATTGTTATGGATATTGATTAGCTTTGAAGTATATCACATATAATATCATAGTGTGTGTCTTATGCATGGGCATTTTAAAAAGGCATTAATAGATGCCCTTTTCGTCTGTCAGCTCTTTTATCCATCCACTATATGATCTTTGAAAAATAAAATCAAGAAAAATGTCCTTCAAGTTATAATCTGATTGCTATTATTATTATAACTGTTTAAAACTATTAAAACATAATGAAGCTTTCATCTTATAACCAAATCTTTTTGTGAGAAAGGTTTTTGTTCATTGTTATTATTCTCTGTATTGAGCTGTTCTTTGCTTTTTAGCATAACATGGGAAAATCCCATCTGTTTTAATAAAGTAGTAAAAACTCCTAAATACTTGCAGTGTATTCACTGCAGAGATATCAGAGTCATGCATATAGACTGTAAAAATAGTGTAGAATAAATCATGCTGCATGTAGTTTTTCTCTGTTCATGTATAAACATTGTTTTACAATATACAGGCAACAGTATCTAATATTTAGCACTAGAAGGAAAGGTCCATTCTTTAGGAGTAAGCAGTCATTTTGGAGACATTACTTCCATCTTTTTATTATTTTGAAAACTAATCTTTCTTTGCTAAGTGAGCATGCTAATGAATGGCAATATATTAGGAATTTTACAGAAGAAAAGGAGATTTGCTTGACAGTTTTTAAAATGCGAACGTGTTTTCATTGTTTTAAACTTTGGTGAAGTTGTACAAATCAGACTTGATTCTGTCTGTTAAAGACCTATTTATCCTTTTGGTTAGTTTTAGCCAATTGAATGCAAATTTCAAATAAATATTTTTTTTCCTTCAGTGAATTTGCCCGTCTGGGTGCAACTTCTATCTCTGTCACTCTCTTTATTTCATTCTCTCTCTGTTAGTCTCATTGTCTTTCCTACTGTCTCTTATAACTAATTCTGAGGTACTGAATTCGGAGGTAAGCTGTAAAAAAAAGTGTTTTGAAGTAGTATTTGCTATCTGACCCCCCCCCCCCCAAAAAAAAAAATCAACAAGTCAGTTTTTGACTAATTCTAACTCTAACCACAGTTGTTGGCAGGATGAAGTTTTATTTTACTGGACATTATTTGCAAATTATTTGTTCACCTTATGGTCACTTCTATTTAAACTACTTTGTGTTGCATTCTGGTATTATGTTTAGAGCTAACCTTCACAGGGAAATCAATTAGGAAAAGATTGTGCAGTTACATCAATGGAAATAAACTGGAAAATGCCATCTAATAGCCAATGTCAATTATATTTTATTTTAAAATCTTGAATATCAGTCATTCTGTTGTAGAATATATAAATGTAATGAATCACTGACACTCACAATAGTGTAATTTTATGCAGCCAGCTTGAATATGCAGAGTTCATAAATCATCTAATGATTCAGGCTTGAAAAAAATGATAGTTATCTGACTATAACTGAGGCCCAATGACAGCATCCTGCTTAATCTATATATGTTTAAATAGAACAAATATAACATGAGCAACAGAACTAGGCAGCATAATGTATAAATGCGCTAAATGCAGAATAAAAATTATACCGTATGGGTCATTTGCTCTATTATGATAAATTCAACTGAGCAGAAATGGCAGACCCTGAATCCAAAGAAAAAAGGCAGGAAAAACACAGCAGATGGATACATTTATCATTTATTTGTGTGCTTAACTACTGCCATTAACTGTTAACAGTGCTAACAGTATTGATGAAGGTTGAGGATCCCTTTTGCAAACTGTCTTTTTGTGAACACCTGAAGGTTAAAAACTGAAAAAAGAGAGAGAGAAAACAATTCTGAACTGTATTGCCCATTTAATATTGACATCTGTAGACTTGTATTACATTAGTAGCAGTCCTAAAAATGTAAAGTTAACTTACTCTAAGAAAATGCCCTACACAATCACTGTGGCTCATTTTCTATGCTTCTGCAAGGCATAGCTCTCCACTGACCTTGAATTTGCAGAGCATAACTGATTTTCCCCATATTTTTATCATGTTCTCATAAAATCTTTGATTGTTGGCAATAATGCCATTAATAAGAGTTTCATATTGTTCAAAAATGCTTGTTGTTGAAAAAAACGGTGCTGTACTAACTTTTTAAGTGAATTAGAGAAGTACTTAAAAATATGACCTGATTTTGGGCCTTTGTCTTCCATACTATTTTGGCTTAGTTTCTGATTTTTGAGCAGAGTAATTGACAAGTATACTGCCTACTAAATGAAGTAATTGTACCTACTTTAAACAAGAACACCAGTATTGGATATTGACATACTGTTTGTTTTACATGTACTGTCCAAAACAAGTAAATTGGCTCCTTCTTTATTTCTATAATAAGTTTATTTATGTCAAATGTAAGAGTTCATAAGACCAATGCCCCCATCTATAATGCCAATGCCTTAGCATATAATGCCAAATACCAAATCGTAAAGCTTGCATCCTTCCATTTTGCCTGAGATACCACAGCTGTGGAGCCTCTGTCCTGACACATTTCCAGATTGTACTAATGCCCAGAGGGGAGTATTTGCATGCCTCCATAGACTTCTTTATTTGTAGTAGATCCATTTCATTTTGATCCATTTATGTCATACTGGTAGTCTGATGTTCCATTCACTTTAGTGTCCCCCATTGTCAAACCTGAGTATTAACCCGATAGACTAATGATTATTTCTCTATTGCCCCAGTCATCTATTGCATTACTGAGGAAATAATAACATAGAGAGCTAATGGTATAAATCATCTAACATAAGAAGGTAACCACAAATGTACAGCAAGCATCTGGTAGTCCAACAACCTCCCAACATATCAAACCCTGTTCAACTCAGATGCCATATAAAATGTACTTCATGGTTTAATGCCACATCACCCAATCCAGTCAATTGTTTAGTGTAGTCTATCAAACCGATGTTGTAGTGGTCTAGTGCTTCCTTCCTGACATTTCTTAATATACATCTCTGCCTTATAAACATGCATTTGGAGGTCAAGTAGCACATTTTTAGTTGACTAGATTGTCCTCCCCCATTGTAAATCAGTAATAACATGATTGCTAAGCAGTAATGAGAGCTCAACATTATGCTAAAGCAGCATGTCCCACCCTACATAAGCATTTAAATAGTTCTTATGATGCTTTCCTCATATGGCAGTGTTAACCAACTAACCAGTGAACACGTTCATAGGTTTCATTATGCGGTACTTAGTTATAATCAATCATTTAATGTTTCATTTTTCAGAATCTGTTTTATTACACCTTGTTTCTGAATGCAGCATTGATCATTAGCTGAGTCGCAGTCAACATTTTTTTTCTTGTGCAAAAGAAGTCTACTGAATATACACAAAAAATTGTATATTATTTCATATAGTTAGGGTAATTGAAAAATATCTGACTCCCACTGCCTAATTATCTCTAAAGACCATTTACCAAGTTCAAAAATACTTATTTGATGGGTCCCAAAAATATATCTGTAACTTTTATTTTATTTATTTATTTATTTTATTTTACATTTGTTGACCGGGCTCGTCCAGCTGGATGTATGTCCATTTTCAGTGGAGGCCCGTGGAGAAAAAGCTCCAATGGTTATTACAAGTTTAAACAAAAACATAAAAGGATAAAAGGATGAAAACAAAGATGAAAAAATTATGTAGAAAATTGAGTTAGTAGATTGTATACAAAATTGAATTAGTACACGTAAATCACATATAAGAGGAAATAGCAATTACAAGATAAGATTAATAATCAAATAAGTAAATACTTGCAATACACAAATTTTATTTTATTTTATTTATTTTATTTTATTTTACATTTGTTGACCGGGATAGTCCGACTGGATATATGTCCATTTTCAGCGGAGTCCCGGGGAGAAAAGCTCCAACAGGGTTAACAATGATATATTGATACAAAGATATAAAGATATAAAGACAATATACATAGTTTAAGGAGAGAGAAAATTATTACAATAGAAATTACAGTTGGTTACAGTACATTATATTCAGGTTAATTCACACTTGGTTGAGTAAGACAATAATTGCCCACTTATGTATAGGATTTCGCCTTGGAATGTTAGTCTGGGTTAGTACAGGGACAAAGCCATTGTGATTTATAGTGGATTTTTAGTTCTTTTTTGAATAGAGCTAGTGATGGTAAAGTCGTGAGCTTATTGGGAAGAGAATTCCACACCTTGCCAATAATATTGGAATACAGTGTGTCCCCACCTAGGTTATGGGACTTGCGAGTTTGTATTAGGAGTTTGTTAGATGAGCGAAGTGAACATAGGTTGGAGTAAGGGGTTAGTATGTTTTTTAGTGCCGGGGTGTTCTCTGGATGTTTCAGTATTTTAAAGGCTTCTATGAGTTGGTATTCCAGAAGAAGATTAGGGAGTTCTAGCCAGTCAAGTTTTTTCAGGTTAATACAATGGTGAGTTCTATAGGGTAGCGCGGTGATGAATCTAGCAATGTGGTTATAACAAGTGGAGAGACGATTGAGGTCCGATTTGTTAAGGTTAGTACGGATGGGGGAGGCGTATAGTAGGGTGGATAGAAGGTGGGAGCGGGCAGTAGCTAGTCTGGCGGCCGGAGTTAGGAAGGTTTTTAGCCTATATAAGGACCCTAGTTTTTTGTTTACCTTTTTAATAGTTTCGTTGATGTGGGTGTCGAATCGCAGTTTATTGTCAATGTTTACTCCTAATAGTTTAGCGTTGGCAACAGGAGTGATAGTGGTGCCATTATTGGATTGAATAGTGAATTGTGTCAAAGGTGTTTTGTTGGTTCGGTGAAAGAGAAGGAGTTGGGTTTTTTTGGGTTTAGGATGAGTTGACGGTCAATTAGCCAATTTTCAACTATGGTAAAGCAGAGTTGGGTAGTAGTTTGAAGGTTGTCAAGGATGGGATTAGTACAGATGAGAGTAGAGTCATCTGCATATTGGATGCAGGTGGCTTCGGGGATAGCTGAGTGGAGGTCATTTATGAATATTGAGAAGAGAAGAGGTCCTAATATGGACCCTTGAGGTACACCTATGCTGTTCGGTAGTAGGCAGGAGAGCTTGTTCTGCCACATTACTGCCTGTTGTCTGCCATCAAGGTAGGCCTGAAACCAGTTTAAGACTTGGGTGTCTAGATATAGTGTTTCTAAGGTTTTGAGAAGTAGCTGGTGATTTACCATGTCAAGGCTTCACATATCTAGAAAGAGAGCCGCTGGAATTGTTTTTGTTATTCCGATTATGGTTAATTTTCTCAGTAAAAGAGAGGAGGGCGGTAGTTGTGCTATGATGGGGTCTAAATCCATGTTGAGAGTCAGTTAGTAGCTTGTTTTGGATGAGATAGGTCATGAGTTGGTTATGCACACACTTTTCCATTATTTTGGCAAATGGTGATAGTATGGCTATTGGTCTATAGTTAGAGAGTTCAGTGGATGTTCCTCCTTTATGAAGAGGTATGACGTAAGATATTTTCCATATTGCTGGGATTGTGGACTCAGTAATGGTTCTGTTGATTAAGATTGAAATGGGGTAGGCTATGACATCTGCAGCAATTTGCAGGTATTCGGCTGGAAGTAGATCAGCTGAAAGGGTAGTTGGTTTTAGTTTTTTTAATAGGGATCGAATGAAGGCGGTGGGTATGGGTTGGAGGTTGAAGGATAATGGAGAGTTGGGTATGGTAATTTTTGGGGTGGTAGAGGGAGCAGGTATCTGGTTGGCTAGGGACTGAATGGTTTCGGTGAAAAAGGTATTAAAGTTGTTGGCTACCTCTTCTTGGTTCTTGTCAGATAGGGTTTCTGGGGTGGGAGTGGTGGATTTTCCTGGTTGCAGGAGTTTGTTCAATCCTGCCCAGAATTTTTGAGGGTTTTTTTGGTTTTTGTTTTGTAGGTGGTGAAAGTACTTTTTCTTATCTAGAGTGGTGGCCTTTTTAGTTTCATTTCTTATTTGCTGGAAGATAACCTGGTCTAGTGGTAGCTTGGTAGTACGCCACTTGGTCCATGCTTTGTCTCTATGTTATTTTGGTTTTGGTCTCTGTGGTTAGCCAGGGTGCTATGTGTGTTTTGATTCTAGATACCCTTTTGGGAGCATGAGAGTCAAGTATGGTAAGGAATGTTTTGTTAAAATGTGAGACTGCCTCATCAAGGGGAAGGACTTTCAGGTTAGACCAGTTGCAGTATTTAAGTTCCATATTAAATTTTATTGGGTCAAAATTCTTTTTGTTTCTGATCGTTCTATACACTGGCATGTTAGCATTGTTTATATTGTCTTTGATGATGTATGTTAGCATATGATCACTAAGATCATTGGGGAGTGTGCCTGGGGTATATTTTTGGGGGTGCTCCTTGACGAGCACCCAGTCAAGTATGCTCTCTTTTTGTTTATTATTACCTGGTCTGGTGGTAGAGGTTATAATCTGAGAGAAACCATGGAGATTTAGAGTAGTAGTATTGGACTGGGCAGAGCAGAGATAAAACATAGCGTGAATAACAAATTGACAAACAAATGTGATAGAAATGTTTGTTTTTTTTTTTTTTTTTTTTGTACAGAATATATGAGATTAAAGAGGAGAACAATCTGGATACAGGAAAAAGAGAAGGAAGAAATTATGGTAGTGGAATGGAGGAAGGAAGGGTCAATCAGGGTTGGTACAAGAACAAAGCCAGTATTTATTAAGATGCATTTCCAGTTGTTTTTTAAATAGTGGAAGAGTGGACAAGGATGAGATATCGGAAGGAAGTTTGTTCCACATTTTTCCAATAGAGTTGGAAAAAAGGCAGTCACCTGCAGAGTTATTGGGTTTGGTAATATTAATCAGCAGTTTGTTTGAAGAACGTAGGTGTTTCAGGTTATTATAAGGAGTAATGAGGTTAGAGAGTATTGGTGTTTTGGATGGTTGATATAGAATTTTGTGAGCTATTAAGAGCTGTTGATAAATAAGCTTGTTAGGAAGTTCAAGCCAACCTAGCTGTTTTAGGTTCAGACAGTGATAAGTTATAAAAGGGGATCCTGTAGCAAATCGAGCAATATTATGGTAAGATGTAGCAAGTTTGTTAAGGTTATTTTTAGAAAGTTTAGTGTAAATAGGGGAAGCATATAGAAGGGTAGAGATAAGGTGAGATCTAGCTAAGGTGGTCCTAGCTTCAGGTGTAAGGAAGGGTCTGATTCTATAAAGGGATCCAATCTTTTTGTTATCTGCTTTTATTGTGTTGTTGATGTGAGAATCAAAGTTAAGATTGTTGTCAATAGTTATACCTAGTAGCTTTGTAGTAGAATCAGGAGAAATAAAAGTGTTATCAGTGGCAGTGACAGAGAAATTTAGAGGGGAAGTGTTTTGTATGTTGTAGGTAAGGTTAGGTTTGTTTTGTATCTAATGATATAAGTTAGTGAGTGGTCACTTAGATCGTCTGGAAGGGTGCCTGATTGGTAGGTTTGTTGGGGAGTATTAGTAAGAATCCAGTCTAAGGTGGTTTCATTATTGTTAGTTTTATTAGTTCTGGTGGGACTATTAATGAGTTGTTTAAAGCCATAAAGGTTAATATGTGAGGTGGGGTTAGTACTGTTACAGGAATACCAATCGATGTTAAAGTCGCCTAAGACTAGTGTTTCTTGAGGGAGGTTGGTAGAGAGTAAGTTGAGGATGTGTTCGAGAGTGTTAATATTATTTCCTGGAGGGAGATATACACAAATGATATTTATGGATTTAGTAGTATTGATTTGATGTTTGGAGCTGATTATTTCAGTATTATTGTCTAGGGTACAAATCAGTTTTATAGTACTAATTTGGAACGAAACTGAAGCAAACAGTGCAGCAACCATAAAAGGTCAACTAGAAAAGAAAAAACAGCAAATGCACTGTGTGCAAAATTCCGTCTCTGTGTCTTGGAAATTCACCTCTATTCAATGCTCATAACAGTCCACAACACCTTCAATGAAACCAGGTAGAAGTGAATAAAAGTTTATTGTAATGCCAACAAACAAAGAATGGTTAAGCGCTTTCACCTGAATACAACAAGCTTCCTCAGAACACCATAGCTTGCATCACAGTTGTTTAAATAACTTTTTTGGCGCCAAAATTCAGTTTGAAATTTTAAAGCTATACACACATCCTATAACCATTGTTCTCTGTTCATAAAATCTTAAATAATATTCGTATTATTTCTAAAATCAATGTTACATATGATATATATTGATAAAATGAACAAGTTAAAAAACTGAAAAAATGTTAACAAAGGCATTTACATCTAGATCATATCAAAACATGTTTGAAAAACATATAACAATGTACCTTATAAATAGTTCATTTTAAGGCCAGTAGTGGTTTGACAGATACAGTGTCATTTAAACCTGGTATAGTCGAAGCTTCCGTGTATATTTGCCACCAAAATTCTTGATATAATAATAAATTATTAAAGTCACCTCTTCTGTTATTGGTGTGCACAATGTCCACTATACCAAAATTAAAATAATGTTTGTCACCATATTGTTTAATATGTTTATACAAAGCATTTTTTTCATCCTTCCTTCTGATGCTATAAAGGTGAGAATATATAAGTTTATTTAAACTCCTTTGAGTCTTACCTATATAGAATCCTGAACATGTTCTACAGATGGCAATATATACCACCATTTTAGTTGTACAGTTGCCCCCACAGAATTTAATTCTAGTGTGTTTTTAATTATCCAATTTCACACTGTCTCCCTGAAATATGGTATGACATTGTTTACATGCCCCACATTTTGCAGTTTTCATGTATTCTGTCTTCTTAATAAAGATACCCTTCTCTAAAATGGATTTTATGTTGGCCCCTACCTTGTAAACAAACCTTGGACATTCACCTAATGTGGGTGCTATATCTTGATCAGCAGATATTATATGCCAGTTATTCATCAGAATCTTCTTGACTTTACCTGAATATATGCCAAATTCCAAAATGCAAGATTTACCAAAACTGCAAGTTTCAGACTTCATATCATGCAATATATCCACAGTAGAAACAGTAGCTGTCCTATATTTTTCACCCAACAAAGGCTTGTACTGATTACCCCATTTCCTCACAACATAATTACTTACATTTTCCATGACTTTAACGTCATACCCTCTTTCCTTGAATAAGGACGTTATAAATTTCACCTCATCCAACATGTCCTCATACCGTGAGGTCATCCTAACTGCTCTAATAAGCTGACCCTTATATATATTCATGAATTGTTTCTTCGGATGGTAGCTAGAATATTCCAAATAACTATTCGAAAAAGTGTTCTTTCTATAAATTTTGGATTTAAACTCATCCCCTGTTTTTGACACAATTGTGTCTAAATAAGCCACACCTTCGTGACTACTAGAGGAGGTAAATTTTAAAAAATGACTGCTACTGTTAATGTATTGTAAAAATAATGCTAGCTGTTGTTCTCCACCATCCCAATCAAATATAAATCATCAAGGTATCTGACGTAATATTTTATGTATGTCATAAAGTGACTATCTAAAATAGTCCTCTCTTCCCATTCAAGCATGACCAAATTGGCATATATGAGAGCACAGGCTGCTCCCATAGCTACGCCTTTGGTCTGCTTGTAATATTCTCCCTCAAATATAATGTAATTATGCTCGAGAACCAGGGACATCATATCCGTGAGAAGACAGATGGTGTCCCATTGGATATCTGTATGTTTTCTTATACTCATAGCAAAAGCTGATAGACCATCTTCTTTGGGTATACAAGAAAATAAGTCTATGACATCAATAGTCACAAATATCAGATCTGAACTAGATAGGTAAATAGGATACTGTTTCAGAAAATCCAATGAGTCCTTAGCTATATGTGGAATAGTGGCGTATATGTGTTTCAAGTAGGTATCAATAACCTTACCTATATTGAACGTCTTAGACCTACTCCCTGATATAATGGGTCTAAAGGGCGGTTCATCTATATTCTTGTGAATTTTAGGAATACCCACTATAGAAGCTAGTACAGGATGTTCAACCTTGATATGAGTATAGATGTCATTATTGATCCTGTTATCTAGTAAGTATTCTTCAATGCATGTGTCTATTTTTTATACCCTATGTTGATCTCATTCAAGGACAACATAGAATAATTTCCATAATTGTGTAGTAATTCATGTATCTTACAAGTGTATAAAAAACTGTCATAGATGACTGCGCCCCCCCCCCTATCTGGTTTCATGATTCTGATGTTACTAGCACATCTTAATTCCTGTAATACCCTGCTCTCTTCTTTTGTTAAATTGGAACTGATCTGATGTCCATCGATTTGTCTATCCAACTTGTAAATCTGTTTAGTCACTACTTTATCAAAGATAGAAATGGTGGGGTGCATGGGGGGTATATATGTACTTTTCTTTTTGACTACTGGAATGAACGGCTCTGCATGAGAAATGTCACCCACTGTTTTTTTATCATTAAATAAAATAGCCAGGTTAAGCTTTCTCACATATCTTTTTATTTCACAAATACAGTCCACTGGATTGAATCTCTTAGTGGGAATAAATTTAATCCCCTTAGATAGTAAATCAAAGTGTCCAGTATTTAAAATATAGTTAGTGTAGTTGTATATATTAAAGTTCCTATAGGTGTAAGTAACACCATCCTGTAGGATACCTACATTATTATTACTGGACTCCCCTATTGTCTCAGTAACAACTGAACCAGAATTTAACGTGGGGTCCTTGGATATGGATGGTAGTGAGAATCTCTTCTGTAACCCCTCGTCCACTTTCTCTCCCTCCCCTTGTGTTCTCCGTATAAAAAATCAGAGTTAGCATTTCCATCAGAACTAGATTGTTTGTATGTATTTACAATTCCTGTCTTTTGATCCCCCTCACATACTTAGGGTACTTACTGTGATCTTTTTCCCTTAAATAAGCTGTGCCTCTTTAGTATTGTTTCTACTGTGGATATATTGCATGATATGAAGTCTGAAACTTGCAGTTTTGGTAAATCTTGCATTTTGGAATTTGGCATATATTCAGGTAAAGTCAAGAAGATTCTGATGAATAACTGGCATATAATATCTGCTGATCAAGATATAGCACCCACATTAGGTGAATGCCCAAGGTTTGTTTACAAGGTAGGGGCCAACATAAAATCCATTTTAGAGAAGGGTATCTTTATTAAGAAGACAGAATACATGAAAACTGCAAAATGTGGGGCATGTAAACAATGTCATACCATATTTCAGGGAGACAGTGTGAAATTGGATAATTACAAACACACTAGAATTAAATTCTGTGGGGGCAACTGTACAAATAAAATGGTGGTATATATTGCCATCTGTAGAACATGTTCAGGATTCTATATAGGTAAGACTCAAAGGAGTTTAAATAAACGTATATATTCTCACCTTTATAGCTTCAGAAGGAAGGATGAAAAAAATGCTTTGTATAACCATATTAAACAATATGGTGACAAACATTATTTTAATTTTGGTATAGTGGACATTGTGCACACCAATAACAGAGGAGGTGACTTTAATAATTTATTACTATATAAAGAATTTTGGTGGCAAATATACACGGATGCTTCGACTATACCAGGTTTAAATGACACTATATCTATCAAACCACTACTGGCCTTAAAATGAACTATTTATAAGGTACATTGTTATATGTTTTTCAAACATGTTTTGATATGATCTAGATGTAAATGCCTTTGTTAACATTTTTTCAGTTTTTTAACTTGTTCATTTTATCAATATATATCATATGTAACATTGATTTTAGAAATAATACAAATATTATTTAAAATTTTATGAACAGAGAACAATGGTTATAGGATGTGTGTATTGCTTTAAAATTTCAAACTGAATTTTGGTGCCAAAAAAGTTATTTAAACAACTGTGATGCAAGCTATGGTGTTCTGAGGAAGCTTGTTGTATTCAAGTGAAAGCGCTTAACCAGTCTTTGTTTGTTGGCATTACAATAAACCTTTATTCACTTCTACCTGGTTTCATTGAAGGTGTTGTGGACTGTTATGAGCATTGAATAGAGGTGAATTTCCAAGACACAGAGACGGAATTTTGCACACAGTGCATTTGCTGTTTTTTCTTTTCTAGTTGAACTTTTATAGTACTAATTTGGAGTTTTGTTTTGTAGAGAATTGCAACTCCTCCTCCCTTTCTGGCTGTGCGATCAAGTCTAATGATGTTATAACCAGGAGGGGTAATTTCATTGTCTTTGATAGAAGGCTTTAGCCATGTTTCAGTTAAGCATAAAATATCAAACTGATGGACTTCTAGGAGGGCATGGAGTTGACTAATTTTGTTACAAACACTTTGTATATTAAGATGGGCAATAGAGAGAGAGTTGGTAGGTATAGAAGATGAGAGAGTAGTTTTGTCTTGTATTTTGTGTATATTGGTTTTATTATGCTGTATGCTTAATTAATAGTGTGTGTTAATTATGCATTTGTAGACCCAGTCCATAAACTCTTTAACCTAAGTTTAGCTACTGGTTTTGTCTATGATGCGCGACACACTGTAGTGGTAATGCCCCTCCATAAAGATGGCATTTCAACTGACCTCACTAATTAGAGACCTGCTAGTCTTACAAGCCTCACCTGCCAAGCCATGGAACATATTTATAGCTGATGTCATAAACTACAATATTGAGAATCTTGTTAGATTTAACTCAAAAGCTTTTGGATTTTGAAGTGTAGATCTTACCAACTGAATTTGGTAAACTTTTTCAAAAGGGTTACAGAGGCTGTAAAACTAGTGTGTGATACATAGAGTTTATCTTGACTTGGCTATGGCTTTCAAAACCATGCCCCAAACAGAAGTCCTGCAGAAGCTAAATGCATAAAAAATTGACACCTGTGTGGTAAGATGGATAGCAAACTTAATGAAAGACAGAACCCACATGATGTGAACTGCAGGTACAGCATAAGAAATTATGAAAGTGAACAGTGATATCCCTCAGTGCTTGGTGTTAGGATTGTTCTTTTATAGCATTTGTTTCTCAGATAGCCAAGTAGAGAACCATGACCCCAAATAAAGTTTGCAGACAGCTGCAATCTGAGGGTTGCTGTTAAGTCAGCATCTGATACCAAAATCCTCCAGAATGAACTTCCCCTAGAAAACTGGTGTTGTACTAAAACAGGCTCAAACTAAATGCAAAAAAGGTATAGTATCATTCCTTTGGGTAACCAACTCCTCCCCTCATCATACTCTATAGACAACATATCACTACAACTTTTAAATTTAGTCAGGGACTTAGGAAGTTGGGTGGATAATTTCCTCTATGTGACATAAGTTATAAATTTTGCCTTGTGCTCCTATTTGCCAAAGGAATATCAAAGTTTAAAGAGGTAGTCACTCCATCATACTCAGCATTGATCCGACCAGTTATCAAGTATAATGCCCCATTTGGGATTTATCTCACTAAACATATCAAACAATTTAAAGATCCCGAAGGTCCTTAACCAAAAGATCACAGGCCTAAAGTCCCTGAGCTATCAAGAGAAGCTGGAGGCTCTATATCCTTATTCAGTTTCTTATAGTTTTATGAGGGGATTTCTCTGTCACCATCTTGGGGAACTTGTAGCTCAGCAATGCAAATGGCTTCACCAGTTCTAGAACCAGTGACCTACATCTTCACAAAGAGATAAATAAAACAAAATGGTGAGACAGGTTTAAGACTCAGCATTTCCCAAATCACTAGAATAAATTCCCTTTGTGTTTCACCGACTATCTTCTTTTAACCATAACACAGATGACTGGATAGGTGTCCACAAATTTATTCCAGGATTGATTGTTTTAGTCCTCTTGGAGAAAATAAATATAGCCTGATGGAAGGTACTGGCAATAAATAAATGGTCATAAGCCTTGGAATATCTACGAATCTTTGAATCTGTAATATATGAAAAAGTAACATAATATGCTCATTGCATGCACAAATTAACGTGAATTACTTTAGTTGTTAAAGCAGATCATCTAAATAACAGCTGTGATACCAAAGGATTTTTACCATATACCAAATTATAAATAGTCATAATTGGTAAAAAGAAATGCACATTTCATCAGTTATTATTTTACTTTTCATTTAGTCATAAAGTACTTATAAGAGGGAAGTAATTGTCAATGACTATAACAAGGAACTTTGCAGGATTTTGAATTGCATTTTATCTCTGTAGGCTTGCATCTGTCTACTTCGTATGCTTTACTCCATCATTTCTTCACTGTCATTTATACTAATACTTCCATTAATATAAGTTATTACTGTGCAAATCCTGGTGAAGAATTTTTATTATTTATTTATTTATTTATTTATTTTTAGAGGTGACTTTGTTCCAGCAGCACAGAGTATGTAAGAAAATGTTTGCCTTTGGCAAATTATTTGAGAGAATCTTGTTTCAGTAGAACAAACCAATCTTTTAAAACAATCCCTATTTAAACAAAAGAAAGAGATGCTTCATGTTTTATTCATATTTGGTTATTATCTGTAAGACTGGAAAACTGAAAAAAAATCAGATCTACATTCTCAGTAGAGTTAACGTAACAGAAAATTTCACAAATTAAATGAAAATGAAAATTTTATTTTCTGAAAACTACATTAAAGCATGTATCATAGGCTAAGCTGTGTCATATCTTTCATAAGTGTTACTGTTATATCTGACATGTGGAATTCTACTGCCAAAGCAAAATTACAACATACATGTATTCAATTATATACTGTACTTTGTTATCCAGACTGGTTAGGCTGGTCACTACTGAGGAAGGCCTGTTCACAAAATTTGGGTCCCAGCAAAAATAAATAAATTAATAAATAAGTAAAAAAATAAAAACTAAGTAAATAAATCCGCAGCATATTTAAATTTGTTCACATCAGTTCCTATGACATATACTTAGTATATTGTTATTACATTGCATTACTTAACAATTAATCATACAGACAAGTGTTATAAGAAAGATAAAGCTAATACGCTTCATCTAGAACTGTGGAATGATCTATTACTTACACTCACAATTTAGGTAACATGGACTGAGTAATTCAAGCAAGAACATTCTTTAAGAATTAAACAAAATGCAGAAATGGTTGTTGCTTCTGTCAGTAAGCATGTTCCAAACTGAAGTGCAATAATTTATGTGAAAAGCGTAGACATGCAGACTGAAACCAAAGAACGAATGCAGTGTTGATAATACAAGTAAAGCATTCATTAGTCTATAACACAGTGGCCTGGGAAATGTGGGTCTATATTTATATCCTCATCTGGTTCATCATTTGAATACTTTGGGAGAGTGTAATGCCTATATTAGAGAAGAGACACAGTTTAGTAGATCTTTTTATTCTCTTTCTCCTTGCACCTGACAACCATTAGTTCTACAACAATCAGCTATCTTTTCTGCTGGGGTGATCACTGTTTGAGGTAAACTGTCATCCAGGAAACCATCAGTGTTTTGCTATTATGGCACTTTCTATTATAGGTTCATAAGTTTATAGGTGTGTACTAGGCTAATGGCCCTGGAGCCTTTACAAGCCTAGCCCATAGGATTACCCTGGCATTGTGCCACCCGACCTTAGTTCCAGTCCCTCTGTCAAGTAGAGCCACTGGAGTGATCCCCGGGATGAATTTTCTATTTCTCATCCACTCATCAAGATTTCTCTTGAACAGGACTAGTGAGGTGCCCTGTTTGACATGTATGGGAAGTCTATTCCATATCATGGGCAGTCTCTGGGTTATGAACCTGTCCCTCCAGCATGTTCTGTTGATTGTGGTAATGAGGGTAAGGTCTCTGGAGCATGTGGTGTGGAGGGACTGGGATTTCTTTAGATGTAGCATTTCTAACAGAGCTGAGTCAGACATGGCTTTGTAAGTCAAGCAGAGATCGCCTCTAAGTTGACAATATGAGACAGAGAATAGTTGGAGTTTTTGAGTCTGTCCATATAGGACAAGTGTTTAAGGCCTAGAATCCTCTTTGTGAGGCACTTTTGTGGCCTCTCCAGTTGTTGCAGGTGTCTAGTGAGGTACATTCCAAATGAGGCATTGTACTCAATGATTGACCTAATGAGAGAAGAGAACAGGGAGACAATGACCTATTTCTTCCTGGGTGCAAAATCTTTAGTAATGAGATGTGCCACATAGAAGGACTTTCTGACCACAGTGGCAATGTGGTGGTCGAAAGAGAGGCTGTTGTCAACCTGTGTTGCCAGATCTCTTATAACGCCTTCTGTGTTCAGTGGACTACCATCAATGTGGTAATTCATGGGAACCGTTTTTTTCCAAACGGGGATGACGACACATTTTTTGGCATTGAGCTTAAGGCCATGGTTCTGACACCAGTCGTTGGTCTCAGTGAGGCCTTTCTGTAGGATGTCAGCATCACTTGGATAGTTAATAACAGCTCTCAACTTGCAATCATCTGTGAAATTTGGCAGAGAGTCCCTTAGTTTTGGCCTGGACTTCAGAGAAGCAGATACCAAACAGGAGAGGAACCAGGAATGAACCCTGTGGGACTCCACTCATGACTGGTCAGCAGTCTGACTTGGAGTTAGCTACTTTCACCCTGTGGGTTCTATCTGTGAGCCAGTTTGCAACCCACCTAGTGATATAGAGATTGATGCCTAGTTTACTGAGTTTTTCTATGATTCCTGAGTGGGGAATAGTATCAAAGGCCTTGGCCAGATCAAGGTAGGCTGTGTGAACCACCTTGCCTTCATCCACAGCTCTGGTGACTGACTCAAAGAAGTCGACCAAGTTGAGCAGGCATGATCTACTCTTCACAAAACCAAACTGTGTGGGATCCAGAGTTTGGAGATTGCCTATATCCTTGTTTATTAGGTCCATGAGGATACATTCCATAGCTTTGCATATCAGACTCATTAGGCTAATGGAGCAATAGCTCCCAGGGTCCGTAGTCACTTTTCCTTTGTGGAGAGCAATGACTGTAGCAGTGCGCCATTCGGTAGTGACAAAGCCTGAGGTGAGGCTGTGATTGAACAGGGCACACAGGTGAGGTGCCAGTTCACGCTGTAGTTCATGCAGAACACAGCCAGGGATATTGTCAGGCCCCATAGAAGCTGTCTTCTTGGCATTGGACAGTGCTGTTTTAACCTGTGCAGCAGTAATACTGGGTGCCTGGCAATCTACTGTTAATGTGATAAGTCCTTTTGGAGGGGAGAGAGGGGTGAAGTTGGCACTGAATCTGCCGGCCTGTATATTGGCAATATCTGTTGGCTCGGTATAGGAGGTACCATTGTGCAGTAGCTCAGAACAAATCTGAGTATTGCCATGGAGATTTTTTACTTAAATATAGAAGGCCTTGTGGTTGTCTTTACTATCTGCCACAATTATATTTTCATAGCTAACTTTAGAGGATTTCATGAAGGATTTCAACTTTTTGTTGAGGCTGATAAGGGAGTTTTTCCAGTCTTGGGACTTCACCTTATTCCACATCAGTTTCCTCCTTCTATTGTAGAGTTTGTTTATGGCAGGGGACCACCAGATTGACTTCCTATTTTTGGAGGAAAGTGTCTTGGTTCTATTAGGTATGGCGAGATTCGTGCATTTGTATATATGTTCCTTCAGTGAACTGGTGTATGATTCGGCAGTCATGCAACTATCCTCTAGTTGCATGGGTGCCGTGAAGTTAGCCACCTCTGTTTTTAGGAGCCCAAAGTTAGCTTTGGAGAAGTTTTTCATGTTGGCTACCTTTGCGGGGGGTGTGGGAGGGATGTGGATTTCCAAGGTGATTAGTCTGTGGTCTGATCTAAACAGGGAGGAGTTGGCTATTGGTGTAGAGCAACAGTCACCCATGTTAGTAATGACCAGGTCAAGGATGTTGCTACCTCTAGTGGGGATAAGAACGAGCTGGTCCAGGGCATTGGAATTAATGAATTCCAGAAAACATTGGGTAAGTGTATTGGTACATGAGTAGTTTTCCCAATTAATGGAGGGGTAGTTGAAGTTGTCCAGTATGAGAGTGTTATGTTGGACCCTAATATTCTCCAGGGTGCTTAAGAATGTGGTGTGTGAGTCTTGGGACATGGTTGGGGACCCATAGCAGGCTATGACCTGAATCGCTGTCTTACCCAATGTTAGCTGCACCTGAAGTATCTCTGATGCATTATGTTGGACTACAAGTCTGGAGATGTATGAATCCTTTATGAATATGGAAACACCACTGCCTTTGGAGCTTTGGTCCAAGTTCTGGGGCTGAAAGGTGTGGAATGAGTTATAGCCTGGTAGTGCAGAGGTACTTTGTGCTGCCTTGAACCAGGTCTCTGTTACAGCACAAACGTTGATGTTCTCCATTTTAAGGAGTGCATTGAGTGAGTGCATTTTGAAATTTAGACTTCTAGCATTGAGCAGCATGACCCTCAGATTGCATTTGTTTGTAGTTGTTATGGTGGTAATTTTGTCTTTTGAACACTGCTTAAAAAGGCACTATAGGGTGGCAAGAGCCTTGGCCAGTATCCGGAAGCCCAGATATGACAGTTGCAGGCCATCTCTGACAAAGCACCGAGGTCTGTCAATAATTTCATCCCACGCAGAAAGATAATGGATCCCCTTAGAATGACACCAGAAACTTAACCAATTGTTGAAATCAATTATTTTCTGCTTGTACCGTGGTATAATTCTGGGTGATGGTAGGATGCTGCTCAGGTCTAGGGTCATACCCACCTGTGCTACATAGTCCAAAAGCTCCTCCATGTCTTTTTTCATGTAGTCCAGGGAGGTACTTGTCAGGTCATTCACACCCACATGTACAATGACAGAGTCATATTTGTACCTGCTGTTGAGGGACCTGAGTGTATGCATTATGTGCCAGATCCTGGCACATGACAGGCAGCTGACTGTTACTTTCTCCTTATTCAACCTAGTGAGTGGGACATCAGTGTGCCTCACTATTGAGTCACCTATGACTAGCATGTTGGGCATGCTGTTTTGCCTTAGGGCTTTGGTTGAGTGGCACACTGTTTACGAGAGTTATGTGTCTTGTGATTAGTGTTGTCTTGTGGTGGTCGAGTGCATTTCTGCCTTGGAGGTCTCTGCTGTTTGGATAGATTTTTATTGACAGCCTCCACGGAGATGGGTGTGTGGCTTGTGTTTTTGTGTCAAGGCAGTGCTGTGTGTGTTCTGGAGGGCTATGTGTTCCATGTGGTGTGGTGCAAGTGTTGACCTTCTCCTCTTGACCAACTATTCTGGTCTTCGCTGGAGAGTGTATGGCTTCAAGTTGGATATATAAGTGCATCTCTCGCATGTCTGAGTGTTAGGAGGTATGAGGAGAGGGTTGTCTGTGTACATGAGGCAGTTGCTACATTGCCTCAGGATGCCCAGGTTCAACAGGTTAATAGGAGAAAGCACGGGGAACTGACCTTTAGATATGCCTGGAGGGGTGGGTATTAATAATTAGTACTAGAGCTGTTTCTTTGTAGAAAGTTTAGTGCTGGTAGCACTTTTGTGTGCTACAATAATTGCTACAAGAAGTCTGGTAAAGTGCTAGACTAATAAGCTAGTAAAAGTGCAGTAAAGGAGCAAACTATCAGATCTAAGGAAAAAGTTGAAGAGCAGACTTTGGCACTGCTCAGAACCTTACAAACAGTTTTGGATACAGATACAGCAAATATGTATCTGGACTAGACTAGTTACAGGAAAGGTGGGAAACAAGCGCAAAAATGGGCTTTTAAACCAGAAAGTTGAAAGAGATGGAAACAGCCAATAAACTACAATTTCTGTGCCAGAAACCATTCCTCTTGTGGCAGATAGGCTACCTAGTGCTTACCACTCCCACTGATAAGCTAGAAGGCTTCCCTCTGACAAAGAAATATTTGTGGGCTCAGATCAAAAGGTTTTTTTTTAGGGCCTTTGTGTAAAAAACCAACCTTGCCTTTTTCCCCAATCCAACCACCCCCTTCTGGGTGACTGACTCAAGTCGACCAAGTTGAGCAGGCATGATCTACTCTTCACAAAACCAAACTGTGTGGAGATTGCCTATATCCTTGTTTATTAGGTCCATAATGATGCATTCCATAGCTTTGCATATCAGACTAGTCAGGCTAATGGGGCGATAGCTCCAGGGTCCGTAGTCATTTCCTCCTTTGTGGAGAGGGATGACTTTAGCAATCGCCATTCGGTAGGGACAAAGTCTGAAGTGAGGCTGTGATTGAACAGGGCACACAGGTGAGGTGTCAATTCATGCTGTAGTTCATACAAAAGACAGCCAGGGTTATTGTCAGGCCCCATAGAAGCTGTCTTCTTGGCATTGGACAGTGCTGTTTTAACCTGTGCAGCAGTAATACTGGGTGCCTGGCAAACTACTGTTAATGTGATAGGTCCTTTTGGAGGGGAGAGAGGGGTGAAGTTGGCACTGAATCTGCCGGCCTGTATATTGGCAATATCTGTTGGCTCGGTATAGGAGGTATCATTGTGCAATAGCTCAGAGCAAATCTGAGTATTGCCATGGAGATATTTTACATAACTATAGACGGCCTTGTGGTTGTCTTTACTATCTGCCACAATTATATTTTCATAGCTAACTTTAGAGGATTTCATGAAGGATTTCAACTTTTTGTTGAGGCTGATAAGGGAGTTTTTCCAGTTTTGGGACTTCACCTTATTCCACATCAGTTTGCTACTTCTATTGTAGAGTTTGTTTATGGCAGGGGACCACCAGATTGACTTCCTTTTTTTGGAGGAGAGTGTCATGGTTCTGTTGGGTATGGCGAGATCGTGCATTTGTATATATGTTCCTTCAGTGAACTGGTGTATGATTCGGCAGTCATGCAACTATCCTCTAGTTGCATGGGTGCCGTGAGATAACCACCTCTGTTTTAGGAGCCCAAAGTTAGCTTTGGAGAAGTTTTTCATGTTGGCTACCTTTGCGGGGGGTGTGGGAGGGATGTGAATTTCCAAGGTGATTAGTCTGTGGTCAGATCTAACCAGGGAGGAGTTGTCTATTGGTGTAAAGCAACAGTCGCCCATGTTAGTAATGACCAGGTCACGGATGTTGCTATCTCTAGTGGGGATAAGAACGAGCTGGTCCAGAGCATTGGAATTAATGAATTCTAGAAAACGTTGGGTAAGTGTATTGGTACACGAGTAGTTTTCCCAGTTAATGGAGGGGTAGTTGAAGTCGCCTAGTATGAGAGTGTTATGTTGGACCTTAATATTCTCCAGGGAGCTTAAGAATGTGGTGTGTGTGAGTCTTGGGACATGGTTGGGGACCCATAGCAGGCTATGACCTGAATCACTGTCTTACCCAATGTTAGCTGCACCTGAAGTATCTCTGATGCATTATGTTGGACTACAAGTCTGGAGATGTAAGCATCCTTTATGAATATGGAAACACCACTGCCTTTGGAGCTTTGGTCTAAGTTCTGGGGCTGAAAGGTGTGCAAATTTGTTATAGCCTGGTAGTGCAGGGCTACTTTCTGCTGCCTTGAACCAGGTCTCTGTTACAGCACAAATGTTGATGTTCTCCATTTTAAGGAGTGCTTTGAGTGAGTGCATTTTGAAATTTAGCATTGAGCAGCTTGACCCTCAGATTGCATTTGTTTGTAGTTGTTATGGTGGTAATTTTGTCTTTTGAACAGTGCTTAAAAAAGGCACTATAGGGTGGCAAGAGCCTTGGCCAGTATCGGGAAGCCCAGATATGACAGTTGCAAGCCATCTCTGACAAAGCACCGAGGTCTGTCAATAATTTCATCCCACGTAGACAGATAATGGATCCCCTTAGAATGACACCAGAAACTTAACCAATTGTTGAAATCAATTATTTTCTGCTTGTACTGTGGTATAATTCTGGGTGATGGTAGGATGCTGCTCAGGTCTAGGGTCATACCCGCCTGTGCTACATAGTCCGAGAGCTCCTCCATGTCTTTTTTCATGTCGTCCAGGGAGGTACTTGTCAGGTCATTCACACCCACATGTACAATGACAGAGTCATATTTGTACCTGTTGTTGAGGGACCTGAGTGTATGCATTATGTGCCAGATCCTGGCACATGACAGGCAGCTGACTGTTACTTTCTCCTTATTCAACCTAGTGAGTGGGACATCAGTATGCCTCACTATTGAGTCACCTATGATTAGCATGTTGGGCATGCTGTTTTGCCTTAGGGGCTTTGGTTGAGTGGCACACTGTTTACGAGAGTTATGTGTCTCGTGATTAGTGTTGTCTTGTGGTGGTCGAGTGCATTTCTGCCTTGGAGGTCTCTGCTGTTTGGATAGATTTTTATTGACAGCCTCCACGGAGATGGGTGTGTGGCTTGTGTTTTTGTGTCAAGGCAGTGCTTTGTGTGTTTTGAAGGGCTATGTGTTCCATGTGGTGTGGTGCAAGTGTTGACCTTCTCCTCTTGACCAACTATTCTGGTCTTCGCTGGAGAGTGTATGGCTTCAAGTTGGATATATAAGTACATCTCTTGCAAGTCTGAGTGTTGGGAGGTATGAGGAGAGGATTGTCTGTGTACATGAGCCAGTTGCTACATTGCTCCAGGATGCCCAGGTTCACCAGGTTAATAGGAGAAAGCACAGGAAACTGACCTTTAGATATGCCTGGAGGTGTGGGTATTAATAATAAGTACTAGAGCTGTTTCTTTGTAGAAAGTTTAGTGCTGGTCACACTTTTGTATGCTACAATAATTGCTACAAGAAGTCTGGTAAAGTGCTAGACTAATAAGCTAGTAAAAGTGCAGTAGAGGAGCAAACTAGCAGATCTAAGGAAAAAGTTGAAGAGCAGACTTTGGCACTGCTCAGAACCTTACAAACAGTTTTGGATACAGTATATATGTATCTGGACTAGACTAGTTACAGGAAAGGTGGGAAACAAGCGCAAAAATGGGCTTTTAAACCAGAAAGTTGAAAGAGATGGAAACAGCCAATAAACTACAATTTCTGTGCCAGAAACCATTCCTCTTGTGGCAGATAGGCTACCTAGTGCTTACCACTCCCACTGATAAGCTAGAAGGCTTCCCTCTGACAAAGAAATATTTGTGGGGCTCAGAAGCTTACAAACAGCCCTGGATACAGCAAATCTGTATCTGGACTAAACTAGTTATGGGAATGTTGGGAAACAAGTGCAAATGTGGGATTTTAAATCAGAAAGTTGAAACAGATGGAAATAAACTGCCCATATGGCCAATGAATTACAATTTCTGCACCAGAAACCACTCCTCTTGTGGTAGATAGGCTACCTTATGCTTAGCACTCCCACTGATAAGCTAGAAGGCTTCCATCCAACACAGAAAGGCTTGGGGGGCTCAGAAGCTTACAAACAGTCCTGTATGTAGCAAATCTGTTTCTGGACTAGACTAGTTACAGTAAAGGTGGCAAACAAGCGCAAGCGCAGGCTTTTAAACCAGAAAGTAGAAAGAGATGGAAAAACTGCCCAAACAGCCAATAAACTACAATTTCTGGGCCAGAAACCACTCTTGTGATTGATAGTCCACCTACTGCTAAACACTACCACTGATAAGCTGGAAGGTTTCCCTCCAACACAGAAAGGCTTGGGGGGCTCAGAAGCTTACAAACAGTCCTGGATACAGCAAATATGTTATTGGACTAGGCTAGTTATAGGAAAAGCAGAAAAAATGCTTAGAATTTTTTTTTTGTAAAGTGGAAAGGGAGAAAGGAGAAACAGAAGATAATTCAAGATTAAGGACATAAGTGGCTTGCCCTTCTCAAATGTTCTTTCTGTATTAGGTAGAATGAGATAGTGACACTAGACTGGGATAGAGCTGCAATACCGCTGAACAGATGGGACTGGTAGGAGTGTCTGAAGTCAAAATATGATCTCACTGTACTCAGTTGAGTGAGCAAATGAGACAGACTCAGGAGGAGTGTTCAAACACAAATTTATAGGAAGGGCAGACAATTCCAAAGCCACCAAGATTAATATTAGAACAAGAACAGGGGGGAGGGCGGGAAACAAACTACAGAGAGTGAGAGAGAGAGAGACTACAGTATTCTATGAAACAAACAGAAAAATAAATAACTGCAGAGAGACACTGACCACTATATTCAATGAAACAATTAAATAGAAAAATAAAATGCAGTACAAGCCTTACACTGCAAGTTTGTACTTAACTCAGCTAGTAATGCAGTTGATTGTAGGTATATAGCAGAAAGCCAAGAAACTCAGATATTGAGCAGTAATAAATTCAAAGATATGTGAATAACACTTATAAATACAGAGAAACTCTCTAGGCTAAGAGTTTAACACTGAATATCAATGAAGTGAAACAAAATATCCCCCGCTAACTGCAGAGAGAGAGAGAGAGAGAGAGAGAGAGAGAGAGAGTGACCACAGTATTTGATGTAACAAATAAATAGAAAAATAAATAACTGCAGAGAGACACAAACCACAATATTCAATGAAATAATTAAATAGACAGAAAAATAAAATGCAGTACAATTGTTAACACTGCAAGTTTGTACTTAACTCAGCTAGTAATGCAGTTGATTTTAGGTATATAGCAGAAAGCCAAACAACTCGCGTTTATATCACATTATCGAAAGATGAAAATAGCGAAAGCTATTTCATCGGCCCCAAAACATCTAAACATGAAAACATCGAACATTCAGAACAGCAAATTTTTTCCCATGGAAAAAATTTGCTGCTCCGAAACACATACACACAACACAAGCACATCAAACAGCAACCACACACATACACTTAAATTGCTACATTTAATGCTACACTAAACTAAACATACACTGCTATCTACCCACTTACCTTAACCCAAACCATAACCCTAAGGTCTGTCACTATTGCACACTCACCTAACCCGCGCCCTAACCCTAACTCACTTAACTCATCCATAACCCTAACGTACAAACAATCGCACACTTACCTGAACCCAACTCATAACTTTCCACCACACTGCTAAGAATAGTGAAGCCACAGAAACGGCCAACCGAATTCTTTCCCGAGGAAAGAATTTGCTGTTCTGCAGCTTCGCTATTCTTAGCATTCGCTGAATAGTGTTTGATATCAAAACATTCAAAGTTTTAATACTTCGATGTTCTGATATAGACCCAACAACTCAGATATTGAGCAGTAATAAATTCAAAGATATGTGAATAACACTTAAAAATACAAGAAACCCTCTATGCTAAGAGTTTAACACTGAATATCAATGAAGTGAAACACAATAACCCCACTAACTGCAGAGAGAGAGAGAGAGAGAGAGAGAGAGAGAGAGACCACAGTATTCTATGAAACAAATAAATAGAAAAATAAATAACTGCAGAGAGACACAAACCAGAATATTCAATGAAACAATTAAATAGACAGAAAAATAAAATGCAGTACAATCTTTAACACTACAAGTTTGTACTTAACTCAGCTAGTAATGCAGTTGATTGTAGGTATATAGCAGAAAGCCAAACAACTCAGATATTGAGCAGTAAGCTTAGAAGCTATAACCATGGTTGTAGATGCAGGAGTAAGCACTGCCTACCTTTTGGGGGTCTGCACATTTCTGCAGAAATATACAGACATGCACGCACGTGTATATGTATATCTGTATATATAATATATATATATATATATATATATATATATATATATATATATATATATATATATGTAAAACAAACCAAACTGTTAATAATAAAGAAAAAACAACTATTATGAGAGGAAACTTTGTATTAAATGCCGTCCGAACTTCTTCAGAACTAATACCTATTAGTATTACTAATATTATCTATTAATGGACAGTATTACAGAAAGAAAGCGCTTAACAACAGTTTCACCTCAATATTGTTTTTCATATATATTATATATTATATATTTTATATTTTATATTATTACTTTTTGACTTGACGAGTTTATGTTCGCTACTTCTACTAGTATTGTCTGATCTGATTAATATACAGTGATTAACTAGAAATATATGGACTGAAAATCTTCCACACAGAGAAGTTTCTTACACTGTTTTGTCTCATATATTTTTTAATACGAAGTTTCCTCTGTATATATATATATATATATATATATATATATATATATATATATATATATGAATATATGCACACATGCACATGCACACACACACACACACACACACACACACACACACACACACACACACACACACACACACACACACACACACACACACACACACACACACACACACACACACACCTTGAAAGCTACCATGTACATGACTTAGAAGTGACCAGTTACACAACTTGACTCTTGCTGCACATACATCTGTCCACCAATAGGTGTCTCCTGTGCAATATGCTGGACTACAGCCCTTTCCCAGGATGGTGGAATTGGCATATTTAAAACTCTTCAAATGTGATTATTTTAACCTAAGTCTAAAACTATTAGTCCTTGGGAAAACTTTGTGTGGGCAACTAAGCAACTCTGACATTTTTTCTAAAATTAAGATGGTGTAATGAACATGAGCAGAATAAGTCCAAATAAGACCAAATGTTCAAGACTCTTGAGTGGTATAAGATACAAGCTTTCATTCAAATGGAAGAAAACAAGTTTTGATTTAAATTCTGCTTAAATGTTTTAAGCTGTACTTATACTGACCTGTGCGATGATACTTTTTTGTACTTTTCAGCTTTTTGCCCATTTATCTGTTTGCATTTTTTAATTTGTTCTGGGATCTTAGTTTTGTAGGTTCTTTTGTAGTTGTATGAAGAGTGTATATTATTGCAAGATTTTAGCATTGTTTATACATTATACTCACTTTTTAACCCAAAATGAACAAACATGCAGCTTCTTTCACAGTTCTGGCAGGACTGTGTTCTGCTGCTGGATTTGACTCTCATTTAGTCATTTATAATAGTAATACTGGTAAATTTCTTCATGGTCTGGGGCCTTAGCCTGTGATAGAATTGCAGTAATGACAGTATTGTGAATTCTGCTCAAGTATATGTGCTTCAGTACTTTTTATAGTTATATATACTTGATTAAAGTTGCATTACAGTGCCTTCCTGTATACCTTGCTGCTGTTTTTTCCCTTGATCTTTGAGTCTGCCCCACCCTCTCCCACTGAGACATTAAGTTAAACGTTTCTGAAATTCTAACCACTGTTTTCATGTTGTGGTTTTAAAAGACTGGGTCTCTAGCTTTCACCCTCTATAGTACTCTGACTTCTAAAGTCCCTACGTCCCCCCCTCCCCACTTTTTTTGCTATTGTCAGCTGTGTAACCTGTTTAAGTAGTTTCCTACCCATTTTCCCAATAAGCATAATACTAAATGCCCACGCAGAAAACTAGTATTGCACTTGAGTAAGCTTCCCTTACTAAAAGTTTCCTAAGCTCATTTTCCCAGAGCTCCCATCTGATTGGCACCCTCACCATACTCTGAGGGGTTCCTGAGTTAATCTGCTGCATACTTGGCAGATATGAGATTTATTTATTTTGTATGCTTCAGTTAACTGTTTAGAGTGCTACTGCTTTATTTTTCGTTGCTGATTTTTCCTTAAAATCATTCTGAAGGTCCCTAACACTTGAAATGAATTGCCCTGTCAAGGTAGTTTGTTAATTTTGTAGCATTGCAGTCACAAACAATATTTCTTAGTACCCTGTTGTCAAAGGAAATATATACTTTAAAAATGATCAAAACATGGTAGGTTCAGGTTAAGGCACTTTAATCTTGCAGCAAGGAGACAAAAACGTGCTATTACAGAGTTTGTCTAACCAGAAACAGGAAATACTTTCATTTTTATGCATTCTCTAACAAGACATTGCCTACCAAGCTGACATAACAAATTACCAGTCTTTTCATCATCACTTGTTGACCATCAGTCTCACGAATTTCTGATGATTTATCAATTTTTGTGAGTAACTTCCTGAGGAAAACAACATGGCCTTGATTACCACCAGTTAGATACATGTTATGTTACCATTCAAGGTACTATGGCTAATTCAAGCACAAAGCTAACAGTTCATTTCTCTAATAATCCTTTGTCTACATTATCTCTAATCTTCTGCAGCTGTACATGTTCTCATGCTTCGAAGAGAGCTGATTGTTTAGAATCATTACATTTACAGAATATAGTATTGTTCATTCATTCGTTCCTGACCTAGCAGATAAGCACCTGCTTCTCAAGTACATTAACAAAACGCATAAACATGAATATTGCTGTGCTAGCAATTACCAGGTCAGAGGGCATCTTGCAAGTTTCAGAAAGCACACTGCAGTTTTCAAAAAGCATCTTTTTCATTCTCATATGAAACTCAATTTATATCTAACACAGTGCATATAAAAATAGAATAAAAAACATGTTAATTCTCCTAACTATTAACTAGCATTAAGCATACACACATTAATACATCTTTTTCTAACATTTCCCTCCTGTTAATACTTTTTAATTCTATTTTCAAAAGGAATAAACAGTTTGCTTCTTTCCCTAACCTCTTCCAATCAGGATTTGCAGTTAAGAAAGTCATTCAGTTTAAACTTTTATGAAAGTGTTGTACATTCTAGCAGCTCTTCAAATTCAGCACTTTGATACATAGTCTCAGATACTGATATGTCTATAAATTATTTGATTAATTTCTTCATGCAGGGGATTCCACAACAAACACAAACTCCTATTAGGAGTAATCCCACCCCGATGGCAATCAAAATGTTCATTAGGATGGAACCCAACCCTCCAAATAAATTCTGGAAAAAGTCCGTCAGAGGGTTTGGGCCTGGTTTGGTTATGGCCGACACTTGCTGAATTACCTCAAGATAGTCATTAATCTTGTGCTGATGATCTGGAATGAATGCACAGCATTCTTCTTTGACTAAAGTGCACGTCCCACCCCTCGCCGCTAGGGTGAAGTCAAGAGCCATTCGGTTTTGGAGCACTACAGTTCTCATGGCATTCAGTTCATCAGTTAGTTCAAGAGCAGAAAAAGTTGCATTACTCATCACTTCGAGAAGTTTAGACAGTTTTCGCAGCTCCCAAATCGATTTAACTGCACCATATGCAGGTAATATGCCTGCCCACGATATAACAGCATCACTCAAGTCCATGTGCGCAAGTTTGGCCGAAACACTATGATGGTCTTTCCAGCCTGCTTCGATCTGTCCAACTGGATTCTCAGGTTTTTTAAAAGTCTTTTTGGTTACATCTCGGGTATTCCGAATACTTCCCTGAGGTAAAACTGCAGTGTGTCGTATGGCCGGGACCAGGTATCCAAAAAAACAACTGCCAGACCAATTCTCAGGTAACCATTTATATGCTTTTTTACCACAAACAAAATAACAGTCCTCTACTTTAGTTGTTACTTTGTTACGAAATGACTGCCCTGCATGAAACATTTTCCTATCTATTACAGATAATTGTTTAAAAAGTGCAGGATTATGTTGTACCTGATCAAGAGTCTTATGCATAGATTTAAGAAATGCGTTATAATCTGTACTACAAGATCCACCTAGATCATTTGCTTTTGTATAACATTTATATTGTACGGTGACATTACACTTGCTCCAACCCACCTGTATGGTATCATTTTTGTAAAAACATACAATTCCTTTTTGTGTCATAGGCAAATACAGTGCTACTTTATCATATGCTTTAATAGCTACTGTATCAAAAACCAAATTTTCCCAGGTCTCATTGACCCCTAGGGGATATCAGCCATCAATAAACCCCCGTATGCTGTTGGTATGGCCGTGCAGACCCAGCAGTTCGAAACATTAAAAGTCTCAGCATACACACGTGTAATTGCCTGATAAGTGTTAAAGTTCGGATGCCAGTCTATGTTTGGCCCATCACGTTTAATCAGTTCAACTTTTGTGGCAGGAAAAAAGAGTGGCCACAACAAAAAGAACAATGTAATTAGCATAGCTATCAAAATGATCATGCAAGTTTTCTGTGGTTGCTCAATGTCTCTATTCACTCTATACCTGGCCATTTTGTTCTCGTTGTACAGCAGTAATAAGGTTTTTTTCCAATTCAAAGTTCTTAACCAATTTACAGTGTGTCAAATATATCCAGGATGCTCGCTCCGCGATCTTGACTGCAGTTGGTGTCGACAGTAGTACCTGGTATGGCTCTTCCCACTTCGGAGAACTCCAATTCTTTTTCTTCACAATCTTCACCCAGACCCAGGTGCCTGGGGCTACTGTTGCTTCCGATTTCGGTTGTTCTTTATCTGAAACAGAATTTAACTGCAAAATTTTTGTTATTCAAAAATCGTCTCATATACCCTGCAAGTGAACTGTCAGCCTCTTGCTCTGCAGACATGAGAGGTTGCCACTGAGGTGTATAATATGCCCTCCCAAACAAAGTTTCAAAAGGAGTCAATCACTTTGCATTTGGAACAGTTCTCATGCTCAACAGTGCTAGAGACAAACAGTGCACCCAGTTCTTTTGTGTCTCACTCATCAATTTTCTAAGCTTATTCTTCAACACTCCATTATGCCTCTCTGCTAATCCTGCAGATTGGGGGTGATATGCGCAGTGATTTTTTTAACGATATCCCAAAATAGCAACTAAGTTGTTGCACTGTTTGGTTCACGAAATGTGTACCGTTGTCACTATAAATCTTTTCCGGTATGCCAAATCTAGGTATAATTTCTTTAACAAGGGCCTTTGCAACAGTAGCTGCATCTGGATTTTTAGATGGAAAAGCTTCAACCCATTTGGAAAACATATCTATAATGATAAGACAATACTTTTTATTCTCACATTTATTCAGTTCTATAAAATCCATACAAATAGTATGAAATGGATACGGTGGTGTAGGGAAACTCCCTTGCTTAGGTTTCAATGCCCCTTGTGCATGATGCTTGTTACAAACATGGCATGCTGCACAAAAATTTTTTGTATAATTAGTAAATCCGTACATTGTAAACACTCAGTTCACTAACTGCACCATCCCCCCTGTTGAGACATGGCTCTGCCCATGTCTCAACAAAGCTGCATATCTAAACAAGTTAGATGGTAGAATTGGTTTCTTTTCCTTGGAGATGTACAGTCCCTTCTTAAGGATTGCTCCTCGTTTTATCCACTTTTGTTTTTCTACATTTGTAGTAAGTGTCTGCATTGTTTTTAACATTTCTAAATCTAAAATCTCAGAGGGTTGTAATTCCTCACTCAAAAGAAAAGCTTCTGAGGCTGAAGCTGCTTGTTTTGCAGTTGTGTCAGCCCTCACATTACATTTTGAAATTCTATCCTGTTGCTTGGTATGAGCTATGCATTTGCAAATAGCTACTTTTTGAGGTAACTGAATAGAGTCTAATAAATCTAAAATGAATTGCACATGATTAATTGGTTTGCCAGTAGATGTTATCATTCCTGTATTTTTCCACTGCTGCACAAAAACATGTTCAGTAGAAAAAGCATACTGACTATCAGTAAAAATATTCACTTTCTTACCTTCTGCTAAGGTACATGCCCTTGTCAAGGCAATCAATTCTGCTGCTTGTGCAGATAAGTTGTGTGGTAAAGAAGTGGTATAAGATACAAGCTTTCATTCAAATGGAAGAAAACAAGTTTTTATTTAAATTCTGCTTAAATGTTTTAAGCTGTACTTATACTGACCTGTGTGATGATACTTTTTTGTACTTTTCAGCTTTTTGCCCATTTATCTGTTTGCATTTTTTAATTTGTTCTGGTATTTTAGTTTTGTAAGTTCTTTTGTAGTTGTATGAAGAGTGTATATTATTGCAAGATTTTAGCATTGTTTATACATTATACTTACTTTTTAACCCAAAATGAACAAACATGCAGCTTCTTTCACAGTTCTGACAGGACTGTGATCTGCTGCTGGATTTGACTCTCATTTAGTCATTTATTATAGTAACACTGGTAAATTTCTTCATGGTCTGGGGCCTTAGCCTGTGATAGAATTGCAGTAATGACAGTATTGTGAATTCTGCTCAAGTATATGTGCTTCAGTACTTTTTATAGTTATATATACTTGATTAAAGTTGCATTACAGTGCCTTCCTGTATACCTTGCTGCTGTTTTTTCCCTTGATCTTTGAGTCTGCCCCCCTCTACCACTGAGACATTAAGTTAAACGTTTCTGAAATTCTAACCACTGTTTTCATGTTGTGGTTTTAAAAGACTGGGTCTCTAGCTTTCACCCTCTATAGTACTCTGACTTCTAAAGTCCCTAATTCCCTCCCTCCCCAATTTTTTGCTATTGCCAGCTGTGTAACCTGTTTAAGTAGTTTCCTACCCATTTTCCCTATAAGCATAATACTAAATGCCCACGCAGCAAACTAGTATTGCACTTGAGTAAGCTTCCCTTACTAAAAGTTTCCTAAGCTCATTTTCCCAGAGCTCCCATCTGATTGGCACCCTCACCATACTCTGAGGGGTTCCTGAGTTAATCTGCTGCATACTTGGCAAATATGAGATTTATTTATTTTGTACGCTTCAGTTAACTGTTTAGAGTGCTACTGCTTTAGTTTTCGTTGCTGATTTTTCCTTAAAATCATTCTGAAGGTCCCTAACACTTGAAATGAATTGCCCTGTCAAGGTAGTTTGTTAATTTTGTAGCATTGCAGTCACAAGCAATATTTCTTAGTACCCTGTTGTCAAAGGAAAACTATACTTTAAAAATGATCAAAACATAGTAGGTTCAGGTTAAGGCACTTTAATCTTACAGCAAGGAGACAAAAACATGCTATTACAGAGTTTGTCTAACCAGAAACAGGAAATGCTTTCATTTTTATACATTCTCTAACAAGACATTGCCTACCAAGCTGACATAACAAATTACCGGTCTTTTCATCATCACTTGTTGACCATCAGTCTCACAAATTTCTGCTGATTTATCAATTTTTGTGAGAAACTTTCTGAGGAAAACAACGTGGCCTTGATTACCACCAGTTAGATACATGTTATGTTACCATTCAAGGTACTATGGCTAATTCAAGCACAAAGCTAACAGTTCATTTCTCTAATAATCCTTTGTCTACATTATCTCTAAGCTTCTGCAGCTGTACATGTTCTCATGCTTCGAACAGAGCTGATTGTTTAGAATCATTACATTTACAGAATATAGTATTGTTCATTCATTCGTTCCTGACCTAGCAGATAAGCACCTGCTTCTCAAGTACATTTCCAAAAGGCATAAACATGAATATTGCTGTGCTAGCAATTACCAGGTCAGAGGGCATCTTGCAAGTTTCAGAAAGCACACTGCAGTTTTCAAAAAGTATCTTTTTCAGTCTCATATGAAACTCAATTTATATATAACACAGTGCATATAAAAATAGAATGAAAAACGTGTTAATTCTCCTAACTATTAATTAGCATTAAGCATACACACATTAATACATATTTTTCTAACACCTGTACAGACACAAATGCCTAGAAAGTAAACTTTATCTATGAAACATCCCTCAGAACTAAAGCCAGTAACTTAGTGTGGCTAAAATAAAACCATTATGTGGTTACAAGCTTAGAGCAGCTAGTTTGCACATTAAACAGCATGGCTATCAAATCTTAGCACAATATATCCTAGTATAGTGCCAGACCCCAGAGACCACCCATGGAGACCTCTGTATAGCCCAGTCCATGACTTACTGTAGCCCATCTAAATACAGGTCAGGAAAACATGGATATGTAATTTTCAAATGTCTTCATAGCCAACTTAGTAGACATAGGTATCAAGAGACAATGTAGCAATTGTTTCATGTTGACAGACAACCATTTAATCCTTAAAAAAATCAAAAACAGTATGTGAGAAATGTACAAGCACAATTCCACTTGATGCAAAAATCTCACGTGCAAACAAGGCTGTCAAGAACACATGCACTACATCCAACACACATAGTGTTCACCATACATCTAAAACCTGAAGTATTACATGTTCTTGCTGAAGTTACTAATATCAAGGAAAGAATGCAGTCCTCTATTCCCATTAATACAAGGAAAAGTAGGATTAAAAGCCTTTTTCTTTATCTAACATGTCAAACAGTCTCTAATTGCTTTTGCAGAATGAAGTATGGGTCTTTTCCAAACACTCTGGAAAGACAGATGAGTTGATGAACAGAGTTTTTTTCCAGGAGCAGACAAGGATGTCAATGACTTTGTCTAGATGCCAGTGGTCCTTTGTGTTGGCCTTCAGATCTGGGAAGAACTCTGAGAACTAACTGGTCATGAGATAACTCCAGACAGTAGTCAGGAACAATCTTTCTCAGGAACTTGGCCAGCACAGTTGGGGAGGAAACACTATCTATTGCCTGTAGGAACTTCTTATTCTAGTTAGATGATTCTTCTACTTAGATAACTGGATTGTCCTGGAATAAACAGAAAGTTTGTAGCTTTATAAAAGCCTTCTACAGTGGTCTAACCTAGTTTTCATTTTAAGGATTTAACTCTGATTCCAGGTGTCCTGCACAGCAATAACTTCAACATAGAAGGGACATCTTGGTTGGCCTTCCTAAAATTCTGTTTAACAATTAACACTGTAATTCATGCCATCCTGCACAGACACATTCTTAAGCCTGCTGTTCTATCATAGCATCATCAGAGTCAAAATTACAACAGCAAATGTTAAAGTAAACAGTAGATTCCAAAATTAGGGAAGCTTGACAGCATCTCCAGTGCTTTTTCATTTAGTGAAGAACTGGTACCTGGACATCTGAAACAAATTTGTGAGGGAGTGAAGCCCCAGTGTTCACAAAGCCACACCTTCCATGCACACCGTCTCCAAAGTGTTAGACCCTGTATCAGGTAGGATGGTATAAATGTGCTGTGATCTCTGTCAGCTGTGCAGGACAGAAGTGTCAAATAGGAGTCTGTCTTAGAATGTTTCTTCAAGATGCCACTTCACTCAGCCCAGGTCATCATATTCTTAGAAAAAAAAAAGAATCTGAATGCTTTCACCTTACATAAAAAGATCCTATAGGACAGGTTTCATGAGCCTTATGACACAACAGTCCTCATCCTCCTTGTCTAGATATTGATTAAAACAGTTTTGCAGAAGAAGAGCAGTCACAGACCATTCCATTTGTACTGCATCATCCTGAAAGAATGACAAAGAGGGAGTCATTCTGAAGGCCATCATAGGACAAGAAAACCTCATTATGATTTATGAGAGCCTCGTGACCCTGTGTTGCACACTGAACCTCTTCCATTGACAAAGAAAGACTGGAGAAATGTCCCTTATTTTTGTACCTGAGTAAAGGTAACACATGCTCATCTGACTTGCAAGTGGTTCAGTCCAGAATGATGAGTGCCCAGAGTTAAATGATGGGACTGTGATACCTGAAAAAGTATCTTCCAAAGGTGGCACTGTTTCTGGAGAGGTCTGCATCACTGCTGATAGTAATATCAGCTAATGCTCTCTAACAGTATGCTGCCGTATGTGCAATGACAGATCCCACCATGTAATGGCTGAAGTTTATCGACCTGAGCTAATATCACATGTGGTACAGGAAGAAGAAGCTGCATGAGAGATTCCTCTAACCTACTTATTAAATACTGTAAGGCTGAAAGAAGGTGCAGGGAAAAGGCTTCTCAGTATCCAATGTGAACATTGAGCTAGTGCCATGAGACTTAAAGTTCTAAAAAGGAGCAAGCCTAATATGAGTGTGCTTTGAGTATTTGTTGGTGCACAGGAATAGGCCTAATGTATAAGTGGATTTTACTATCTGGTTTCCTCCCACAGCTGTCCATCAGCAGACCTCAGTGCCTCTCTTTGTTTGACAGGTCTTATTCTGCCTTTTGCAGACTTACTCCAATAAGGATCAGAGCCAGTGATGAGATCAAGGAGTTCTGTATCCACTTCATACTAATTTTCTTTCCCAGACAAGCTTGCAACCTAGTAATCCACTGTGTGGAAGGGGGTGTGCAATGCATGCACCAAGCCAAACTGCCCCTCATGGCTTTAAAGGACTTACACCTGCAAGTCACCCCCACCACACTCAGGAATCACTTTGTAGTTGCTATTCCAGGCCTCCACCAGGGAAATCTATCTGCATTGTGTGCCATGTGCATGTGCCTCTCCCTCCACCTCTCCCAGGATAAACACACCCCTCCACCCTGCCAGTGACTCAGATGCTCAAGTAGCTAATCAAACCGGGTCACCTGTGTCATAGTCATAGCTGTATCCCTCTACACCCTGGCATTGACTGCTTTGGGTATTTTTAGTGCCACGCAGCATGGTGTCTGATGTGATCATGCTTTGAGTTATCATTGCTGAAGAAGAGAAGGCTTGATATAAGCATGCACTGGATAGTCATTGCCATACAGGAACAGACCTGATATATAGCTGGGGCAGGGCAAAGTAGTTAGATCCCTAGGAGCTTGGGGTGAGGGTGCCTAATCAACATTTCATGTTATGGTAGTGCAATCCCTAACTTTTCAGGACATCCCTGATTTTGCATCATATTTTTCCTGTCCGTCATAAAATAATTGATTTTCATGGTAAAGCACTGGAAATTACAGTCAGTCAGTAATGCCAGATATCAGATTTTCATGCTTGTTATTATTCAGAAAATGCATGTTTATGCAAAACATGCTGTTAGATTAATTTGTTAAGTGAATTAGAGTATTTTTTTTTAATTGTCCCTGATTTTGTTTTTTCTCCTCCACATTATTTTTGGCTTTGACCAGAATTATTAAGCAAAGGAGCTGAGAGGTATTGGTCTAATCCAAGTATGAGCAACACCTTAATATTCTTTTTCAATTAGGTTTACTTCTGCCAGATGATACTTAACAGAAATGTTGTGCCCCAGGTAGAGTAATTTACATTGTTCCCAGAATTCCTACTTTGTCACCCACTTGGTCATATTTTCTAAATCCTGCTTTACACTCTTCACTCCTTTCCATTTCTAGCAGATATGTCTGAAATAGACACTGATGTATACTGGATACAGGATGGACTTCTGTGGTACTTCACTAGTCACTTTTCTTACTCCTGACAATATGTCTCATCACTACAGTCTATACCATGCCCATCAACTACACAGCAGTGCATTTTCTCAACATCTGTCCTACCTCCAATTTCTGCAGCCTTCATTTTGTCAATAGAAGCAAAAGTCATACTGATGTCCAGGTAGACCACCTCTACTAATACTGCCTTGTTATTTTCTCTTTTATCTCATTCGTAAAACTGGATTAAGTTAGCCTAGCAGAGTGTTCTCACCATGATCCTGTGTCAGTTTTGGCAGCTGTGTGGCACAGGGGAATAAAGCAGCCATGACTGTAATCCATATTACCAGGGTGACCACTACCACCAGCTTGACCATCCAAGGGGGAGGCAGGATTATGGTTTTGGTGTACTGCATTCACATTTGAGCAAGTGAAGGTGTCTAGGTGCTGAAACAAGCAAGGACCAGGGATGTGGGTTTGGTGCTTCCAAGCTGTACAGAGTAGCTTTCACTGGCATATGAGTAGGAGCACACACACACACACACACACACACACACACACACACACACACACACACACACACACACACACACACACACACACACACACACATGGGGAGGGGGAATTGTAGGCCTTAATTTTTACATTACAACCATGTCAGCTGTCAAGAGGTTTGGGTTTGAAATAACTATCATCCTTTCACCATCTAGAACACATGGATGATTTGTGATATACAAGATGCAGCTGGATAGTTACCTGACCTCTGGACAATTAGGGTCCATTCTTAAACAGAGATGGTCTTGATCTGTGGAAGAGCGAGAAAATAAAACATTTAGGCTTTTGCATCAATGACTATGCCAGCTAAAGTATGGACCAGAGCATGACAGTAAAAGGGCAGAGTGGAGAATATTGATAACAAAACACTTTCATAATTGTCTGCATTACAGCTGTCTGGATATTGTTTCTGGTTCCTCTCACCTAGCCAGTCTGAATGTATGGCAACTGAGAAATCTAAAATGGTCCTGGGTTTGTTATTGTTTTGGAGATTGTTGTTTTCTATAGAATCAGTAAATTTTTATCTTAGGATGTCTCCATGAATTTTCCTCTGGTTTTTATTAGGATAACATGCACATAGCTGCCTTGATTTTTTTTATATTCTTCCTCCCAAATGCCTAGTTTAAGGGTACCACTCTTCCCTCCTTCCTTCCATTCCTCAAGCTCTACACTAACTAGTGATCTCTTGACCTGCATCTGACATACAAGACATTCTCTGTCCCAGCCCTAAGGGACCTACTGCGCATCAGTAAATCAAACAGCACTGCAAACTGTCGGTCCAGGGATCCAAACCTCCTTTGCAACATTAACAGAATGCTGTGGAGAGACATGTATATCTTGCACAAGATACTTCTGATCTGGACAGAATCTTCATCCATTTAAAACAAAGCTCACCCCTGTCACTAATTCTGTGTAACTTGGCTCTGTGGATGGCAAATAGGAAATTTACCCCAGGCTCACATTCTTCCCCCACTCTACTAATGGACAGAGACAGCTACTGAATGATATATATCACACTTGGGGCCTTATAAACATCTATGCTACCATCCCACTTACTATCACTTTCTGTAATATGAATCTAACCCATGAAAGGGTAAAGGTAATTGAACTTGTCCCTGCTTAACACAGCTCACAAGGGCAGATAAACTAGTACTAACCTATGAGTCCATGAATCTACTTCCTTCATATGTCATATACATCAGGACCATGGAAGATAGCCTGACTGGTATAAATGCCTGTTCATCTCTTAGTATAGCAAATTCTTTTTCCATTTCCTACCTTTATAGTCTAATGTTTTTCTAAAAAAATGCTATTTGATTGATCCTCACTCTTTTCCAGCAACCCATGCTGTCTTCATCTTCCTTTGTGAAAACTAAGAGGAAGTTATTTATTCATTGCCTCTGTTTCCCTGTTTTCTGTGGTCTTCACATCCTTACTTGGCTTTCCCAGAACATTCCTTCCCTTCCTCCTTCCTGCATTATTTATTTACTTAGTATTTATAAGTGTTCATTTGTTGTGCTAACTCCATGTCACCATGACTATTTGCTGCCATAATCTCTGCGGTTGCCCTTTTCCTAGTCTTATTGTTTATTTACATTATTTACCAGTTCCACTAACTATTCCCCATAGCCTATGTTTTCCTTGTATGAACAATACAAAATGCATCAATAATTACCGATGCTCCACCAAGTCTGCTCATTTAATAGATTAGCTCTTTCATTCATACACTTGAGATGAACAGCATCAGATTAAAACAATTCTCAAAGTGAATTTAAATGGTAAAATCTTCCTGATCATGTGATTAAAATGATCCAATGTCATGTAAGTTTATTATGGCATTTTCTCAGGCTCTGGGGTAGGGTCAGGGCTTTATACATCTTCACCACTGAACCAAGCATATGTTCACAGATTTCTAAATATCTCAATGTTACATTAATTTGCTGTTCGTTCTACTACTGGGAGTGAAAAATTCAAAACATTACAATAAAAATAAACCATAAAAGATTCTCGCACCATTTTATTTCCTTACTCTAAAAATTGATTGGTGGCTGTTAGAAGTATTTGCCTGTACATATTCACCTACACCCTTTCCAGCATCTCATGTGGATATATTTGCATTATATACAAAATGGCAGGTAATGGTTTGCAGTATACCATTGACTACGACTCACTGTGTTGTCTACAGAAAGACTTTGTGAAGATATTCAGATTTTGTTAATGGTTGCTTGTAAATATATTTCGATTTTTTTAATGGTTGCATCATGGTCATTACACTCAGATCTTATCAAATGTCTTCTTAATGATTTTCAGACTAATTCATCAGTGTGACTGAGTTTCTAAGGCACTCCAGTAGGTACTTACCTTTGCATTAATGTGTTTTTTGCCTACTGTCTCTTCTGATGAAAATAGTCCTCCTTCACCTATAAATTTCATGTACAATGAGCCTATTCTAGACATTGTTATATACAAACATGAAGGTGTGGCATTTGCCTCTGCAGCTGTCAGAAGGCATAGATCAAGGACCATCATGTCTTGTGTTGTAATATGTATTAATGCCTCAGTATACCCATATGAGGAATTTATTTTATTTATTTATTTATTTATTTGCAGTTTGTTTACCAGGATAGTCCACTGGGCCACAAGGAACCCATTTTCAATGGAGTCCTGAGGAGAAAAGCTCCAGTAATTACAAGTATAATACGTTTCAGAATTACAAGATTATAGGATAACAATTCTTACAAATTTTACAAAACAGTTAATTAGACATTAGAAACAGAATACATGGTAATAATAGTTACAATAAATTAGCCTGTGAAAAATTCCATTATATACAAATTAAGGTAGTAAAAAAAGAATGCAAATTCCTTCTGGGGATTATTGGCTAAAGGAGGTTATTAGTAGATATGATTGGGTAAAGCAACAATTATAGTAGGATGTTATGTAGGAAGAGAGCTATTAGTAGATATGTTAGGTAGAGAGAGGTAGAGAATTGCAACTCAATGTCAGTTTATCGTGTATAACACGTTTTAAAGAAATACACAGGCGCACACATTCATTTTTATTTATACACACAAATATGTGTATGTATACATGTCTATAGAAATGTTAGCCATTTCATGTTAGGTTACCACAACTTACAGGTACAGTTACCTTTCACCTTCTACACCTGCACATTTTTCGATTTTCTTTCAAACAAACAACATAGCTTTTGTTTAGAATACAACACAACACAATAAGAGCACTTTGGATTCTCATCAATGAAGTTCTTCTAGGCATGAATAAAGGACAGATGATAGTCACCATTTAATTGCCTTCTCCAAAGCATGTGATTTAGTGGATCACAAAATTCTTTTAAACCACTTACTTGAAATAGAAATTAGCCCAGATATCATTCGATTGTTCTAGGACTATCTGTCTGACTGACGCTTTAGTTTCAAAGTCAAGTCCTCACACTTTCTGTAATCCAGTCTCAAAAAAGCTGCCCCACAGCACTCATTTCTTGCCCCACCTCTTCTTCTCTGTCTTTGTCAATAAACTTCCCTTTACCTCTCTTACCTTCCTCTGCTACTTTATGGACATCAGTTGATTTCCACTCAAATCAGTCCTCAGAGCACTCCAAAAGAACATCATGCTGATTTCCTGTCCCTTATGCAATGGATTAAAAACAAAACCTTACTATTTAACTATCCAAACAGAAGATCCATAAAACCCATTCTCAGCTACAAGTATTTAGTCTTAACAATACTGCCTTAGAAAATACTAGCCCTTTTAAATACTAAGGTCTGTGGATAAACCAATCTTTCAGCTTCGCTCTCCACTTCAATAAAAGTAGAAAAAATGTTAACTTGTTGCTATTCTGAGCAAATGAACTGTCCCCATTTCTATCCAGTTCATCCAGATTAGCCATTAGTGAAGGCATCCTCCTCAATAAACTGGTGTGTGCTACCCCCCCCCCCACGGTAATATTTACATTAAAGACACAAGCCCTGCACATATAATCACCAATAAAATCTCCAGGTTCTTCACTCTCTGCCCTCATCACAAACACCATTGCAAAACCCTAGGAAAGCAAAATGGCTCCTGATCAAGCAAATAACAGACTTTCTATTATGTTCCCAGCTATTCACATATATATGCAATCAATAATTCTCATTCTTAGTAGCTAAATTGATACAACAGTTCCCATCCAAAACCTCAGGAATCATGATCATTTGGCTTGCATACTACGACCCCCCCAAAAAACATAATGTGCATGGCACAGATCACTGATTTTCTGTTCCCAGACCCAAGCTCTGGGAATATACTCCTCCTATCTCAGAGCAATATTAACATACTGAGTTTTCCAGACACAACTAAAACCCCCATCTTTTAAAGCTTACTAAATGCCAGTGCTATGTCCCAGATCATATTATATAAGCATACTACATCCTGTCACTGTCTAATAATTGTTTTATTCTCTATATCACACTAATTGTATATCACACTTACCTTAAGATTTTAATCTCTTCTATACAGCGCATATAACTTTTCCATAATGTACAAGCTCACTTTAACTTCAATCACCTTTTTCATTTAAAGAATTTCTCATACAGAATGCTCGACTATACCTTATTGTTTCATTATTAGGTACTGAGAATTACTCTAATCTTGTTGTACACATTGTATTGTATTGTACTGTAGTGTCTCTCTCTCTCTCTCTCTATATATATATATATATATATATATACAAATGCTCATAAGTAATTACTAGGCTACTACCCTGCAGGCATTTTTAAACCTTGCCAGTTTCCCTTTTTGTGCTCAAAATAACCTATCCTATTTGGTTATAGATTTTTCTTTCCCACCCCGTGTCAATAATTATATATTACCCCAATAAGAATAACTGGGATCATATCACAGACAAAACTGAGAGGATTCATACATGGGAAAAAGCATTTGGGAGCTGCCTCAGTCCATTAGTAGTACAGGGCAGCAGCCTGGGGTAAATGTTCTGTTTCCCATCCATAGACATAAGTTGCCCTTGAAAATGGCTAGGGATGAACTTTCTTTCATATGGATGGAAAATCGGTTCCACATCAGCAGCATCCTCTGCAGAATATACTTGTACTTCCAAACCATTCTGTTGATATTGCAGAAGAGGTTTAGATCCATAAAGAAAATATTTCTAATGGCATTTGACTTGCTGATGTGCCTTAAATCCATCAGCAATGGGTCAGAGGAAGCCTTGTATGCCAGACACTGGTCAACTCTTAGCAGTCAGTAGGATGCTAAGTATAGTGACTGGGCTTTGAGTCAGTCCATGTAGAACATGTTGTTTAGGCCTTGTATCCGTTCTTAGTGGGGTATATCTGTGGATGTTCTAGTTGTTGCATGTGTCTGAAAAGATAATACCAAACTGGCATTATATTCATTGACTGGCCTAATGAGTGCTGAGTACAGGGGAACAATGTCATTCCTATATATAAATACAGTCTCATTGTTTATAAGCTGTGCAGTGTAGAAGGACATTATTACAACAATAGACACATGTTGGTCAAAAGTTAGGTCACTCTTCACATACGTTCCCAAATCCCAAACAACTGGGTCAACTCTAAGGGGCATATTGTCAATGTGGTAGCTCCCTGTTTCCCAAAGGATACAATAATACATTTTTGACATTTAGTTTCAGACCATGATTTTGACACTGATCATTTATTTGAGACAAACCTTGCAGGATGGCTAATTCATTTGTGGATTCTGTGACTGTTCCTAGCTTACAGTCATCTGCAAACATAAGCAACCAATACAATTTGGTATTGTCTTTTACTTCAGAAAAGTTGATTCCAAACAAGAAAGGTCTCAGTACAGAACCCTGGGGGACTCCACTGGTGACAGATCACTTTATGGAAGTTACTTAACCTATTTTGGTAATTTGCATCCTCTCTGTGGACCATTTGGCAATCCAGCAGGTGACATAGGGGTATATTGTATACTTTAAATGTATTGCTGTACATTGTCTGGGCTGAGACAGAAAATGGTCCTTTGTGATCACAGCATTAACTCAGTTAACAAACTCAAATAAATAAATAAAAAATATATCTAGCTACTTTAAGAGTTTACAAAATGTTCACATATGAAATGGTTCAGTTCATTTACTGTGATGTATATAAGTAAGTAATGTAGTGTTGTCATCTGTGTAAATACCGAGGTTCATTTTAGTGTACATACAATTTGAACCTATTTTGCTACATGCCAAAAGCACCTATCTGTTCCTTACATTTTTCCTGCTGTTGCACCCTCCCGGTGTGTTCTGTTCTCTTTCAACTTAACATGAATAGAAACTGCATTTTTGTCAATCTATGCAATAAAATTCAAATTACAAATTACAAAGGTTTTAGATTAAATGCTCTCAATGGATATAGAACTATATGATAAATATTCACCATTTTACACCCAAGCCTGTAAGGGAAATAACACATTTGGAAGAGAAGGATTAACAAGCAAAAAGTGTTCAGTTCAGCTAGCATAGAAAGTCCAAGTTTAAAGCATATACTGCTTTGTTGACTGATGTTTTCCTCTGAAGTCTTGGAATTTGTTTACCATTTGTGCTTGCATTTATTACCTGGATTACTGGGTTGAGGCAATCTGCTTCTTTTAGAATCATTCAAATAAAACGGTGCTTTTATTTAAAAATGACAAGTTGTACGCGTATTCTTGTGGAAATGGTTAGCAGTTGCCTCCCTATGGTCTGTTCTTATTAAAAGTATTACACAGAAACCTGCATAGTTTCAGTTTCAATGTGCAATTCATTCAGTGGAGTAAGAGTACAACCATAAGTGTTTTCACAAGTGCCAGATAATTTCTTATTCATCAGATGCAAGTTCTGTAGCACCATCTTGAGCAATAAAACTGATCCAGCCCTCATATTTGAATGAAACAGTTTTATAAGGGTTAGGCAATAAAATATAAGGTTTAGATAGTTAATTAATGTTCATTTTAAGTCTTCCCTGAAAAGAGGCTGCCAGCCTAGTGGGACTAACCCAGTCAACAAAGGATAAATAAATAAATACATGTTCTCTTGTTTCCAATACATAGTGTGTTCTGCCCATGAGTCATTATTGGCCATTGCTAAGCATATGATTTGTACATATTTTCTTTTTTATCTCTCATTTTGGAGTCAGCACTGGAAATTAAATTGTCTCAAGACCCTGATCTTTCTTTTTTTCCCCATCCTGCCCTTTGCATTAATCTTTCTGCTCCTGTTCTATATTTCTAACCATATCATCCATGCTGCAGAATGTTAGCTCCATAAGTCCTTGACAGTAGCGTTCCTTCATCACTGCCTCTCCCCCATGCTTGATTTAATATAACTCTCCCTACCTGATGCAGATGGAAGTGGCCTTTTGAGGCCTGGTTTGTCACAGTATTCCAAGCCTGAGTTTCTTAGCTTATACTTTAACAGTCTGACCTAATTTTACAAATACTTCTCACAGTATTATGTTTTGTGTTCACTTAATTCTGGCATTCAGTAACTTAACATTATGGAAACGTTAGGGGTAAATGTCCTTTAATTGATGAATATTGCACAGCTGATACTGACCATTCATTGCAGCAGCATTAGATGTGTTTGGTATTTGTGAAGGTTACATTTATACATATGAGTTATTTTCAAAGAAAGCACAATCAGCAGTTAGTCCTCCACTACATTCAATAACTCTGATGAATTTCCACTTGATGTACAACTACTGATGCTGTTTCACTTATTAAGCGTGATTATTATAACTGTTCACTTAATGTTAATTACTGTATGCCTGTATGCTACTGTTGTGCCTCATTACTGTAATCCTGTTCAGTTCTTTTTTCCTGGGGCTCAGGTCATGACTGAAAAGGCTATGTTACCAGTTCACTCACCTGGTTACAAATTTAAATAAATAAATAAATAGATAAATAAATAAAATTTATCATGAAAGAAAATATGGTGAATTTTAATTAACTACACTTTAGTGGATTTTCTCATGGTATTTATAGCACAAGAAAAGTTGTTGAATTTTGCTTCTAATGACAGGTATCATTTAACACTTAAGTGGTATTTTAACAAATTTGAAAAAACAAGTGTGTGAGTAAACCCCACCGCTTACTTGTAAATGCTAAGTCTTAGATTGTACAACTACAGGGAAAAGGAAACATTACATGTAAGTCTGAATCATTGCCAGAATTGTAATAGAAACTCAACAGCAATGATCTTCTATCTGAAACAATGACTGGCAAGGCACAACTTGTGACTGATGAGTTATAACCTCATTGACTTTGCACTCTACAGCTAGTGGGGAAGACAAATGTAAATTAATTTTTTAGTTCAGTTTAATACTATAATGCCCGTTTAACATAATATGGATATTGCCAATTACTATTTGACTATTATTCCTTCACAACTGACATGCTTCTGAAAGAAAACCAGGGTTCACATCAAAATGTCATATGGATGCATGGGTAACATGGCAACTTACACAATGAAGGCATATCAGATGAGTACCAGTTAGTGAACCAAATGCACTGAGGCAGCAATGCAAACTTCTGCTCTACTGTTCCACCTGCTAGGCTTAACATGCCTAAAGAATTCCTTGATGCATAATCACTCTCTCATATGTACAACATGCCATCACGGATGATTGGCTCACAGACTAAATGCATTGCTTGTTTTTATCTATAAGTTTGAATTTCACTCTCTGAACATCCCACTAGCATTCTTACTATTGCAAGTGACATTTGTCTCATGGTATTACTCCTATTGTCCTAAATTCCATTTTGCCTGTATTTAGAGGTCTTTATACCTTATCTAGGACTCTCTTGCGGACATTTGGGCATGATGTCAGATCCTGTAAGGCCATGCAGGAGAGTAAAGGCATGTATCTACAAAGTTGCCATGTGGACATGTATGTCAGCTACAAGCACAGTTTGTATTCTGTTCTGGACAATAGTCCACCAGGCCATAATAAAGGCCATGCTTTAAGCAGCAAAGTCTTCATCCTCCTCCTCCTGAGGTGCTGGAGCTGGTATACAAACAAGTTACCTCTTCTGCCCAGCTAGCTTATCTTATACCTGAGCTGTTTTTTGAACCCAGTGACCTAATCTGAACACAGTACTATGCTCCCATAGGTAGGTAACTTTGCCTGAATGTTTTGCTGAAATACAGCCAGGAGTACTATTTATATTTCTTTACCCCCTTTAATGTAAATCTAATGAAGCATTATTGACAAGTGGTTACTTGTTAAAATTTATTGGAAAAAGTTCATTTTAAGAGGTATTTAAAAATAATTACAGTGAGTTTGAATTTCTTTTTCTTACTTCTCAAAGAGTAGTAGCTAACAATAATATATCAGTGCTGCATGTAGGACAATGACTGAGTATAATATTGAAACAAGACATTTCAATGAAATGGTTTGACCTCGTATTCTGAATGTAGTGGGCATTGCTGTGAAATGAGATTATGTGCATTAATGAAAAGCCTTTACTTGGAACCAGAGCAAAAAGAAACACAAAATAGCAAAATGAAAATAAATACTCTGGATATTCCTGGCCATTGTTGATGCAGTAAAAATACAGTTTTATTTTAGATAACCTACAAACAATGACTATTAAGTTGGGAAGTATGCAGTGATCTCATTTAGACACACATTTCACACAAAAGTTGTTGTACAGAATTAGAAAAGTCACTGTTGTAATGCTAAATAATAGATATAACAATGTAGGGAGGGTCCAGAAAAGCTTGAATGCAAGCTTCCCCCATATTTAACTTGATCTTATTTCCTAACCATACCTCAGCATTTATGTAATACTTAAGTGTTATGTGTAAATATTCACAGTATTAAGGTCTGCATTCTGCATCAGTAATTTGAAGCATATATACACAAATGCAGTAGTTTCATCCCAGGTAGTACACTTCTCCCTTTATCTACATCTTTTGGACTACTAAAGTGTCATGCGGTTCAGGTCAGTGCAAATATAAAAAGTAATCAAACAGCATACATTCCACAGCCAGTTACTGACATGCTGTCTTTAGTATTAACTAAGTTTTTTTGTTTGCATCAAATTTCTGCCATTGAACTAGTCAAATGTCTTTTGATCAGTGCATGAATTGATTCAGTCTGCAGATAATAGAAAAGGCTAGATAGACAATGATTTTAAAATATCTCAAAAAGAAAGTGGTGGGGTGTAAGCACATCACACAAGAACTTTAAATTAAACTGTAACCATGAATAGTTCAGAGTCCTCACTGGATCTCACTACACCAATAACAGACTCGGCAATGTTATACAGTTGAATTGTTCAGACTTGGATATAAAAATCACATAGCCACACATTAGCAATAAATTCTCCATTTGACAGCACATTTGTATCAGTCACTAAAATAATAGCTGCATAATGATCATGTTCAACAAAATCCATATTTGTTTAATCACAAAGCTAGCAAAATTTCATATGAGATACAAAAGGTTAAACCATGCGAGACAGAGAAATTTGATGACCTTACAGTAAGACAAACCACCTTTCTTGTTAGTTGTTAAGGACTCTGCATGTTAAAATCGGAATGGTTCCTGTTGTCAGTATCCAGAATTCAGGATATGGTGCACTCCTTTTAGTAGCTGTGCTGGTTACAGAATATGTTCACATGCATCTGGAATGAGTCTACTTCACTGGAATTCCAATGAACCAGAGCAGTGTCCAATTGTCAACTTGAATCTGTGAAATCTGGCCATGGCTCAAATCATATCCAGCTACAGGTACACCAGTAATTACAATAATAATAACCGAGGCACTAATGACACTGTCCTGGGAATAAAACAGGACATGACAAAGGTTAATAAACATTTTACTGCACAGCTTCAATAGACAGGTAGCCTTCCTGGTGCTGTCTGGCAGTATGGATACATTTGTCTCTATTAGTTCCCTCAAATGCTATATTCGTTGTCCATGTGGTATAGCTATTCTTAACTTACCAGAGTTCATCTGTCAGGACAATGAGAAGACTTTCCTATACACTTAACACATCTGTCCAATTCAGCAGTGCATTTCACAGTACCATAGAAGTACAGAATATTCATAGTACACTACAAAGCTAGTCATCTAGACTATCCTGTTTTATTCATTAAGGGGGCTGCATACTGCAAACCTTTGATTCATCTGGTAGCATACAAAAACATATAACAGGGTACAATATGCCCATTGCAGCAGTGATAGAGATCCTTGCTATACTACTCAGGGAATAGTGGGCACTCTTGTGCTTGGCAATGCTAACTAGGACGAGTATCCATTTCTTAAAATACACTGCCCGCCCAAACAACACGCTAGCCTTCCTGAGTATGCCACTCAAAACAAAGTGAATGTTTTTTTTAGCACTTTATTATGTGTGCAACAAGTAAAGCATTTAGTGCATGCTGACTGCTGCACTCCAGGGAGTTCAGTGTGCATATTTCAAGACCCAAAAGCTTCGTTTAATGTAAGTTTTCCATTTTAAAAGAGGAAAAAGAGATGCAATGCCTGGCTGAGTCAAGGTCATTGAGTTCTGTGTTTTGCTGCAATGACTTTTATTTTATTTAATATAAACACCTGTAATTCATCACTCCTTCCACTGGTTTTACTGACAGGGTATTTGCAACACTTAGTTAATTTTCTAACTTAGTGTTCTGACTTAGTCTTAGTCTCATGAATCCGCGGTGGTGCAGTGGTAGTGTTGTTGCCTCACAGCAAGAAGTTCTCTCGTTCGATTCTTGGCTAGAGTGTGGGGAGTTCCTTCTGTGTGGAGTCTGCATGTCCTCCCCGCGGTTGGTTGGGCGTTCGAAAGACATGCGTAAATGGGCGTGCCTTTGCTGAAGGTTGAACGTTGAGCTGGTACCTCTGTGTTCGTGAAAATCTACTGCCAATCATTAGTGGACGGGAGTTCAGCTGTGGCGACCCCTAACCCGAAAGACAAACAACAACAGTGTTCTGACTTAGTCTTAAGAGAGAAGCTTTGTGGTGTAGCTATAAAGTTCAGACTGCATTGCACAGACATTTTTAACAAAATTTGATCTGTATTGTACTGCAATCCTCTAAATTGTCCATAAATATGATGTGTGTGTGTGTGTGTGTGTGTGTGTGTGTGTGTGTGTGTGTGTGTGTGTGCGTGTGTGCGTGTGTGTGTGTGTGTGTGGGTGTGTGTGTGTGTGTGTGTGTGTGTGTGTGTGTGTGTGTGTGTGTGTGTGTGTGTGTGTGTGTGTGTGTGTGCGTGTGTGTGCGTGTGTGTGTGTGTGTGTGTGTGTGTGTGTGTGTGTGTGTGTGTGTGTGTGTGTGGGCATGCACGTATGTGTGTGTCTTATTGTAGAGAATTGTAGACTAATATCTCATCCAAGATCAGTTGCATGGAGTGGCTTTTCCATGATCCTGAAGAGGATAAAGTACAATCAGAACAAAATCAATAAATTAAAGTGTTTAAGGAAGTTCAAATAATGCTGTACATCTTGCCAGAAAAAAATCTCAGAAGAATCTAAATGCAATGATTATAATGCTACACATGCAGGACAAGCCTGACATGTTTTAAAAGCTAGATGAACCAGATGACAGAAAGCAGTATAGCCAACCAATTAACTTGATGACTAAAGCCTTTGATGTTTTTTTTTGAACCTCTGATGATAATCAATAAAGTGTGTGATGTTAAAACTACCCACATAACCACTTTAGTATTGAAAGTATTGGGCACATGCGCTACTGCTGAATCAGTTTACATCACCACAGGCTGCGATTTCCAAGGATCTATCAACAAAAACAATGATCTTCTTTATTAATTGTTACCTGGACTAGATAGCTGACATCATCTGCCCTCTGGAAAGTAGGTGAGACATATATAGATTGGAGAATGTGGAGAAGGATGTCAACGTCAATCAGAAGCATGTCATGATTATGTAAGAACACATTATTTAAAATCATATATATGTATGTGTGTCCTGATATGTACACTATTTTAAATAAGTTACTTCTGTAGGAAGGACTTAAACATGCAAGTGATTCATCACAGTCTTGAACAGCAAATCCTGGCAGACTTCTAAATGACAGCAAGACACTCCTTCCTCCATTTCCTTTTATTTTGCCCATACACATATAGAAGTAGGTATCTCTTTTGAATACACATTCTTTACTCTGTTTAATAATGCCTGAAGTCTGTTTAAATTTAATTCATTAAGCATTTTCGTTTCTGTCTGTTTTTAGGCTGATTTCAAGGAATTTTCGTACCAATTATTTGCCTGTGAGTGACTTAGACAAGTAAAACTGCGTTCACTTGTAAGTATATACATTTCTAATATTAAAATACTTCAGTACAAGAACAGCAGTGTTTCTTTTTATTTTTTTCAGCTTGTTGGTTCTGTAGAGATGGAATCCATATACCATGGGAATTTAATACATTTTAGTGTTCATGCTCACTGGATATGCAGGAGTAACCTCAATTTAATTGAATTGTGAATGTAACACATTTCAGAAACTTTGTCCACTCATAAGCAGAGTCAAGTGTCAGCACTTTAGGGCAGACACATGTTAGAAATTTAATCCAGATAAACACATACACATGTTAAATGCACTCCCAGTCAGGGAATGCCAGCTGATGAGGTGCCACTGGTCAGCAGATGTAGTTCCCTTGTACTGGTGGCAATTGCAGTTCTATAAGACTAGGCAGTATCATTACATGTTTTATTTGCTGAAGTGGAGATTGACCAAGGAAAGGGAAGAGGAAAGAACCAGTGTCTGACAATGGTAACAGATTACATTTCTTAGTGTCCGCGTGATCTCAGTGTTAGTATAAAGAAGTAGCCATTGGTGTTTGGTCTTGGGCAGGGTCATTGTCTGTAGAGTGATGGGAATTATCTGTGATCTGTTGACTGGTAAACTTTTGGTTTGCTTTTCTATATTAAGATGCACAGACACATTTAGCACATGTATAGTTTAGTTAATTATAATATGGTGCCATCAGGTGTTCTTGAAGATATATATATATATATATATATATATATATATATATATATATATATATGTATATATATATATATATATAGATATATACATACACACACACACACACACACACACACACACACACACACACACACACATACATACCGATTTAACACACATACAGGTGACTTAGCTGCAATTTGATGCCATCAGGTGTTGAAGCCGCAAAGATTGCTTTTATGTGATTTCAAGAGCACACAAATAGTAAAGTCGCATCTCTATTGATATATGATTGTTTATTATATGCAGTGTCTTCATACCAGTTACTTTTTGTTAACCCACCGATAACGTATTAAACTGAGGCCTGATACTGAAAGTGAAAAGTGGACTGTGGTGAGCATAATGTGTCCTCAGGTTTGGGAGAACAATATTAAATTACTTCTGTCACCTCCTTCCCAGCATCTCTATTCTTGTCTGTCTCATTCTGTAGCTCTGCTTCAATGGTGAAGTTATTCAGTCTACTGACCATTTTCAATACATTTTGTCTCATGAGTATGCTTATTGAGTGAACAGAATGCTATACTGCATCCCACAACTATAGTAACTATGTCATAGAACACCATATTGAAAACGTTGACTATTGCATCTACATATACTAACTGCACAACAATACAGCACTTGTTAATTGTATCATTTTAGTTCAGCCATTAGACAACTGCATTCTATTTAAGCAGGGTCTTTTAAAAAATTACACATGGGAGGTATTATACACAGTCAGTAATTGATCATGCATGTAGCTCTTGTGAGACTGTGACTGTAATCTAGTGAGTGCGCGCGTGTGTGTGTGTGTGTGTGTGTGTGTGTGTGTGTGTGTGTGTGTGTGTGTGTGTGTGTGTGTGTGTGTGTGTATAGACAGATATATATGTGTGTTTCTGGATATATATATATATATATATATATATATATATATATATATATATATGTTTACTATCATAATCTTGAAGCAGACTGGGTTGAATGATTGTATCATCAGCTCACTTCTGTTATGATTTTTACTGTACAGTGATAAATATCAAATTATCTAATTTATTTATTTTTATTGACTGAGTTAGCCATCCTAGGCATGTGGCAATGTTATGATTTTTACTGTACAGTGATAGATATCGAATTATCTCATTTATTTATTTTTGTTGACTGAGTTAGCCATCCTAGGCATGGTCAGTTTTCAGAGGCAGCTCAAGGTTATATGCTTACTGACTAGGTGAAGTTTTGCCAGGACACCAGAGAAATTCCCCCAATCTTTTTGATAACAGCTGTTGGATATTTAACATCCACCACAAGTACCAACAGAGCTGGCAGGTGTGACGTTTTCATATCTTATCCACAGGACATCATCTCCCACCTTATTCTGCACTATAGTGTCATTAGTGGAAAATGAATTCAAGTACCTGTTATAAGAATAGAATCTTCCCAGAATGAAAGGCAAGTCTGAAATCCTGCTGAAATTCTGATGATCATTACTTACAATCCTCCAACAATGAGACTCTGAGTGTAAACATGAAGAATGTATACCAAGTCCAGAGTTGCAACATGTTACAGTATTCATCCTATTTTAAGGTACTTCATTGTTGGATTAAGTGTTTATAAAAAAAGCATAGGAAGGCATTCGATGTCAGAGGGTGCCGGAAGGTGAATTTCCTCTGTAAAAATGTTTTAACTGCATTGTGTCAGGTTTTGGCAGTTGCAGTTTAGTTCCAAATATGTAAAATGGAAGTTTTTTATGCAAGTTATGGGAGTCACATTTCTGATAGGGGATTGCATGAGATACCTACTGAATTACTGTCACTTACCATTTAACCTGCTTTCCTGTCTAGATGATAAGCTGTGAATTTTGACTTAGAGGTATTCATCATTCTCCTCATCCTCACTAATACAGTTTGAAATATTATCAACAATTTCCTAAATTTTCTCAGTGTTTTTATCTCTGCCTCTGCTCAAGAAAAAAAATGTGCCATGTATTTTATACCACAAATTTGAGGAAAAAAAAGTTTCCTTTTATTATTCTGAGCAGTGAATTCCTGGTCCTTTCTAATTCTTAGGTTATGCATCTTTTTTGTTTTAAAAATCATTTTCTGAGAAAATGCTGCCCCACTGTCTTTCTTGGTTTTGCTAATTCCACTGAATAATTTGGAAAGTGTAATGTTTATCCTTCTCTTTCAATATAGGTTGTTTATAGTATGATCATTTTAAATGTTTATGTCATTTTTAGTTATGGGATTGTAAGGTTTTGTTAGGTGAAGTATAATATGTCTTACAAATAGGAGTTCTCCAGAACTCTAAACAGTAATTCTGATCACCATCAGTTTGTAAAAAAGAGTCTGGGGAATTCAATAGACTCCACGGAGGCTTAGCGTGAAGCCTACATATAATTTGTTTGCGCAATGAGCCGCACTGCTGATGACTGCATGCCACACACCTCGCTGAAATGTAAATAAGCACAGGTTCATTGTGAGCTCAGTGTTGCTGGCCAGGAAACTGTGTAAAGCAACATGTACACTAGCAGACATGTAAACCTGTTTACCTACAGGCAAACTAGGTCTGTGACATTGCTTGGAATGACACAGTGATTACATGGTTAATAATAAAGCAATGTATATAGTTAAAACACATTACATGAAAGTATATACAGTGCAGACTTTTGTGAACACCTGTATCAGGCATACTAAAAAATGTTGTGTAAATGATCAGTAAGGTTACTTAGACTGCATTGAATGCATGCTTGATTGTACAATTATGATATGCATGCGTAATTTGCTACTACTGTATAAATGAGCAATATTTTGGATAAAATAATAGTTGTGTTGTGCTGCATGCATACCCCTTGCTTCCCTCAATCTTTCTAAATGCTCAACGTGGGCTTCCTTGTTCACCATTCTCTCCTGCTTGGCTGTGGAATAAAATGAAGAGAACAAGAGAAGAACATTATGCATGCCAGTCTTGCCTATATGCAGCTGTCTACCTAATTTAAATTTTCAAATTTTCTTTATCTATATACTTACACAACTGCAGGATGTCAGCAGTCCTAAACTCAGCCAGTCATTGCTTGAGTGTATCCTGCTTGCACTTTTTGCAGTCATTAAAATGAATGCCAGTCACACTGGAGACAGCCTTGGACAGACTATTAATTCCATGCCTCAGACTTATACTGGGAGCAGGTATAGTCCCCCTGCAAGAGCCTTTGGCTGCTGCTCTTTACAAAGAGTCCAGTAAAGATTCTGGACTCCTCAACTCCCCACCTTTGAGCCCTAAATTTAGCACCTTCCCTTCTACCTCCAGACAGGTCCAATCAGGGTGAACAGCAACAAATAATAGTGCTTTCCTGCCAAGTCATGTTATTGCATTTACAGCTAGTGCTCAAACCCAAACAACAATACCAACCTCGTCTGCACAATGTTAAGTGGAGAGCAATAGTGCCAAACAGAGAGGAAAGCAGTTTTCAAATAGGAAGACTAATCTGACAGTTGGCATTTATGGGCTGGTTGCTGCTGTAACTGGTAGGTGATTCAGCTTTGCCGACATATATTGGGGGCATACATTTTATGACCTGACAATTTTTGTGTGGCTTTACACACTGATAAAATTAATTGTACAATGTGGGTTTCAAACCTGTGCATTAGAGGTAATATATATTCTTCTACATAGATGATTGTTTTATCCTTGCCACAGAAGAAGTGCTTGTTGGACATGCTCATTAATTATATATAAATACACATGACAGAACTGTGGGCAGCACAGAGGCAGCAAACTCCTATCACATTCCATGAATGCTGTGGAGAAGATGATTGATAAATGGATATACAGAGTAGTAGAATGCAAGATGGGAGATGAGCAGTTCGGATTCAGATCAGGATGCAGCACAATTAACCCAGTGTTTGCAGTGAGACAGATACTTGAGAGGAAGCTAGAGATGAGGAGAAAGTCCAACTGGGCATTCCTAGACTTGGACAAAGCATATGACAAGGTCCCAAGAAAGCTGATCTGGGCAGTACTGCAGTGGTTTGAAGTCCCAGAAACACTGGCAGAATTAGTACAGGCTATGTGCAAGCACCCAATGACTCAATTACAAACAGCATTCGGCCTCACAGAGGGGGCTCCCAGTGGGAGTGGGTGCATATTATTCATATTGTTCAGCTCTGAGCCGACTGCTGTTCATACTGGTGATGGACTACATTACAGTTGGAGGGGACAGATCAGCAAAGTTGCTGCATGCAGACAATGTGGCGTTACAGGCAGACTATGAGCTAGAACTTCAACAAAAGATAGGAAAATGGAATGCAAAACTGAAGGCACATAGAATGAAACTGAGCACAGATAAGATTGTGGAAATGGCAGCAAGCTGGGAAAATCAGAAGAAGCTGAGAATAGAGATAGACAGGAAGATAGTGGAACAGCTAAACAGCTTCAAGTACCTAGGAGGGGTGTTTGAGGAGAAGTGAAGTCTGAATGAAGAGGTCAAAGCTAGAATCAGAGGGGCTGCAGCCAACTGGCTTAGAGTGTCATGTGCAGTCTATGACAGAAGAATGCCAAAGAAGCTGAAAAGTTAGATGTACAAGACAGTGGTGCAACCAGTACTACTGTATGGTACAGAAACCTGGGCAGTAAAGGCAGAACAGTTGAAGAAGCTACAGGTGATGGAAATGAAGTGTCCGAGAAGAGTGGTAGGATGCACACTATGCGACAGAGGAAGAAATGAGGACATACAAGCAGACGCCAAAGTAGCTCCAATTACAGAAAAGATGAAAGAGAATATTATTAAGGTGGTTTTGACATATGTGCAGAAAAGCAAAAAACAATCTGGTGAGGAAGATTTGGGACAAAGAGGAAGAAGGTAAGAGGAAGCAAGGATGTCCAGCAAAGAGATGGCTGGATTCTGTGAAAGAAGATCTTCGACACTCAGGCATGAGTGTTACAGAAGGCAGGAGTGTGACACTGAATTGAGAGAGTTCGTGACAGTTGACACGATACCCCGACCCCATGTAGAAAATGGGAAAATGGGGGCTAATGACGATGATGTTGATGATGACACATGACAGAGTGAGGGGTTAACCATGTATGTGTATGACCTGAAAAGGTCCTGGTTTATACATTTATGTATGTATGACTGTCATTAACATCTGAAGGCCATCTAAGGCCAGAGAAGACAATTATAATTACAGAAACAGAATATTCAGTATACCCTCTGTCACATATAATCCATATGAGCTCCACTGCTAGACATATTTACTGTTATTTATAATTATGTTTACATTTAAAAGTGAGTGAACAAGCATTAATAAAATTGTGAGTGTGCTAGATTAGAACCCTGGCTCATCTGTATTGTGAACATTAACTTATACCATTTGCCACAGGGAAGATTGGACTACAAGTGTATTTTTAACAGTCATTATTCTGCACAGTGACCACTGTTTCTCAGCCCTGCTCATTAGTTATACATATGCCTTAAAACTCTGAGTGTTTAGACATGTATGTGTGTGACATGACAGTTCAAAACATAAATGTGTAATTGTAGAACCATAATTCTACTGATACCCACAGTAACACATTTAATATATATCTGATATCCTGTGTATGCCCAGTGCACCTGTTGTAGATAGTTATTTCTATGTTATATTATTGTTTTCATGTTAAATATAATATAAAGTATGCTGGAAAAACAGGAATAAAGCTTTGGACTTTGCTGGGTTAGAACCCAGGCTCACCTATATTGGAGGTCCTACACTTGCACCTGCTGCCACAGGAACAGTTACAGAAGACCTGCATATTTTCCCATTCGTTATTAAGTACATGTGCTGACCACCTCACAGTGTCACTTAGTATGTTTGCGCAGTGTCAACCCATAGAGGATATAATGTATCCAACTGTCTACTGTCACTTCCTGAATGCAGGTGTTGTGGAAATGCAGATGTTGGGAAAGGTTGCTAACCACCGTGAAAAACCAGTTAGCAGGTTTGCAGAATGGTAAGCAAAACATACAATGATCCATTTTGAAATTGACTGTCTCCTTCATGTATGGGCCATTAGACTATGTTTGCATGAAGGTAAGTGACATTCAAACATGGCAATCAAAGCTCACCTTGTTTTATCCTTGTAGGCAGTGTTTATTAGTTTTTTCCTTAAAAGACAAATGTGGGACTTGCGCTGTGATCTACAGGTGGTATGAGCTTTGTGGTTCATTTTGTTTACCAGGTGTGGTAAACACACACTTGGATCACAGGTGCAATTTATGCAGTCTTTATTATAGAAGTATGTTAGATGAAATGTTTTTGATTTATCCATTTCACAGTGTTTGCTCTAAGCAGCACACCACACAAATATTAATTAAAAAAAACATTACAAAATAAATTTTAGCAGACATTAACATTTTTTACACAAGTCTGGATTTGAACTGTCATACCAATAAACCTACACAGTAAGGGTGTCTTATCCCTCTTTGCCACAGAAACAGCTTTGCAGCAGGAATGTAAATCATTGTGCATACAAGCAAGTCCCGTTTCAGCCACATTATTAAGAAGACATTAAACATGTACACTTTCATGTGTAAATTACAGATTTAGTGCAATGACTGATCACACAACCATTTATTTCTAAGTATCGATTGCAGCAACGCAGCTCTGTCTTCTCTTTGAATGTTGTTCATTCTACTCTTATCTAAGCAGTAATCTCAAACATGCAGTCTGTAAGGCACTCTGTATTATTGTCCTTAAAATGGATGAGAATATTAAATGGCAATAATGTACAGTTTTCAACAAATGTAGGGAAGTCTGGATATTAGTGAACATGAACTAAGAACTGTGTGCTGATCACTTACACTTAACACCTTGATATAATTACTTCTGCAGTTTGTAAGTGTATCCTGGGTGGCACACCCACTGCAGATAAGGGGTCTGAATTTCTGTTGTGTTTTCTTTCTCCCTCCCACTAACCACTTACAGTTGCAATCCATTAGCAGTAAACAGTGAGGCAGTGCCTACACTATGGTTACATCAGCTACACAAATCCAAAAGTTTGGGATTCAGCAATTCTAATGAGTGCACACCTCATTTGCATCTTCACTATGCCCAGAGGCATGAGTTTACATCATAACAAGGTAACCATGTAGTTAGGGAACTTGAAGGTGAGAGGACTTGTGCATTTATATTCTAACTAATCAAACTAGGACATTGCCCACCATTAAAAATAAATTACATACAGGGCACCAAGCATATGACCTTAGAAAACCTTTGATGAAACATTAACTCTTACCAGACCTAGTTTTAAAACTATGGGTTAGGAAAAAGCATTCACCAAATTTAGACTAACTTCCTAGAATCAAATCCCACCAGATATCCAGACAGAAACACTTTAGAGCTCTTTAAAACCAAATTTAAAGAATACCTCATAAAGGAGTCTGCCCATACATTCTTCAAAGATAATGGTTAAAGATGGCAACACATAGTGGTTATCAGGAACATAGGACTACAACTATGTCTACCTCAGTGATTGGGTCAAAAACTGAACCATGCAGAATAGCTGAAATAACAATGGTGCATCCAAATATTTCACTAATTGTTTAAAAGGCTTGTGTCTTTGTCAAAAATAAAAATGCCTACATAGTTCTGTGTACAGACAAAATTTATCTACATGCAAATATTTAAGTATTGTACATATTTGTATGATATGTATGTACAATACAGTTTTCATTACCAGTAAACATGCATGTTTTCAAATTATAGGATTTGTTTTGTCACAGTGGCACTATACTGTACTATGTATTCTGGCTTTAGCCATGCAAGCTTCCTGACTGGTATGCTTTGTATGTTTTGTATTGTCGTAATGGCCCTGGTCATGGCTAAAAAGGGTCTGTTGACCAGCCTACCGATATAGTTAACAAAATGAAATAGACAGACAGATAGATAGATAACAAATCCAGGAACCTATGAACATGAAGCATGCATGTGTTACTGCCTCGTTACATGTGAAAATAATGACAGATATTGTTACTATGCATATTCCAGCCTGCCTCCAATTAGTCTTGCTGAATCAATGTTTATCTGTAATGCAGCATGTTGAGACTAAGCCAGCTCAGCCAAAGATGCCATAATAGCTTCTGACTGTTGGATAGTGGCATGAGGTAGAGTGTCCTTAGTGCACTGGCTTCCAGGTGCAGTAAATGAATGGTGACAGTGTATGGTTTAACACTGCTGCATCCAGCATTGCTGATGTGGCCTGCACCCCAGCCATGTTTGTAACTCCACTGATGATGAGTCTAAGGTCTAGTGAGGACATAGAAATATGTAATGAATATATGAATGATGATCCCTGCAACACATCCTCTAGAGCTTGTGGGTCATCAGTTCTTGTAGTGATGGTACAATGCATGAGAGAGACATGCTCCGAATATGAGGCTGTTTTTACAGTACTACCTTCTTCAGCACTACATTTTCCAAATACACTAGTGTTAATCTGACCAGTTTCATATCAATGTCAATATACTCCTTGGTCATTCATACACAGCTCATGATTTTGGCCCATGTTTCTTGGGTGGTAATTTCTTCATCCACATACATAAATGGTCACATCAGCAGACTGTTTACATGTCTGAATAGATGTAGACAAAGAATCTCAAACAATTAACAATTGCTTACATAGCATGATGAGGGGAACACAAACTATATAATGCAGAAACAGAACACATGCCCCTGGTTGCATGATAGAATATGGCTCATCCATTATGATAGTGACCTTGAAAAGTACAACCACCAGAGGCTGACACTGTGAGGTGTTCTCAGGGCTTCATGCTATGAATCTCAGGTTTCTGTTGAGTCATTTGTAAAGTCAGGTGACATCTACAATGTTAAATGCATTCTGCATACTGCCTGCTGCATACATAATTGGCTGTGTGCATACAGACATTCACAAATTATCAGTTGGTTGTGTGAGGGCGGGTTCACCAAATGCCAGAGCCATAGCTGTTCCTGCAATAAAAAGCAATCACACAAAATGTATCTTATGTACCAATGCTCACAGGTACAGACTTGCATACCAGCAAACAGACATATTAGCAGTACCACTAGGAACTCAAGCTTCGAGCTCCCCTCCAGATAAAACATGCAGAGGTAATAACCATAAGCTGAAGCTGAGAACTGCAAATCTGTTAGGACAAGTGGAGCATCTTATGGTGCACTGCCAGTACTTATGCAGCTGATGGCCAGTGCATGATACTGTTTGCAAGATCTGTCATGTATGTTGGTGGACTGTGTAGCGGGCTTTCATCATGGGAGAATTGCCACCAACTGTACTGATATCGGAAGGCATGTGTTTCCACAGACATCACTGATAACAGCGATGGTTTGTGTCCACAGACATTCATATAAGGGATGCTGTGATCCTGCAATGCATGCAGAAGGACAGCTGTTTCTTGTATGTTAGAATGATGACTTCTTTACCAAACTCTCTGCTATTCCTGAGGATTTCTCTGAGAATCACACAAACACACTGTAAAAAAATACAGTAAAAGCCTGAAGGTAGGAAACCAACCATTCAACATTGAAAAATCATATAAAAAATACTCCTTAATTTAATGAAATGTTGAGCACTTTTGTTCACAAATAAACTGACCCTCAGAATGAGTACACACATTGGATCCTCTTCTTTAAATACAAAAAGTTAAGCTAAAGTTGTGATTAATGAATATTAACAATATAAAAGATTGAAAATGCAGGATAGTAAATCTCGAGCATCATTCATCTTTAAACTTCTTTTTTGCAGGAGACAACATATATATATATCTAAAGCAAACATCACACTACTCAAGACTGGTGTGGTATCCTTCAAGGCCCCTGAGCCAGAGGAAACCACAACCCAAGCTGCAGAAGCCCTTACAAATGCCTTCTATGAACACCTCCAGGACTGCATGGATCAGGCAATCCCAAATAAAACCAAGACTCTTTCCACAAAGGGCAAACGTCCAGTCTGGTGGACCCAGCCATTAACAAACTTTACAATAAGAGGAAAGCTATTACATGATAGAACAAAATCCATAAAGGGAAGTCACCCCTGATCATTATTAGTAAAAAATACGAGCACTCATAAAATCAACTAAGGCCAATTTTGAAGAAAATTTGCCATGGATTCAAAGGACAATCATAAGGCCTTTTTTCAGCTATGTTAGGAACCTGGGTGGAAACTCCCAGATATGCTCAGAATTAGTCCAAAATGATACAAAAATCACTGAACCCACAGACATTGCCAACATACTGGCAGACAGGTTCAGTGCAAACTTCACCCCTCTCCCCTAAAGGAGAGATAACTATCCCAGCTGAGGTTAAACAGTTGCAATCCATTAGCAGTAAACAGGCAGTGCCTACACTATGTTTACGTCTGATACACAAATCCAAAAGTTTGGGATTCAACAATTCTAATGAGTGCACACCTCATTTGCATCTTCACTATGCTCAGAAGCATGAGTTTACATCATAACAAGGTAACCATGTAGTTAGGGAACTTGAAGGTGAGAGGACTTGTGCATTTATATTCTAACTAATCAAACTAGGACATTGCCCACCATTAAAAATAAATTACATACAGGGCACCAAGCATATGATCTTAGAAAAACCTTTGATGAAACATTAACTCTTACCAGACCTAGTTTTAAAACTATGGGTTAGGAAAAAGCATTCACCAAACGTAGACTAACTTTCTGGAATCAAATCCCACCAGATATCCAGACAGAAACACTTTAGAGCTCTTTAAAACCAAATTTAAAGAATACCTCATAAAGGAGTCTGCCCATACATTCTTCAAAGATAATGGTTAAAGATGGCAACACATAGTGGTTATCAGGAACTTAGGACTACAAGCATGTCTACCTCAGTGATTGGGTCAAAAACTGAACCATGCAGAATAGCTGAAATAACAATGGTGCATCCAAAAATTTCACTAATTGTTTAAAATAATGGCTTGTGTCTTTGTCAAAATAAAAGTGCCTACATAGTTCTGTGTACAGACAAAATGTATCTACATGCAAATATTTAAGTATTGTACATATTTGTATGATATGTATGTACAATACAGTTTTCATTACCAGTAAACATGCATGTTTTCAAATTATAGGATTTGTTTTGTCACAGTGGCACTATACTGTACTATGTATTCTGGCTTTAGCCATGCAAGCTTCCTGACTGGTATGCTTTGTATGTTTTGTATTGTCGTAATGGCCCTGGTCATAGCTAAAAAGGGTCTGTCGACCAGCCTACCTATATAGTTAACAAAATGAAATAGACAGACAGATAGATAACAAATCCAGGAACCTATGAACATGAAGCATGCATGTGTTACTGCCTTATTACATGTGAAAATAATGACAGATATTGTTACTATGCATATTCCAGCCTGCCTCCAATTAGTCTAGCTGAATCAATGTTTATCTGTAATGCAGCATGTTGAGACTAAGCCAGCTCAGCCAAAGATGCCATAATAGCTTCTGACTGTTGGATAGTGGCATAAGGTAGAGTGTCCTTAGTGCACTGGCTTCCAGGTGCAGTAAATGAATGCTGACAGTGTATGGTTTAACACTGCTGCATCCAGCATTGCTGATGTGGCCTGCACCCCAGCCATGTTTGTAACTCCACTGATGATGAGTCTAAGGTCTAGTGAGGACATAGAAATATGTAATGAATATGTGAATGATGATCCCTGCAACACATCCTCTAGAGCTTGTGGGTCATCAGTTCTTGTAGTGATGGTACAATGCATGAGAGAGACATGCTCCGAATATGAGGCTGTTTTTACAGTACTACCTTCGTCAGCGCTACATTTTCCAAATACACTAGTATTAATCTGACCAGTTTCATATCAATGTCAATATACTCCTTGGTCATTCATAGGCAGCTCATGATTTTGGCCCATGTTTCTTGGGTGGTATTTTCTTCATCCACATACATAAATGGTCACATCAGCAGACTGTTTACATGTCTGAATAGATGTAGACAAAGAATCTCAAACAATTAACAATTGCTTACATAGCATGATGAGGGGAACACAAACTATATAATGCAGAAAGCAGAACACATGCCCATGGTGGCATGATAGAATATGGCTCATCCATTATGATAGTGACCTTGAAAAGTACAACCACCAGAGGCTGACACTGTGAGGTGTTCTTAGGGCTTCATGCTATGAATCTCAGGTTTCTGTTGAGTCATTTGTAAAGTCAGGTGACATCTACAATGTTAAATACATTCTGTATACTGTCTGCTGCATACATAATTGGCTGTGTGTATACAGACATCCACAAATTATCAGTTGGTTATGTGAGGGCGGGTCCACCAAATGCCAGAGCCATAGCTGTTCCTACAATAAAAAGCAATCACACAAAATTTATCTTATGTACCAATGCTCACAGGTACAGACTTGCATACCAGCAAACAGACATATTAGCAGTACCACTAGGAACTCAAGCTTCGGGCTCCCCTACAGATAAAACATGCAGAGGTAATAACCACAAGCTGAAGCTGAGAACTGCAAATCTGTTAGGACAAGTGGAGCATCTTATGGTGCACTGCCAGTACTTATGCAGCTGATGGCCAGTGCATGATACTGTTTGCAAGATCTGTCGTGTATGTTGGTGGACTGTGTAGCGGGCTTTCATCATGGGAGAATTACCACCAACTGTACTGATATCGGAAGGCATGTGTTTCCACAGACATCGCTGATAACAGCAATGGTTTGTGCCAACAGACATTCATATAAGGGATGCTGTGATCCTGCAATGCATGCAGAAGGACAGCTGTTTCTTGCATGTTAGAATGATGACTTCTTTACCAAACTCTCTGCTATTCCTGAGGATTTCTCTGAGAATCACACAAATCAAACACACTGTAAAAAAATACAGTAAAAGCCTGAAGGTAGGAAACCAACCATTCAACATTGAAAAATCATATAAAAATACTCCTTAATTTAATGAAATGTTGAGCACTTTTGTTCACAAATAAACTGACCATCAGAATGAGTACACACATCGGATCCTCTTCTTTAAATACAAAAAGTTAAGCTAAAGTTGTGATTAATCAATATTAACAATATAAAAGTTTGAAAATGCAGCATAGGAAATCTCAAGCATCATTCATCTTTAAACTTCTATTTTGCAGGAGACAATATATATATATATATATATATATATATATATATATATATATATATATATATATATATATATATATATGTGTGTGTGTGTGTGTGTGTGTACTCCACAAATACTGCCACACAATAAGGCATGGAATAAGCTCTAACATATGTATCCACTATATTATTTTAATGGATGAGCGTTAAGTAAACATTTAATTTTAATCATTTTATTTAATCCTGGAACCTTGTCAGCTACCAGGTACAACTTCCAGGTAACCTCCCCAAGAAATCTTAACATTTCTTGACCAAAGTTTAGGTTTTGCATGCTCTACTCCATGAACTATACACTTTATGAAATGCACACACTTATACATGTGCTTATAAAAGGGCATTGCTCTGATGTTTATTTTATATTCTCTGAGAATGTGACATCATGGTGTAGCTGCAATGAAAACAATGGCTGGCAAAAACATATCCCATTTATATGTATTTACTGTATGTGGTCCATACAAAGCCTTATCCCTCTCTTACAGCTGTAGCTTGAGAGCTAGCATGCTAATTATTGAAACAGGACTTGACAGAGCTCCTCATAATTCTCACTGTTTAACTACTCATGTGTGCACTGCAGTTTCTGGTTTGACTCTGACAGAAAGCTGATATTAAGTGCATTAAGTTTGGCATACCACAGCATTTATTGCTTTTAATTGGAATATCCCATATTGGGTCACACTCAAACATGAATCTTTTGCTGTAAAATGCTTATCTCAGTTACTGACTAATGCAGTGCACTAAAATATGTGGTTCTAGCTCACCTCATGTGTGTCTCTGAATCATACATATACAGGCATATACCTTTGCAACTTACACACATGATGCATCAGATAGTACCACATAACTACTCCATGTGTCTTGTGTATGCCATTAAGGCCTGTAGCACAGGCTGATGTACAACATGATGTGTACTTACATATCCCTGAGTTATCATGTGACACCTGACTGCACTGTTGTACCACATGTACTGACACATGTCATGTGCATATTTAGTTTGGATCTGCCTCAGGTTTCTTTGTGTTTCTTGCTGCTTCTTAACCTGTAAGGCATATTACCTCTAGAAGCTTTTCTTGCTTGATTATGATTGTATTTTGTGGCAGTACCCAGTTTCATTATAGTTCTGGAATTGAAAAACAAAAAAATATGACATTCTTGAAGTAAAATTTAGAAATCAATGTGGTAATTATCTTTCCACCCAAGCTGCAACAACTCAGGGATCAGAATACAAATTTAGTGGGTCTTTTATAGTCTGAGAACACAATGGCTGCTGAAAACTCACTGTCAATTTTAATTTTCCTGTTTACATCTCAGAAGTTAATGCCTTAGAATTCAGAGCACCAGAATTGCATGACCTATTTTGTTTTGTAATATGACAGACAGTGGCACCTAGATACCACAAAACCCTTCATCTCATTTGTCTGGTAGAGCTGACAGATTACAAATAGCTCTGAGTGAATGGGATGCATAGTACGACATAAAGTGACACATGAGGGACCATAGATGAATGCTAGGTATTCTGAGAAGAATGCGAAGAAATGGGGAGCAGTTCCACCATAGCTAGAAAGCCCCACAGTGGTGCCAATTTATCAAGGATCTGACAGCATGTCATGTTGAAATACCTCCTCCAGTCCTTCAGACCAATAGCTCTGTTACATGAAGTCATATCACACTAATATCAGAACTAATCTGTGATACTGTTGGTGGTTTTCTTTCATTACAGTGTTATTCTAGGAAGACCCAGTATTGGTACTGTGTGCTGTTGTGCTGGAGGGCTTAAACTTGTATATATACTGCTCTGGTGAATTACTATATGAATGGCATTATTACCATGGGGGGTGTACTACACATTTTCATTTGTGTTGCCCTACACTGGTACTACATTTGTGTTGCATTACTGTTAAGTGCACATATATCTGGCAGCTATGCTAATCACAAGATTCTCTTTACATTACGCTCAGCAGTACCCTATATTGTAAGAGTAATAGAAATGCATTGCATTGATTTATTTTTATTGTTTGTAACTGACTGTTGTATGTGGCATTTGTACCCAGATCTTAGTAATCTAAACTATTCAGACATCATGACACATAATAATAATACCCATTTGTTAATCATAAGGGTCTACTGGACAAACAGTCCTTTTTTGGGGGTGACCTAGGAGCAATATCTCATTAAGAGACTTGCTTAAGGTTACATAATAGGCAAATGAGAGCTGAGGTAAACTAAAATCTGTACGACAGGAATTGCAGTTCATAGCATTAACCCTCTGTGCCAACTGCTAGATTTAATAAAAGTACCTGCTCTGAATGGAGCAGTCAGTAAAATCCAGTTATTTTTTGTAACAAAATCTCTTGGATGAAAAGCACTGGCTGATGGGCAGCTGGTCTTGCTTTTGGAGTCAGACTGCTATCAATTTGGATTATTTCATAAGCAGATGCACATATCTTTGTATACACATTGATCAAGAACATGAATATACACCAGCTTAGCCCCATTCATGTTTGTGCTTTCCAATGAGGTTGCACAAAGGCTCAGTTATGACAAGGTTGTATAAACCAGAAGTTAATTACATTAACACGGACATGTTCTACTGCCTGTGGACTCTCTGTATTTGCTAACATTGTAATTTCTAACTATGTTCCCCTCTCCATTCATCAAGGTTTGCCTTAAAGTATGCAAAATATCCCGCTGTTTTATGTATAATGGAAGCTTAGAAATGTTTTATATGTAATAGAAGATTGGGAGACCCGTTATTTTAGTGTGCCTTATTTATTTGTTGATTAAGGTTCAGCTTTTTAGTTCAAATGTCTATGGAGCTATTTCCTATGCAGAGATGTAGTTGGATGAAACTAGTAGGGCACAGTGAACAAATTAGGAGATCTGTGAAGGTTGGGATCTTAATAACACAGAATGCTAGATATATTACACTGCATGGAAATCCATAGAAGAAAGAGTGTAAGGTTAGAGTTCGAAGCCTGTCTTGCTAGCTTAGGGTCTTTAGTTAACTGATCTTTTAAGTCTGAAACAGCTGAAGGCTTTCTAGCTGTGTGATGTGCTTGTATAGATGCATATGAAAAAGGGCATTAAATTCTATAATTCATCTTATCAGGGAAGAAAGTAGATGAAAGATCATGGGATCATAAGATCATAGGAACTGCAAAGTAATTTAGTCACAAGGCCATTTACACATGGTTACTACCTAGCCTAATGCTGTACCCCCATTTCCAAGAACTACAAAGCATGTCAGTCCTGGAGTAAATTTATGGGTACCCATCTAATCATCCCAATTTAATTTAAAAGATGATAGTTTGTCAGTTTGTTTAACTTACAGTGGAAGTTCATTCCAGAGGTTAGATTGCTGTTGGGGTTTGAATTTTTTCCCTCCAATACATTTTGTTTATGTGCCAATGAGATTTAAGATCCTCTTTTGGGTATTGGTAGATATATTTAACTTGTAAAGATATAAGAGATCAAGTGGATGGGATCCCTACTGGCCAGGAACACAAGTCATAGATCACCATCACTGCCCTCCCATGATTTGCACATGTTCATTTCTTATCATTGAGGGTTTGGCCACTGACTCAGGCAAGAAACACCTAGGAGACATTACATCAACCAAACAGGCATGGAGGCAGATTTTACCTCACTTGTCCACTAACCATTAGCTTTCCCTGTAGCATGCTGATCACTGAATGACTCATCATTCCTAAATGGCAGCCCAAAGGCTCACAAGAAAAATCTGAAAGCAACACTGGACCTCAGCAACAGCCTTTCATTGAATGGCTTCCCTCTCTTCTGACATGGCCACTCCCTCATTCTTTAGATATGCCCACAAGGGAAGCATTCATTAATTCAGGCAACTGCATTTTTCTCTTAAATCTTAAACCCTGTTGGATGATGTGAGTACTTTTATTACTACAAGTGTCTCCTGCATTCCTGCATGTGCATGCTTACCTGACACAGTGCCAGGAAGATCACCCATCACAGGCTTGGAAGTACCAAGCCTGCATAATTAGTTCCACCTGTGTCTCCGTTACCTCCAACTATCTGCTTTCAAGTGTCAGGCAGGCAGTTGCAGCACTGTTCCTTCGACTAAAATGATTGAGC